>NW_017619553.1:0-51051 GCF_001879475.1 Ipomoea nil
AAAGAGAGAATCTCCAGGAATCTTGCGAATTGTAAGTGATGGTGTGACGATGTTGTGGAAAATGATTTTTGGAAACCAATCAACCTTATGCTCATGAAGAAAAGCGTGCAGCATTTTCAGCTTTTCCCTTGTGACATCATCTGTGCCAGAAGTCTTGTGGTCCACAATCTTGTTGAAGATGTCTACTGCAAACTCATATCCAACCGGAACCATTTTTTCTTGAGGGCCAGAAGATTTTATCTTTGGAAGGTGCCTCTTGTGTCGTATGGATTCATAGAAGTCCTCCGGATCCAGATGATAAAATACCAGATTGGATTTGTAGGACTCATCTCGTCTGGGAAACCCAAAAGCTGATCGAATATCCTCAGCAGTAAACACAATGTGATGTTTATTAACTCTTGAAGATATGCTTGAGAAATCAGAAGCCACATAAGCATTCAAATAAACTGAGTAACATCAAGAGGGTACCATTCATCATAGCGGTGAGTTACTAAACCAAATAAACCTGTTTAGCAAAAGAGTGATTATCCGTTCTCCAAAGGCTTTATCCAAGACATACTTACGAAACCCTTCTTCGTCCCACATACTTCCGCCGACGATAAATGGAATTCTGGTCTTGATAAACTCTATGTCTTCCGTAGGAAAGCTTGGTATAACTGGAGTGGATGATGGTTCAGGGTTCTCTGGGTTCTTTTCGGAAGGAGCCGCCATTGATGATAGAAAGCTTGACTAAAGAGATCTTTGAGAGGAAGGGATGAAAATTGAGAGATGTGAAACAGACGGAATGAAGGTTTGAGCAGGGTTTATAAAGCTCCGGGTTGGTGTTCGTAAAACAGCCCATTAAGAAAACTTATACGAAATTTTTTTTTAAAAAAAAACAGCGGTTCCTCTTCCTCAAAAGGTAACTGATCATCATGGTTACGTGATAAGAACGTGTGCAGATCTGAAACGATCATTCCCTCATTTAATGAGGAGAGAGAAAAAGCACTCAAGTGCTGAGAGGTGCATTAAATGCACGTCTTTGTCCTGTCAGACTAGTGGGATAGAGGCGATTTTCTCGGCCATATGATCCCAATGATACTATATGAACGGTTTAGATTCAAGAAGAGATAGCGTCTTAAGTACGATTAAAAAAAAACCGAATGTTTGTTCAGAATTTCATAAGACGCACATAATGTCCCCCGAGAGACTCATGATAAACAATCAACATTGTTACCCGAAAGAAGCGGGTAAGATTTGATCAGAACAAACTTCTCAGACTTTCAGCAAGGTTACACAGATAAAACATGACATCTTATTAACACATAGATAGGCAATCTTTTATTCAGCAACGAAGAAGAGAAGATACAGAAACATAGATGATGATTTTCAGAAAATCACTTTTCTTCCTCCCAACCTTCTTGGATGAAGAGCATTCAGGCTTATCTTTCTTCACCCTTCCAAACACTTCCCTATACCATCTTTTATAGCGCGGAAAGTTGGAACCAGTAGAGGACTCAGCTTCATCATCTTTGTCATACTTCTCTTTCCAGTTTTCTTGTGCCAGAAAGGCCATGTAGTCCTTGTCAATCCATTCTTTTGGGATTGTCTCACTTGGATTTTTTGAGATCTTTTCTTCATTTTCTGATTCAACGATGAATCCATCCATATCATCGTAAAGAAACGATGTGTCTGAATCAGAGACGAGATTGATAGGGACAAAAGGACTATTGCCTGGATATAAGTCACCTTGCTCCTCCCTGAGGCGCCTAGAGGCCTCTTGGAGCTTGCGAGAATCATTTCTTGTGAACCTTTTCTTAGGTGCCATTGAGAGAGAGAGAGGATGGTGAGAATTGTGAGAAATTCTCTCCCTTTTTATAGCCAAGGATGAGGGACTTATCAGTCAGTTTGTCAAAATTGCAATCAATGCTCATTACAGTGTTCAAGATAAGGCTGATTTCAGTTGAGACTAAAATTTTGATTCCCTGTACGGCCTGAGTTCCAACGTGCTTAGCATTCCATAAATGCATAATGAATTTTTGAACTCTTTTTGACCAGATATAACTTGTAATAAATACACACAACAGTAAACCTTCCTGTGATCCGAAATCATAAGAACTTATGCAAAGCATTTATTTGGATAACACAACCATCATGACATACAGGATAGAAAGAGAGAGAGAGACTTAAACATAAAAAGTTCAACCTACTACGGTTCAAAGGAAACGATAGGGCACGTGAAGTTCCAATCGGGTCATCTCATCAGTCACATCAGCCAGATTTGTTGTTTTGGCGTATTCGTCCAACTCTTCTAGAGAGAGAGTGGGTTCGGGTGGCTGATCTGTGACCCGAGAGTGGACCCTTGAGAAATCCTCATAGGATTGAACATTGGGTGGAGGAACTTCAGGAAAGGGGTACCATCGAGAGGTTGGTGTCGATGAAGAGTCTTTGTTGGAGCTCTTCATCATCATGATTCTCTCATAGGCTTCCTGTCTGGCTTGTTCCAGATGATACCTCTTTTTGGCCCTAGATTCGTCGACAAGAGTGTCAAGAGCCTCTTTATCCTTTTTATAGGCGGGGTTAGGCATCGAGTAGGTTACATTGATCATCTCTCCTTCTTCCTTCAAGCTTATGATGGTGGCATTAGGGAGCTTGCTTGCTTCCTGTAAGTGATGCTTCAGACGGGTAGCCCTTTTTTCTGCTTCGTCCATTTTTCCTTTCTCTTTGTTCATACCTGCCACTCTTTTACTTAGAAAGAAGTGAGTGTGTCTTAAGTATGGCAAAACTATTTTATAGGCAAATAAGTGTCGTGGAGATCTATACAAAATCTTTTGGATACTGACACTTTCTTGCGTGAGAGACACGAAATCAAAGATATACGAAAGGATATGGTGAATTATTATGAAGCATGGTGAAATAACATCACATATTAAGAAAAGGACAAAGTTATTTAGATCTTCCTTTTCTTGCAGCTGGCAGAGAATTTGAGTGGTAAGGGCATCTTCAGAGGGGTGCTGGACGGTGAATAATCAAAACTATCGCTTTTGTCCAGCACACTGTTTTCTTTGGTATATCAATAACATTGCCTTGATTCTCCGTGTTGATTCTTTCACTACCTGTACTCATATCTGCAAGAACAAATACTAGAACTTTTGTTAGTGAGGTATGCACAAACAATTAGTATTCCTTATTTATAAGGATACTTGCGTGTAAGGATGGATCAAATCTTGCGAGAATCAAGAATATGAATCTTTACAGATTTGATTATCTGATTGTTAGGTCATTTCAATCATTCCGATCTCATGCCTTAATAGAGAGAATCTTGTCTCACTCAGAGGTTTAGTGAGTATATCTGCCAGTTGATCATCGGTATTAACATATTCGAGAGCAATATCTTTCTTTTCAACATGATCACGAATAAAATGATACTTGATATCAATGTGCTTGGTCCGAGAGTGTAGAACTGGATTGTGTGTGATTGCTATAGCACTTGTATTATCACACTTAATGCTCACTTCTTGGGCATTTATCCCATAGTCTCTTAATTGATGTCTCATCCATAAGATTTGAGCACAACAACTTCCAGCTGCTATGTATTCGGCTTCAGCCGTACTAGTAGCAATGGAATGTTGTTTCTTGCTAAACCAAGACACAATTCTTCCTCCTAGGAACTGACATGTTCCCGAGGTACTTTTTCGATCAATTCGACAACCTGCGAAGTCTGCATCTGAGTATCCTATTAGATCAAATGATCCTTCTTTCGGATACCAGAGGCCGACATTTTGTGTGCTCTTAAGATATCGCAAAATCCTTTTAGTTGCACTTAGGTGACTTTCTTTCGGTTTAGCCTGAAAGCGAGTGCATACACCAACAACAAACGAGATGTCGGGTCTACTTGCTGTTAGGTATAGAAGAGAGCCAATAATGCCACGAAAATTTTTCTGATCAACTTCCTTTCCTTCATTGTCAATGTCCATCCTAAGGGATGTACTCATAGGTATTTTGACGGAACTTTTTCCATCAATGCCAAACTTTCGGATCAGATCTTTTGTGTATTTGGCTTGGTTTATAAATATCCCATCAGGACATTGTTTAACTTGTAAGCCTAGAAAATAATTCAGTTTCTCCATCATACTCATTTCAAATTTTCCTTTCATGAGATTGGAGAATTTTTCACATAGATCTGGATTCGTGCTTCCGAAGATAATATCGTCAACATATATTTGTACCAGTAGGATATGATCATTATCCTTTATACGAAAGAGTGTTTTGTCAACCACTCCTTTCGTGAAGCCACGATTGATTAGAAAACATGATAGTGTATCATACCAAGCTCGTGGAGCTTGTTTCAAACCGTATAGAGCTTTCTTAAGGTGGTACACCTTTTCGAGGTCATTGTTGATAGCAAAACCAGGAGGTTGTTCAACATATACTTCTTCTTCAAGAAGTCCATTCAGGAAGGCGCTTTTGACATCCATTTGATAGACTTTGAAATTTTTGTAAGCTGCAAAAGCTAAGAATATTCGTATAGCTTCCAATCTGGCCATGGGGGCGAAGGTCTCATCAAAATCAATACCTTCCTCCTGACAATATCCTTTAGCCACAAGGCGAGCTTTGTTCCTAACAATGAGTCCATCTTCACTTATTTTGTTTCTAAAAACCCATTTAGTTCCAATGACGTTTTGATGTGATGGTCTGGGTACTAGTTCCCATACTTCATTTCGTTCAAATTGATGAAGTTCTTCTTGCATAGCTATTACCCAGTCAGGATCACATAAAGCTTCATCTACAGATTTTGGCTCTATTTGGGATAAGAAGCATGCCATCATACTTTCGTGTAATGACGCTCTTGTTCTCACACCTTCTTGAACATCTCCAATAACTTGATCTGGTGGATGATCTTTCAACCATCTAAGATCTGGCTCAAAGACATCTTGAAAAGGCTGAGTATCCATCTCTGGGATATAGGGGAGGTCTATGTAGATCATTGGTTCAGATGGTGCGTTGCTAGAAGGATTGATAGGTTGATTTCCACTTGCTTGTTCAGATGACATCTCGGGTTCTGGTACTTTCGGCTGATACTTCATGTAAGACGAAAGTAAGTCTTCTTCGTCTGAGATGTCTTCATCTACGGATTTCTGGACATTTTGAGCTGGGATAGCAGGTATCTTGTATCCAGAAGGATTTTTCTCATATTGTTCATCAAATTTGACGTGGATGGATTCTTCGATAACCATTGTTCGCTTGTTCAGAACTCTGAATGCTTTGCTTATGGATGAATATCCCATGAATAATCCTTCGTCAGCTCTTTCGTCAAATGCTTTAAGATAGCTTTTGCCATTGTTGTGAATAAAACACCTGCAACCAAAAACATGAAAATATCCAATATTTGGAGTCTTACCTTTCCATAGCTCATATGGTGTTTTGTTGTGAGACTTGTTGATTAAGGATCTGTTCTGTGTATAGCATGCGGTGTTTATGGCTTCAGCCCAAAATCTCTTTGGTAGACCTGAGTGTGATATCATTGTTCGTGCTGCTTCTTTTAGAGTTCTATTTCTCCTTTCGGCTACTCCGTTTTGCTGAGGAGTTCGTGCTGCTGAGAGTTGATGAAATATTCCATTTTGAGCACAGAAATCCTTTATCACTTTGTTGACAAATTCGGTTCCTTGATCCGTTCTGATTCTTGTTATTTTGACTTCCTTCTCTGTTTGAAGTTGCTTCAAAAGATTTGGCAGAGCCGTTTCTGTTTCATTCTTCTTTTTCAAGAAAAGAACCCATGTATATCTTGAAAAGTCATCTACTACCACAAGGGTGTACTTTCTTCCGCTTATACTTGCTGGATCTATTGGTCCAAAAAGATCCATGTGCAGAAGGCTTAGAGATCGAGAATTTGTGTCTACGTCTTTTGACTTGAAGGACGACTTCAGCTGTTTTCCCTTTTGGCAGGCATCACATAACCTATCTTTCGTGTAAGATGTTTCGGGTAAGCCTCTTACAAGATTCCTTTTTGCAAGCTTACTTATTGTCTTCATGTTCAAGTGGCTTAGCTTGTTGTGCCATTCTTGATTGAGATCTGCATTGCTCTTGGCTACAAGACAAATGTTAGTATTAGAAGAATTTAATGAAATTACATACATGTTCTTCTTTCGTTGGCCTGTAAGTGCTGTCCTGCCATCCTTCGTGTTTATGATTTTGCACTCTTCTTTAAGGAATTCTACTTTGTATCCTTTGTCGCAGAACTGACTTGTGCTTAGAAGGTTGAATTTAAGTCCTTCTACATAAGAGACATCTTGTATGATTATTCCTTTCTTGATGATATCTCCTTTTCCTCGAGTTTGGCCACTTGTTTCTCCTCCAAAGATGACTTTGGGTCCATTTATTTCTTTGAAGTTGCTCAAAATTGTTTTGTCACCAGTCATATGTCTTGAGCATCCACTGTCTACATACCATATGACCTGTTTCTCCTGCATCAAAGATTATGTATTTTTAGGTACCCACTTAGTTTCGGGTCCTTGGGGGTTAGTAGTTAATTTTGGAACCCATATTAACCTAGAGTGCACATGACTCATCCTTGGTCCTCTGTATCCGTTGGAGGTGCGATAATCGAAATAAACACTGGCAAAGATTTTGTCCTTATACTTCCTTTGTTGCTCTTTTGGTGGAGGATTTTCATAATGCCAACGATAATTGGTTTGTTTACGTCGATGTGTTATCTTAAGAGCTTTCCTCGAGAGGAGTTCCGGGTAAACAAACCAATCTTCTTCTGAAGGCCCAGTCCTTCCATTCCCATACCCAGATCTTCTGAGGATCCTTTCAGGTTGCTCGTTCTTTGAGAATTCCTGAGCAGAACTCTTTAGACGATATTGCCTCTGGTTAACATTTGTCTTTTTATAGGATCGAGAATTCCAGTTAGGCTGACTCAATTTTTGGTGTGGACTTTTTCCACTGCCATTTGGTCCATTCCTTTTGACAC
Organism: Ipomoea nil; assembly: GCF_001879475.1. Taxonomy (NCBI): domain Eukaryota; kingdom Viridiplantae; phylum Streptophyta; class Magnoliopsida; order Solanales; family Convolvulaceae; genus Ipomoea; species Ipomoea nil. Next base: position 6,953 of record NW_017619553.1, read on the forward strand.
ATATTTGTCTAGTATTGCCTTTACTAGGTTTTCTCTTTCCTGTTTCCACAATTCGTTGTACAGCCTTTCCTTTCGGTTGGCTTGTTGATTGTGGTGCTGTGACATTGTTATGTACCATCATAGGCTCGGGCAGCTGGGTTGGTCCTTGAACAAATATGGTTGCAAGACTCTCATGTGAGTATGCATTGTTCGTTTCGACTTGTGAAGAGGAGCTGGAGTTAAAGCCAATTCCGCTTTTCTCTCCGGGCAGTCTGGATTCGTTTAACATTCTGTCCATTAAGTTGGATGACTTGTTAAACTTGTCCAACACTTCAAGCAATTCTTGCTCTCTCTTTTCTTTTGCTGTGCACTGCTCCTTAAGAGCGAGAACATTTTTCTCGAGCTGCTCCTTAGCAATGATCAGCATTTTGTTCTCAATTCGAACTTGCTCTAATTCATTATGGCTAGTCATGAGCCGAGAGTTCTCCTCTTTCAGCTTGGAGTAAGTGCTATTTATCAACTTAAACCTCCTCATTATTTCAGTGACAGATTCACTGGAGGTTTGACTCACTAAAGAACTTGATTCGGCTGAATAGCAAGAAGAAGAGTGAGAGTTTACCTCTTCTTCATCTGCCATGAGGCATAGTTCCTCTGATTCTTGGCTGTAGAGGCATAGTAGTCCTTTCTCCTCATCGCTGCTTTCGTCTTCTGAGCTTGAGCTTGAGGTACTACTTTCGGGTATAGCTTTTTCAGTGTTTTCGGCAACCACCATTGCTTTTCTTCTTCCCTCACTCTTGGAGTTTGATGATTCTGGTTTATCACTTTTCTTGTGCTTTTCTCCAGATTCCCTTGAGGAGCTTGTGATATTGTTGCCATCTTGATATTTGCTAACCATTGGATAAGGGCAGTTCGCTTTGAAGTGTCCTGGCTTTCGGCAGTTGTAGCACAACAGCTGTGAATCAGTGGTTTCGGTCTTTGAAGCCTGAGGGAAGCTTTCATGCCTCTTTCGGTGGCTTGACCGTTGTGGATCTTGAAAGTTGTTCTTTCTCATGAATCTTTTCATCTTCCTGACAAATAGGGCATATTGTTCGTCAGTTAAAAAATCACAAGAGTTAGATTTCGACCTGTTAGGGGTTGACGCCGCCTGATTTGCTACGAGGGCAATATTTCTCGTTTCTGGTTCCTCAACATCTTTCGGTTCATGTTCAAACTCATATGCTTTGAGATCACTGAAGATTTTGGCTGTGGGTGTTGTTTTCATGTCACGATTATCTCTCATCGCGATGACCTTCATCTCCCATGACTTCGGCAATCCACGAAGAATTTTTAGATTCATCTCCTTTTCGGTGAGTTCTTTTCCAAGGTCTGATAAGTCTCCCATTAGTCTTGTGAATCTTAGCTCCATCTCCATGATCGTCTCGTTTGGTTGCATCTTAAAGTCTTCGAACTTCTTCATGGCTATTGTCAGTTTGTTATCCTTTTCTTGTTCATCTCCTTCTCCCAGGTCCATTAGAACTTTCCATACTTCCATAGCATTTTTACATTTTCTGACTCTGGGGGAAGAGTGAATCATCTAGAGAGTTGTAAAGAATGTTCCTTGCCACATTGTCCAGGTTTGCTCTTGTTCTTTCTTCCGAGTTATACTGCTCTTTCGGCTTAGGTATTATTTGAGGAGCATCTGGTCCTTGAGCAGCAGCCTGTGCATTTGCCATCATCACTGTGATAGGTCCAGTAGTTATGACGTCCCACATTTCATCATGAATAGAGCACAGAAGAGCCTGCATTCTTAATTTCCAGTCATCAAACTTGGCAAGACTAAAAGCAAGCTGTCTAGAGCGATTTTGTGCATGTTCTTTTTCCATTTAAAAAAAATCGTGCAACGAAGAAGATCCAAAAAAAAGATCAAAGGTGGATCTACCAGGCAGTAAAATGCAAAAAGCTTTCACCGTTCAAGGTATTCGGCTCTGATACCACTTGTTGGTCTCGATAGATTGAGTGGTGAGTCTAGAGGGGGGGGGGGTGAATAGACTCTCGTTTTTCTTTAGATTCTTTAAAAGAAAAACCTTGACAACACTTTTGAGTAAGATAAGCACAGCGGAAAGGTTATTAAGAGAGGGTTGCACGAGTTTGATAAAAGGATAAGATGAGTGATGAAAGAGATGATATGCAAGCAGTAAAATAAAGCAGTAAGTAAAGAGAAGAGCGAGACGAGATTTTATAGTGGTTCGGCCAAACTTTGCCTACTTCCACTCTTCTTCCACAACTGCTGGAAGGATTGCACTATCACTCTTTAGTACAATTACACAAAGACTTCCTTGATCACTAAGCCGGACAGCCTTTGAAGGTTTTTCAACTCCGAGAGTTTACTCCGCCTCTATCAACTTCTTCTTCTAAGTTGAGGTTGGTGAGAAAGTATTTCTTGATTCCTCCAACTGTGAAGTCTTGTTGGTGTGGATGATTGCTTCAAGAGTGCAAGACTTCTTACAAGATGTAGGGCAGTGATGATTGATCTACTTCAAATGCCTTAACACCTTAAATAGCTGGTTCGCAAAGAGCTTTGAGATTTGTTCACTTTTCAAGAGCTTTTTGCAAGAGAGTGAGTAGAGTGATAAAATGAACCAGCACCTTCTTAGTTGATGAAGGTTGGTTTATATAGGTGATGAAAATTCATCCGTTGGAGGGAGATGAATTTTTCAAACCTTTTATCTGTTGGACAAGGACCATGGAGCCTCATGCATTTAATGCTCCATTAATGGGTTTGTACTATGTAGCCGTTGAAGGTATGGAGGATCTGATGACTTTTGTCTTTTAGCTCCAGAGATAGTACAACTTCATTAAATGCTCTTTGGATAGCGTGTCCCATGAGTTGAGGTCCTTATTGTCCTAGGATGTTGTCAAATCAGACAGGTAGAGCATCTTCTTGTTGATGAGAAGAAGAATACTTGTTGAGATAGTCTTGAAAAGAACTGTCTTTTTAATGACAACTCCTTCTTTCGTTGCTGTGGAGTCTTCTTTCGCCTTGATCAGCCTATCTTCTATTCATAATTCTTTTCGTGTGTTTGTTCTAGCTTAACACGAATTACATATGAGTTATGGCAACTTTCGTCTAGAACGAAAGTAGCGATACAATACAAAACGCAAGAGTTAGGGGTCTACTTTCTACATTACATTGGTATCATCAAAATCCTAATACAAGGTTCCTAACAAAGATGTTTTTATTCTTATGAAATTTCTTGGCATTCCAAAAAGCTACGGAGCAGTATATTATCTCCCCCTAATGCCGAGAAACAATTGATAGACAATTTTTAATTGTCCTCGCAAGTGCACGAGTCAGCGTAGTAATATGGTGCAATAGCAAGGGTTGAACCCAAGAGGAATTGATAATATGCAATTTATAATCTTAAAGTTAATTAACTCGATAATTTAACGTGCTAGAAACAAAAATCAATCGTACGAATCAATTCAAGTGCAAAACAATTAAAATCAATGCTTCAAGAGCTAAGAGTTGGAAAAATGCAGTATTAAAAGCAGTACTCACAATTTGGAATTTGGCAAAGTAATGCGAAGAGAGACTATGAATTAAAGAGAAGGAAAAACTCAACAATAATTAAATAATAAATCAAGATAAAGCAGTTATTGTTGGATCATGGCTTTTTCATTATATTCTTAGAACAAAGAAATTGACAGTCCTTTATAATCAAGAAAGAAATGATAACTGGCATCAATGGTTCAATGTTTCACCAAAACAACATTACCAACTAAGCATAATTAACAGTATATTGGTAAATGCAATTAGCATAAAACATTAAGTATTGCAACACAGTTTAAAGTTTTCGGCATTGAAAGAATTCTAATCACAACAAATTAAGAGATAGAGAAAATGAAAAAGGAACCAAGGATTAAGCTGCTTACAATTCAGAAATTTAGGAAGAGAAAAACAAGGCACATTAAAGAATTAAGTTTTAAAGAGAAAAGAACCAGATTGCTCGAAAAAGTCTTTCGCCAGAATTTTGCTGTCGGATTAATGCTTCCAAGATCGCCAATGGACAGCACCGCCGGAATTCACGAGCCACCGGATCAGATTATTGCCCGGAGTTTCCGAAGTTAATTTCCGCCCAGACGGACGTATTTGAAACAAGTTTTTAGTGAAAGGTGATGAATTTCGGTGATGAAAAATGATGATCCCCTCTCTTCGATTTTGCCCCCCTTTTATACTGTTCCGGACCTTCGATTCTTTAACGAGATTTCGCTCCAAGTTGTGGTCCGAGCTTCCGCAGAATGCTTTGAATCAAGAACTGCCATTGAAGCTTCCGAACAATCGGACGTTCACAAGACCGGAGCCTCTACCGTTTGTGTTGTCCGCGTCGTTCGTTCTCGGTGTTCCGTCTTTCGCGGTATTGTTGTGGTGTTCGCGTCCTGAGTCTGGAGTGTTGCTATTCACGGCTTTTATTTGGGGATGGAAGAAAACATAACATAATAATAATAATAATAATAATAATAATAATAATAATAATAATAATAATAATAATAATAATAATAATAATAATAATAATAATAATAATAATAATAATAATAATAATAATAATAAAACACAAACTTTAATTTAACAATGCTTTTTAAAATAAGAGAAAATACAAAATTAAGTAAATATTTTCTTACTAATTCTAACAAAGTTTATTAAAAATAATAACATAAATATTGTTCATCAAATCTCCCCACACTTATTTATTTGTTTGTCCTCAAACAAAGACATTATTAGAAAGAAAAGAGAAGATTAAAGAAAAAGAAATCAAGTATTACACTGAGCTTTACCCAAATAGCCTTTCAAATTTATTTGCCTCATCAATGCAAAATCAGTGTCAACTCAAAGAATGTACAAAACATTTGACTAGAACTTAAAAACTTTAGCAACAAAAATAAATATAAAACTTGTGCTCGTGTGCTGACACCCCTTATATGAGCTATACAAAAACTCAATAAAATAAATACAAAAATTTCACCAAATTCAACCTAAACCAAATTCAGAAATATTCTATCACAGTGCAGGTGCAAAACATGAATGGAAATTAGGATCAAAGGCATTTATTAAAATTGAAATGCAAACGCTCGTCTCTTCCAAAGTTCACTCATTATTCTTCTATTTTGACTTTTTCCAAAGAGAACTTCCCCAAAAACCTCGCCATTTTACGCCAGACTTGTTTGGGTTTCAATTTTGTGTGTACTCATAAACCAGACCACGACACTTATTGATTTATTTATTATACATGTGTATAGGTGGCTGATTCAGCGGAGTAGAATCTCTTTTTTTTTTTTTTTTTTTTTTGCAAACAAAATAAATAAATAAACAAATACTCTCATTTAATTTTTTTAAATATATATTTTTTTATCACCTCACTTATGCCACGAAGATGATCCCTTGAACCAACACTCTACACCACAATTTATAGCACTCAAGAAGTATTTAAGAATTTGAAAAAGGTAATATAAAATGAAACCAACATATTAACTATTAAAAAAAAATGCATAAAACATATAAGGGTATTTGTGATTTAAAAGACTTTTAATTTAGTTCTCTCTTTTTTTTTTTTGTTTTGTTTTGTTTTGTTTTGTTTTGTTTTTTTTTTTTTACTAAGTTATTCAAAATATAAAAATAAAGAAATTAACTAATCACATGTAATATACATACTAAGAGTTGAGAAAACATGCATTATTTTCATCATAGGCTATTCAAAAAGCTCATTGGGTAAAAGCTTAAGTTCATACTAATTTATTTTTAAAAGTAAAATAATTTTTTTTTTCAACAGAATGATAACTATTCTAATTTTTTATTTTTTTAAAAGTAAAATAGTTTTGACAGATAGTAAAATAGGTTTGATAAATAGTATAAAATAGAAATTCCCTCCCCACACTTATTTCAAACATTGTCCTCAATGTGGAGAAGAACACTTATAAGAGGAACACAAACAACATGAAGATAAAGGAGATACGGGAAGAGAATTGGGTTGCCTACCAATAGCGCTTTAGTTATTGTCAGTAGCTAGACATGGGCATTCAGAGTCCCGTAACTCTACCCGTTCAACAATCAGGGCTGAGGGTTCCCCCTCAAGGTATTGCTTTAGTCTTTGCCCATTTACCTTAAATTTTTCACCTGTTTCTGGATTTTCAATCTCACATGCACCATGAGAAAACACCTCACGTACCACAAAAGGCCCTGTCCACCTAGATTTTAACTTACCTGGAAACAATCTCAAACGAGAATTAAATAGCAAAACTTTCATCCCAGGTTCAAAATTTTTTCTCAAAATAAACTTATCATGATAAACTTTAGTCCTCTCTTTATAGATTTTTGAGTTTTCATAGGCTTCATTCCTTATTTCATCTAATTCATTCAAATTCAATTTTCTTATTCCACCAGCTCTCTGCAAATCAAAATTTAGGAATTTAATAGCCCAATAGGCTTTATGTTCTAACTCTACTGGCAGATGACAAGCCTTGCCAAAGACTAACCTGTACGGGCTCATACCAATCGGGGTTTTGTAAGCTGTCCTGTAAGCCCACAGCGCATCATTCAGCTTGATGGCCCAATCCTTCTGGGAAGGATTCACTGTTTTTTCCAAAATTCCCTTGATTTGTCTGTTACTCACCTCGACTTGTCCAGAGGTTTGCGGATGGTACGGAGTAGCCACTTTATGAGTAATGCCATACTTTTTAAGAAGACATGCAAAAAGTTTATTACAGAAGTGGGTACCTTCATCGCTAATAATAGCTCTGGGTGTCCCAAACTTGGCAAAAATATCTTTCAAAAACTTCAAAACCACTTTACTGTCACTTGTCCTGGTAGCTACAGCTTCAACCCATTTTGACACATAATCAACAGCCACAAGAATATAATTATAACCAAAGGAAGTAGGAAACGGCCCCATGAAATCAATTCCCCAAACATCAAAGAGATCAATAACCAAAATATTTGAAAGGGGCATTTCATGAGGCTTACTTATATTACCAGTCCTTTGGCACCTATCGCACTTAGCACAAAATTCAAATGCATCCTTGAACAAAGTGGGCCAATAAAAACCAGACTACAAAACTTTTAACGCAGTTTTCTTCCCACTAAAATGTCCTCCGCAATATAAAGTGTGACTGTGATTCAAAATATTTTTCTGCTCAAACTCAGGGATACATCTTCTAATTATTTGATCAGGACAAATTTTAAACAACTAAGGCTCATCCCAAAAGAAATGTTTTGCCTTGGAAAGAAAATGTTTTTTTCTTTGTGAATTTAAGCCTGGGTGAAATTGACCCGAGACTAAATAATTCACAATATCTGCATACCAAGGCTCTTTATTATGTAAAGAGAGCAACTGTTCACCTGGAAACCTGTCATTGATAGGAATATCAGAATTAGGATAATTATTGGCTACTTCAGGTAAACGAGACAAATGGTCAGCTACCACATTCTCGCACCCTTTTTTGTCCTTGATAGTTAAATCAAATTCTTGCAACAACAAAACCCATCTTATGAGTCTAGGTTTAGCATCTTTTTTAGCCAACAAATATTTTAGAGCAGCATGATCAGAATAAACAATCACCTTAGAACCAATCAAGTAAGAACGAAATTTTTCTAATGCAAAGACTATAGCCAACAACTCCTTTTCAGTAGTTGTATAGTTAGCCTGAGCACTATCCAAAGTTCTACTTGCATAATGAATCACATAAGGCATTTTATTAATTCTTTGTCCTAACACAGCACCTACGGCATAATCAGATGCATCACACATTATTTCAAAAGGAAACTCCCAATTAGGTGCCGCAAGAATGGGAGCAGCAGTTAATTTTTCTTTCAAAAACTTAAAAGCAGAAAGGCAATCATCATCAAATTTGAAAACAACATCTTTTCCCAGCAGGTTACATAAAGGCCTGCAAATTTTTGAAAAATCTTTTATGAATCGCCTGTAAAAACCTGCATGACCAAGAAAACTCCGTACTTCTTTCACAGATGTAGGGGGAGGTAATTTAGAAATAACTTCAATTTTAGCCTTATCGACCTCTACTCCCCTGTCAGAAATGATATGCCCCAAAACAATGCCCTCTTTAACCATGAAATTACTTTTTTCCCAACTCAAGGTTAAGTTCATTTTAACACATCTTTCAAGCACATAAGATAAATGAGCTAGACAATCATCAAAAGAATCACCAAACAGAGAAAAATCATCCATAAACACTTCAACATATTTTTCAATCATATCAGAAAATATTGACGTCATACACCTTTGAAAAGTCGCAGGTGCATTACATAACCCGAATGACATTCTGCGATAAGCAAAAGTGCCAAAAGGGCATGTAAATGTCGTTTTTTCTTGATCTTCAGGTGTAATAGGAATCTGAAACTAACCTTGAAAGCCATCAAGGAAACAATAATAAGCATACCCAGCTAAACTTTCTAACATTTGGTCAATAAAGGGCAAAGGAAAATGACCTTTTTTAGTGGCGGCATTTAATTTTCTATAATCTATGCACATGCGCCACCCAGTTACTGTTCTAGTTGGGATTAATTCATTTTTTTCATTACTAACCACAGTAATCCCAAACTTTTTTGGCACTACATGAACTGGACTTACCCACTTACTATCTGAAATTGGGTAAATAATACCTGAGTCAAGCAACTTTAGGACTTTTGCACGTACAACCTCCTTCATATTTGGATTTAACCTACGTTGAGGTTGGCGAACAGGAGTTGCCCCTTCTTCAAGTAGGATCCGGTGCATACAAACCGTTGGACTTATTCCTTTAATATCGTCTACTGTCCAACCAATTGCACTTTTATATTTTTTTAATACCGCCAGCAGACTTTTTTCTTGCTCATGTGAAAGGTTGGAAGCAATTATTACAGGATAAGTATTATTTGGACCTAAGAAAGCATATTTTAAAGAATTAGGGAGAGGTTTCAGTTCAAGCTTGGGTGGAACTTCAGCTTCACTTGAATGGAGTTTTTCCTTAATTTGCTCCAAACAGCCTGTAACTGAACCTCCTTCACCACTCCCCTCTTTTATTGTGCTTTGGCCGGACTCCACTTCGTTGGCCTCAGTCTCTTTGACCTTCAATGGATATTCATCTAAAAACTCAGCAGAAATTATTGAATCTAAAACATCGACAACAAACAATGACTAATATCGTTTTCAGGCAATTTCATTGATTTCAGAATGAAAAATTCAACAGTTTCATCAAGGACAGTCATAGTTAGTTTTCCATTTTGGACATCAATCATTGTTTTTGCTGTGGCCATGAAAGGTCGGCCAAGCAAAATAGGCATGTCCTGCTCATGATTACACTTATTATTTACGTCTAGAACAACAAAATCAGCAGGAATTAGTAATTTATCAACTTGAACCAAAACATCTTCTACAATGCCCCTGGGATATCTAACAGAACGATCAGCAAGCTCGAGGGACATTGTAGTAGATTTTAATTTATCCCGACCCAATTGCAAATAAACAGAATATGGCATCAAGTTAATGCTTGCCCCTAAATCTAGCATTGCCTTTTCTTTCTTAGAATTCCCCACGGTAATAGTTATTATGAAACTACCGGGATCTTCTAATTTTGGGGGCAAGTCAGTTTGCAAAACAGCACTCACTGTTTTAGACATGAAAACTTTTTCATTATGTTCATACTTACGTTTCCTAGTGTTTAGTTCTTTCAAAAACTTAGCATAGGCAGGCATATTTTTAATCATGTCTAACAAAGGCAAATTCACATGCACTTTTGATAACAAATCATAAATTTCAAAAAATGATTTATCAAATTTTGAATTTTGCAATCGACCAGGAAATGGAACTGGGGGAACATAAGGCTTAGGGGGCACATAAGGATTAGCAGATTTATGCAATTTGGGTTCATCCTTATTAACATTATCATCGACATCCAAGTTCTCAACTATTTCAATTGGTTCAGAAGTGGTATTCGCTTTTACATTGTTTTCAATAACTTTACCACTTCTTAAAACAGTCATAACTTTAGCTTCTTCAGGTTGACTAGGCAACTTACCTGGCACATGGCCTTGCATAGATTTAGCAAGTTGCCCCACTTGTACTTCCAATTTTCTCAGGGAAGCCTCTGTTCGTTGGAAGCGGTGATCATTAGCTTCTTCTTGCTTTTGGAATCGTCGATCATATCCGTCCTGTTGTATCTTGGTGGCCTGCATGAAACTATGCAAGGTATCCTCCAAAGATGGTTTTTGAGGTGGAGCAATTGGTTGAAAATTATTTTGATTATTACCCCAAGAAAAGTTAGGGTGATTCCTCCAACCCGGATTATAAGAGTTAGAGTACGGGTCATTTCTGGGCCTTTGATTAAAGCTATTCATTGCATTGGCTTGTTCAAAACTATCATTTTCTCCAACCATATATGCATTATTTTGCTTCATAGCCATCATAGAACAGAAGTTATTCATTTTTTCATCTAATAACGCAGACATTTGATTCTTTAAATCAGCAATTGAATTAACTTCATTCATACCTGATGTTTGTCCCCTTACGCCTTTTTGTTGGGAGTTTGCTCCTAGCATTTCATACAATGCTAAGGTCTCCTCCGCAGTTTTTTCTCCCATGGCACCTCCAGCCGCATTATCAACAATTGATTGGCTGGTTTGGGTCAAACCATCATAGAAGGTTTGATTTTGCAGCTCCAATGGGTAACCATGGTGAGGGCATTGAATAAGCAACAGTTTGAACCTCTCCCATGCCTCATGGAAAGGCTCGCCTTCAGCTTGCGAGAAATTTGCAATTTTTCTTCTTAATTCAGAAGTTTTAGCATGGGAATAGAACTTACCTATGAACTTATTGTAAACCTCCGTCCATGTCCGAAGGGATCCAGGTGTGAGAGACATGAACCATTGTTTTGCCGCATCTCTCAGAGTGTACGGGAAACACCTCTTCCTTAGTTCATCTTCTGGCAGGTCATTCAATGGAAAGTTTTGGACTACCCCGTAGAAATCCCGGACGAAGGTAAGGGCATCCTCGGTTGCTAAACCGTGAAAAGATGGCAACTGATTGTAATGGATCGTTTTCAGCTCATAATTCCTGGCTGCATTGGTAAGCACTATACAAGAAGGTGAAGTTCCTACTTGGGGCCTACCAAAGTCTTTCATCAACCTAGGAACGAGCCTAGGGTTGGGGTTAGGTGGAGGAAGTTCAGCCATGGTTGTGGTTGTTTCTTGTGGTTCTAAAGGTAAACTATTTTTCTTTTTTCTATTGATGCGATCGTCTAAAGGCAATAGTTCAGGATTTAAAGAACGGCGACCATGCATAAAATAAATAGATAAATGAATGAACGAATAAAATAGCAAAAAAAAGTAAATAAATTAATATTTTGACTAAATAAAATAAGCCAGCAAATAAAGAAACAAGATAATAAAGATAGGTAAAGCAAAAAGCAAATTAGAAATAAATGTTATAAGTAGTATTGAGCGAAGGAAAATAAACCAAATAAACAAATTGCACAATAAGAAAAACGAGGAAGAACAGAAAATAAATTGCAAAATAAACAATTCCCTGGCAACGGCGCCAAAAATTGATAGACAATTTTTAATTGTCATCGCAAGTGCACGAGTCAGCGTAGTAATATGGTGCAATAGCAAGGGTCGAACCCAAGAGGAATTGATAATATGCAATTTATAATCTTAAAGTTAATTAACTCGATAATTTAACGTGCTAGAAACAAAAATCAATCGTACGAATCAATTCAAGTGCAAAACAATTAAAATCAATGCTTCAAGAGCTAAGAGTTGGAAAAATGCAGTATTAAAAGCAGTACTCACAATTTGGAATTTGGCAAAGTAATGCGAAGAGAGACTATGAATTAAAGAGAAGGAAAAACTCAACAATAATTAAATAATAAATCAAGATAAAGCAGTTATTGTTGGATCATGGCTTTTTCATTATATTCTTAGAACAAAGAAATTGACAGTCCTTTATAATCAAGAAAGAAATGATAACTGGCATCAATGGTTCAATGTTTCACCAAAACAACATTACCAACTAAGCATAATTAACAGTATATTGGTAAATGCAATTAGCATAAAACATTAAGTATTGCAACACAGTTTAAAGTTTTCGGCATTGAAAGAATTCTAATCACAACAAATTAAGAGATAGAGAAAATGAAAAAGGAACCAAGGATTAAGCTGCTTACAATTCAGAAATTTAGGAAGAGAAAAACAAGGCACATTAAAGAATTAAGTTTTAAAGAGAAAAGAACCAGATTGCTCGAAAAAGTCTTTCGCCAGAATTTTGCTGTCGGATTAATGCTTCCAAGATCGCCAATGGACAGCACCGCCGGAATTCACGAGCCACCGGATCAGATTAATGCCCGGAGTTTCCGAAGTTAATTTCCGCCCAGACGGACGTATTTGAAGCAAGTTTTTGGGGAAAGGTGATGAATTTCGGTGATGAAAAATGATGATCCCCTCTCTTCGATTTTGCCCCCCTTTTATACTGTTCCGGACCTTCGATTCTTTAACGAGATTTCGCTCCAAGTTGTGGTCCGAACTTCCGCAGAATGCTTTGAATCAAGAACTGCCATTGAAGCTTCCGAACAATCGGACGTTCACAAGACCGGAGCCTCTACCGTTTGTGTTGTCCGCATCGTTCGTTCTCGGTGTTCCGTCTTTCGCGGTATTGTTGTGGTGTTCGCGTCCTGAGTCTGGAGTGTTGCTATTCACGGCTTTTATTTAGGGATGGAAAAAAACATAACATAATAATAATAATAATAATAATAATAATAATAATAATAATAATAATAATAATAATAATAATAATAAAACACAAACTTTAATTTAACAAAGCTTATTAAAATAAGAGAAAATACAAAATTAAGTAAATATTTTCTTACTAATTCTAACAAAGTTTATTAAAAATAATAACATAAATATTGTTCATCAACAATCTTCATTAGGAATGCAGTCAACGTACCCAATTATATGTATTGATCCCCTATCATGGGCTTTCGGTATTTAATCAATAGACGGAGGTTTCTTTGATAGCCCTTTTAGAGGTACGTTGTGGTGGTGATATAAAATAGATTACGCAAATAAAATAACGCAGATAGGGAAATGTTACTTCTGAAACCACGTACTAGGTGAAAAAAAAGGGGTATAGCAATCCTTGAGGGATTGATTTGTGATATGCATTGAGTTAGACTTGGGTAAAAAGAACTTGAGTCATAGTAACGTCATAGCAATCCTTCAGGGATTGATGGGATAGGTGGACCATTTTTGGTCAAGAATTTATCGTCAAGGTTCATGCTAAAGGGTGACTCATAGAATTAAAGCCCTTAATCTACCTTCTGGGCAAATAAATATAGAAAAATGAGGACTATAAACTTAAATATCATATGCCCTAATAATAATTGTTTTTTTTAATGGAATTTCAATTCCATTTGCAATCATATATTTTCCAAGAACCTAACCGACCTTAAACATAATATCTCTATACTCATATTTGAGGACATGTAGGCCAATACATACAAAACATACAATTTATTTTTAATATATTGAAAGTCCATTAAAATCATACTCAAGGTTCATTTTTTGTGCATTTAAGGTTCATTATTTAGTATATTACTTAAAAACTCATTTTCAGTACATTAAAAATACAATCGTTATATCGTGGATTAGGGTCCACAGTGCACTGTGGACTCCGGTCCAATACGACGTCGTTTCGATTAAGTTGGTGGGGAGTTGACGTGACGGACACCCTTCCGTCCGTCCAATCCCATTACAAATTTTTTTTTTTCGTTTTTAACAGTTGTGTTTCGTTTGTATAGTAAGTATTTTTTTTTTTTTTTTTTTTTTAGGGAAAAAGGTCAAATAGGCTCCTGAACTATACGCGAGAAGTCAATTAGGCCCTCAAACTATCTAATGTCGTAATTAAACACACGAACTCTTCATTTTAAATCATCGAAGCCCTATGACCGGTTAGTTCCCGGTAATCACCTGTAAATGCCTCCGTGGCAGCGGACTAGACAATATAGTATTATTTTTTAATTGCCACATAAGCAAACTAAAAACCAAAAAAAAATAAACATTAATAAGAAAATAAATAATAACGTGGCAGTGCAGTGATAGTGAAATAGGAAGTAAAAAAAAAAAAAACAAATAGAGTTAAAAGATTAACATATGAAATACGAACCAAAATTCAAAACCCCCTAACCCTAACCCAAATTGAAGTCTCAGCGAACTCAGCGTATTCCTTAATTGCGAACTCAGGGCAGCGAAGTGATGGTGAACCATCGCAGCAAGACGAAGGCTAAGATCTAGCGAGCTTGAAAGCCATATTGTTGGTAGTAGACAAGCATCTATCGTAGCAGTTCGAAGAAATTTTTCACCAACTAGGAAGGTATGTAACAGACTGGAGCAGACGAAAAGTTGTTGTAGAGAGGTAACCTTAGCTTTCCCTGAACTATCCCTTGTTGGAGTAAAACTTTCCTATTAGCAAACCTTAAAAGTATACTGTTTTTGCTTTTAGGAACTAAAGTTTTTAGATAATTGGTAGCTAACTGTAATAAGCTTTTTGAGATATGGGTTTTGAATATTTGAAAGTGGAGATATGGGTTCTGTATATTTGATAATGGAGATATGGGTATTTGTATATTTGATATTCTGACAGTGAAAATTTTCAACTGAATGGTGTGAATTTAGAAGCTTTGTGATTTGGGTCCCATATGTAAAAATGGAGACAAATTGGGTTGGTGTGGGTCACTTGAATGCATTTTAGACAAATTGTTTTGTTGTGGTCCCCCATTGCACATGTTGTTTGTCTGGAGTATGTTGTGTATAAATACTTAAATGTATGCTATGCTATGAGAAAGCTGTAATTTGATGCTTTTTGAACTAAATATGTTGACCAGTGTACTACCTTCAACCTCTAAAATATATATTTATTTGTTTTTTTAAGAATGCATTCCATTGTAGAAATACAAATTCACCATGGTGGCAGCTTTGTCCAACAACCTGATATGAAATATGTAAATGGTGAGGTGGAAAAAGTTATGTTGGACCCAGATTATTTGTCATATCAACACTTGCTGAAATATATTAAGGAAGATAGGTATGGTAGCATACTATCTCTATCATACAAATTACCACATGAGCGAATGGAGAACCTACAACTGCTAAACAATGATAGAAGTACACTTGACCTTATCTATTTGGCTTCTACGTGGGGTAAAGTTTATATATTTGTGGAGCATGGTATAGATAATGCAGAGGTAGTTCCAGGGTTGTCATTACCAGCACGGTACATGCACCAAATGTAGGAGATACTGTATTAGAAGCTGAAGAAGATCCTGGGGTGGTTACACAACCAGATAATGAAAAACGATGTGATGATTTGGAAAAACAAGGTGATGAAGATCAGTTAGTTGGTGATGCTTTGGAAGGGGAAGAAGATGAATACAATGATGATGAAGATGAATACATGGTTGAGGATTTGGAAGGGAATGAAGATGCCTTTGTTTATGTTGAGTGCCATACTGCCTCATCTGATGATGATGAGGAAAATAGAAGGGCTAAAAGTGCAAGGGTAGAGGTTGAAACTGAAAATTTGGATAGGGGTGTGAATGTAGAAGTGCAGATTGAGTATTATGACTCTGAAGACCCCCCAAGCTATAATTCTGAACAAGACAATGAAGAAGCACCATTTGAGCAGTCCAAGAAGGCAATAAGTAGATTTAAAAACCTTTCGTATAATCCCAATGTTCAGCCAATTGAGCTTGAAGTAGGGACTCTATACGATGATGGGAAGCAATTCAAGAAAGCAATGATCAATTATGCAGTGTACTCGAAGATGAATATTCACTATGTGAAGAATGAACCAGAGCGGGTGTCATTTGCATGTCTAAATCCTTGCCCATTTCATGCTACTGGTTCATGGGATGAAAGTCTCAAGTGGTTTCAGTTGAAAACACTCACTGCAGAACACAGATGCAACCAAAAGTACAGCTTGAGAATTGTGAACCAAAATTGGATTGAAGATAGGTATGAGGATAACATAAGGGATAACCCTACAATTGGACCAACATAATTGAAAAATCACATCAAATCTGAACTGAATCTTAACTTGGATATTTGCATGGTGAGAAGAGCAATGAGGGCTATACTGAAGAAAATTGATGCTGGTTTTCAGGATCAATTTCGTAGAATTAGGGATTATGCAGCAGAATGTATGGACTCCAATCCAGGTACAAATGCAAAGATAGAAACAAACAGAACTATCCCTGACAGTCCTTGTGTGTTTCAGAGATTTTATGTTTGCTTTGGAGCTTTAAAGTTAGGGTTTTTAGAAGGGTGTAGGAAAGTGATTGGGTTGGATGGGTGTTTTCTGAAAGGAATGTTGAAAGGTGAAATCTTAAGTGCAGTTGGTAGAGATTCTAATAACCAAATGTACCCTATAGCATGGACAATTGTAGAGATTGAGAACACGGATTCTTGGAGCTGGTTTCTAGGGTTATTGAAGGCAGATTTGGGCATCACAAATACTTTTCCTTGGACAATAATCAATGACCAACAGAAGGTAAAAACAAAATAACATATTTCAACATTTTACCTAACATATTTCAGCATTTGAACATACTTTTCCTGTAGGGTTTAACACGTGTAATTCAAGAATTGTTTCCTGACTCTGAGCACCGTAACTGTGCTCGACATGTGCATGCCAATTGGAGTAAGCTACACAGAGGGAAAGTATTGAAGAAACAGTTTTGGATGTGTGCCAAAGCTACGACTGAAGCTCAATTCCATGAACAACTAAAATGTTTAGAAAAGATGGAGATCACAGCAAAAACTGATTTAGAAAGGTAAGCAATTATATATTTATGATTCATACATGTTTTGTGCAATAATTTAAAGTATATGTGTGTCTATGTGTGTTAAGGTATCCTCCAAGGTTGTGGTGTAAGGCTTTCTTTAGAACAACTGTCAAGTGTGACATTGTAGATAATAATTTGTGTGAGGCTTTTAATGGCACTTTGGTGAAAGCAAGAGTAAAGCCCATTATCCCTATGTTGGAAGACATTCGAGTAGGGGTAATGAAGAGGATTGCAAAAACAAATAAAGGTTGTTGAAAGGTGGACAGGAAATTATGGACCACTGATAATGAAGAAGTTGAATGCAAATATAGTTGAAAGTATGGGATGGAAGGTAATTATATTTCTTTTTGAAATCAGATTATTCAGTGATTATTTGCTGGATTTTAAGCTACTGAATTTTAATCATGATAGGTTGTTTCAATGGAGATGATGATTATGAAATTAAGAAAGGGAGACAACAATTCAAAGTGAAACTTGCAGGTAGAAGCTGCTCATGCAGGTCATGGGATCTTTCTGGTATACCATGTCCACACGCTATCTGTGCCATCTTCGATACTGGAAGGGACCCAAAGGAGTACATTGACTCCTGCTATTCAAAGGAAGTGTACCTAAAGACCTATGCACATGCACTTCAACCAATGAATGGAGATTTATTCTGACCAAAGACACAATTTGAGGAGATACTTGCTCCAATACAAAAAAAAAAATGACAAGGAGACCGAAAAGAAAAAGAAATCGTGAGGCAAGTGAAGCTCCATCGCGCCGCACAATTCTTTGTTGCAGGCTAGCCAAACAAGATGTCATTTATTTGAGATAGTTATTAGATGAATTAATAATAATAATCTTTGTTACAGGCTAGCCAATCAAGGGAAGGAGTCATTCAACCAAACACCAATGAACTGACATAGCACACCACTACATTTAGAAAGTAGAGTTTTGTAGTTGGTTTTTGGTACTGTTTGCCAATAGATTGTTTTTGGAACATAACACTGCCATTACAAACAGCTTTTTTGGTATAGTTTAGCAGCTGACTTAAGTTGTGTGTACGTAGATGTTGAATTATGTCTTTGACAAATGTGTACATTGACTCTACTTTGGCAAACATGTTAATGAAAATGTATGGCTTCTTTATTGGTGTATTCAATCATGTGCAAATTATGAATTTTAATCTTGTGCTTTTTTGGCAGATTTTTATGTTCAATAATGAGAATAAATCAATGTGCAATCTTTTATAGAGAACAAATTAAATTTAAGCTAGGTGACTGAGTCAAGCAGATCCCAGTTAAGAGACCTAAAATATACAATTGAAATATCTAACAAGTATATCAACTATCCCAAAATGGAGCCTAGGGACTCCAGGTGTTTCCTCTGCATTTGCAAAAGGGAAACATGAACAAAATCAAATAATACAGGAGTATTGGATTTAATTGATGCAAGAAAGTCCTCTAATTCAAAGGGACTCAAAAACAATAAGGACCTAAATGTGATTTTTTTTTTTCATATTATGAAGTTTAATTATGAGAACAAATTGCCAATGAAGATTAATCATTAAAAAACTAAATAAATAGTAAATTATACTTGAATTGCCAATAACAAAGCCAATACACAACTAGATCAGCAACATTGATTATATGTCAACAAAAACATCATATTAAACTACAACAAAGGCAACATAGCTTCATATGGTATTGCCATTTGCTGCAAATTTACATACACGGCTATTACTACAACAATTACTAAACAAATTATTGTATTTCTATGTTTTTTTTTGCTTGCAACTTCAGTTTGAATAGCCTTCTCAACATCACTTCGTAATCGCTGAATTTCTTCCATAACTTCATACTTCATTTTCTTCAACTCTAATTCAATCTTCATATTCAAATCAGATTCAAGCTCATTATCCTTCCATACTACACTTTTCCACATAAAATACCCACAACCACCTTCCTGGAAAAATTCAACCATTCAAGAGAATCATAAATTTGAAAACAACGAAAATTTTGAAAATCCAAACAAATTTAAAACAATAACCTAAAAAATTATAAAACAAAACTCATAAAATTTTAAAATCTAAAAATTTATAAATACTTGTACCTTCCACCGTTGATACCCAAAAAATTGTTGTCCATTGTCTCGTGATACACATAGTAGTGATTTCAATCCACAACGAAAATATAAGGATGGCTCATATTGTAAATTTGGCCTCAACTTTTGAGGGAGATTTTGGTGAACCACTCCAAGAAGAAGCTGCCATCTCCAAGAGTAATAAAGATGAGACAAACGTAGGAAAAGAAATATGTGGAGAAGGTGGAGAAGGAGGAGAAGAAGGGCTCGAAGAGAAGAAAAGCTTGAAGAATCTGTGTCGTTGAAAGAGGAAGCGGCGAACGAACTAGAGTGATTTCATCGTGAAAGCAGATTACATTTATAAATCTTATTAATGTTTTTTTTTTTTTTTTGATTTTTAGTTAGCTTATTTGGCAATTTAAAAATAATACTATATTGTCTAGTCAGCTACCACAGAGGCATTTACAGGCAATTACCCGGAACTAACCGGTCATAGGGCTTCAATGATTTAAAATGAAGAGTTCGTGTGTTTAATTGCAACATTAGATAGTTTGAGGGCCTAATTGACTTCTAGCGTATAGTTCAAGGGCTTATTTGACCCTTTTCCTTTTTTTTTTTCTTTTTTTTTTTAATTTTCATAAAACATATTTTATTTTGTGATAATTTTTTTTTGAAACTAAGAACAACATATATTAATGAAGAAGGACAAAAATAAAGTCAGGGGGATCAGGCTCCCTGTAACATAGCACTAGCATGTAAAACAGGTGACGCTAAAGAATGAGCTAACTGATTCGACGTACGAAAAGAAATAGAATAGGAATTAAACGAACTCATTAAACTTCTACAATCCGAAATTGCTAAACCATCACAAGACCTAATAACAGACGATGACAAAGGAAGAATCTGACAAAGATTTGAATAGTCTGATCGAAGTGTGATGGTCACCATATTCCGCTCTCGAAGCCAAGAGAGAACCTCCTTACAAGCAAAAGACTCGGCCATAAAAGGACTAGTGCATAGGGGAAGAGGTTCGTTGGTCGCCGCAATGAAGATTCCTGTAGGACTGAGCAAAATTGCCTCGTACGGTGCTTTGCCAGTGCCATGGACGTAGCCCGCACCGAACACACACACCAAACACGGCGCCTCCAGCGTGCCATATTGCGCGTTAGGCTGCCTGCCATCCCGTCTCCCGCCACTCGCCAGCTGCGACGCCTCCAGGGAGCCACGAGAATTCGCCCATATTCTTCTCGGATGCGCCAGCTTTGCCTCCCACACAGCCGAATTGCGTTGGTTCCACACTGCGTACATGACCGCCACCATGCAAACCAACACTTTGAACATCCGATCCAGCCATCTAGCAAACTCATCTCCAGCCGCATACTGCACCAGCAAAGAAGAAGCATGCCACACTTGTTGAGAATACTCACACGATACAAGGCTATGCATTACATTCTCATTTTGGACTCCACACATAGGGCATGCAAGAGGGACATCCACCCTTCTACTATATAAGTTAGTTGTAGTGATCGAGAAGCACATTACTCACAACCCTCCACAAAAAAAGTTTTCCATTTAGGGGAACCTTCAATCTCTAAATTTTATTCCAAGGAGAGAAACCGGTAGGATATGGGGCTAGGTCCCCCATAATGCTACAATAACCTCCTTTAACCGTATAAATCCACTTAGGATCCCCTGCCAATACTACAAATCATCATAGGCAGGGCTCACTAGAACACGAATGATTCGATCAATATCATATGGCAAAAACAATTCATTAAGTAAAGGTAAATCCCAAGATAAAGAAATGGGGTCAATTAGACCTGAAACAATAGTGTCACTTAAGTAATGTGGTATTACAGTTTGGATCTTACGATTAGAGTCCCCCATTAACCATGGGTCACCCCAAACTGCAGTTGTAGCACCATTCTCAATTCTGCGTCTGATTTCATGACAAATTAAATCATGGGATGCCATGATACTTCTCCAACAAAAACTTGGACAATTACCCATTGTAGCATTCAAGAATGTAGAGTGTGGAAAATACCTCGCCTTATAAACACAGGCAGCTAAACACCTTGCCTAACATTGCCAAATTAGTGAGGAATCGCCACCCCTGTTTACTTAACATTGCCAAATTAAAAGCCCTTAAATCCTTAAAACCTAATCCATCGAACTTCTTTGGATAACTAAGCCGATCTCATGCCATCCAATGAATACCCCTACCACTTCTACCATTACTCCACCAAAATCTATTCATAGTCCTTTCCAAAGCTTTACATAATGAGTCGGGATCAAGAAAACACACATAGAAAATGTAGGCATGGCCTGTGGCACATGATTTCTTTACCAGCCCGCGATAGAAGCTTCTTAATTCAGGAGCCAATACGCTGTCTCACCTTATCCTCAATATAGGAAAATACAGTCCGTTTATTTGTACCAACAATGGCTGGCAAGCCTAAATATTTTCCAAAATTTGCTGGCTGAGCTACTCCAAAAATGCCATCCACCATGTCCCGGACCATACCTATAGTATTTTTGCTAAAACAAATACTGGACTTGTGAAAATTCACCGTCTGCCCCGAAAGGTCCTCGTAAGTCTTTACTGGATTTTGTAATAAATTTATTAACATTTTATTTATAAATTTAATAAAAATTTCGTAAGTCTTTACTGGATTTTGTATTAAATTTATTAACATTTTATTTATAAATTTAATAAAAATTACTAAAGATGAAATTACATACAAAATTTCCCATCAAAATTCATAAACGTGTTGTTAGTGGTAAGGTTTCTATGACCCCTTGAGAAAGTAAGAAATGTTGGCTTTGTTTGACACACCTAGCTGAAAGTTGAAAGTTTAAAAAACTAGTAGCTAATAAACTAATTAATTGTAATTATAATTTTTGGTAAAATTAATTGTTGAATTAGTTGATAAGCATAAAAAGACAAAAGGATAAGAACTAATATATTAGGATTTTGAATAATGAAGAGTAAATGATGTCATTTTTGTAAATTAATAAATGAAAAAATGAAAAAAGTTAAAAAGCGCTTATTTTGGGAACAAGCTATTATTTTAAGCTTATCATGTTTTACCTAATACGACTTAAGCTTATTTCTAGTTTAAAATAAACTATATACTCACACGAGGGAATAAGCTATTATTTTAAGCTTATCATGTATTTCCAACCACCGCATGAAGTGGTTGGAAATTGCGTCCACAATTGTAAGTGGTCGGAAAGTGTGGTCGGGGCGAAAAAAAGCATTTTCATATTATTGATATGGCCCGTATGAGGATAGTTTTCCGACCACCTAAAGTTATCTAAGTAAAAACAAAAAAAAAAAAAAAACATTTCAATTCTCTGGTAAGAAATTGTTCCGACCACCTCTAAAATCCCCATATTACTCATTATATCCGCATACATGTAACTTGCTATGATTAATTTACATATATATTCTCTGTATGTGAAAGTGTTTGGCTTTGCGCGACACCCGTACAAGTAGACAACAAGCTCAACATAATAAAAATTAAAAATTGAGTAATTGACCACTTGATACTTGTGGAAGCAGTGTGAAAACATTTTACAATTCTGATACTATGATGATTGATAACAAGTAATGACTGCAGTACCTCAGGAATTAAAGAATCAAGACAAAGATGCATTATATATTGATATGATAAATTATTGGCACCAATTGTGAAGAAACCAATGGAGGCAGTAGAAAACAAGAATTGAAGGACAAGATCAAAAAAAGGAAGAAGAAGTTACTGTTCCATTGAATTCAGAGGGTCTCAGCAAAGCTCTCAACTGAATATCTTCCTCTTTTTTTCTCTCTAACTCTATTACAGAAAGTAAATGAGAGCTTATATATCACATCTATCTAACAAACTAGACAAACTAACTCTTAGCTATTCTAACAGAAGGTTGTTTGAACTGTTCAGAAGTTAGTTGCTGATCTAGCAGTCAGTTTTGTTGGATGGTGATTTTGCTGATGACTGAGCTGATGATTGAGCATCTGTTGATACCCCCCCCCCCTCCCCGCAAGCTGGAGTGTATAGACAATGTAAAACCAGCTTGGAGATGAAACTGGAAAAAGAATTAGCAGCAAGAGGCTTAGTAAAAACATCAGCCAGTTGGTTGGTGGTGGTGACATGTAATAATCTCAATATGTGTTTCTGCAGCTTATCCCTTACAAGATGGCAATCTATTTCAATGTGCTTGGTCCTCTCATAGAAGACTGGGTTTTCAGCTATTGCTATGGCTGATTTGCTATCACAGTACAGCATGGCTGGGGAATCAATGCTGATCTCTAGGTCTTGTAGCAGATAGACTAGCCATTGGATTTCACATGCTGCAGAGGCAAGAGCTCTTTACTCTGCCTCAGATGAGCTTCTGGATATTGTATGCTGTTTCTTTAACTTCCAAGACACCAAGGTATTATCAAGAAACGTGAAGAAGCCAGTTACAGACCTTCTAGTATCTGGGCATGCAGCCCAGTCAGAATCTGAGAAGCCTTTGATCAATAGAGCTGATGATGCTGAGAGGAATAGACCTTGGCCAGGGGATGCTTTGACATATCTCAGTACCCTGTGTGCAGCCTGTAAGTGTTCATCAGTAGGACAATCTAGGAATTGAGATAATTGTTATGTAGCATAGCATATATCTGGCCTTGTGATTGTTAGATACAACAATTTCCCTACCAGCCTTCTGTATTGAGTAATATTCTGAAGTGTGTTGCCAGTGGTTCTGCTGAGTCTGGATGATGTTGCCATAGGAGTTTTGGCTGGTTTACATTCCAAGAAGCCAGCTTCTTCAAGTAATTCCAGGGTGTACTTTCTTTGAGTTAAACTGATCCCTTTTGTTGGTCCCAATAGGGTGGTGAAAGTCTAGAGGGGGGGGGGTGAATAGACTTTCAAGCTTTTTCAAAATAAATAACTCTTTGGTAACTTCAACTCTAAGTAACAAGTAAATAGAGTAAGTTTAAACTGCACAGCGGAATAATAGAGTGTAAAGAGTTATGCCCAATCAATAATTTAAATGCGCATGTAAGATAGGTACAGATGATATGTAAAGTGACAGAGATATCTTGAATATTTAAAGGAGATGGTGCACTCAATATATAATAATAATATTCAAGATTGTAAATAAATATCGTATCACGTCGACCGTGTAACGAATGTTACATGCAACACGTCAAACTTGCTTAGAATAATTCAATATTTAAGCTCGTGAAGTTTGAGTCACATGCACACGTGAAAACACACTAAACCCGAAAGATTAAGATTAACTGTGAATAGTAAACGGGTTAGTCGGATAAGATAGATAGATAGAGCAAATTATGTAAGTGCAGTATGTAAATGAGAGAGACAATTTATAGTGGTTCGGAAGTGGCATAATCTTCCTAGTCCACTTTTCTCCTTTCGCGTCTAGGAGAAATTCACTATTTTCCACACACAGTTACAATAGTGAATAAGCGCTACACAAGCACTTCTTCCGGATGTTTTGCACACAGCTACACCCAACTCCGAGTGTCTCGCACACAGCTACACTCAACTCCGAGTATTTCGCACACAGCTATACTCAACGCCAACTAAGTGTCTTGCACACAGCTACACTTAGCAACTACGAGTGTTTTGCACACAGCTACACTCACTAGAGTATTTTACACACAGCTATACTCTTTTTACAATTACAAATACAAAGGTAATTGTATCTCTCTCCAACTAGATTTGAGACTATTCAGACTAAGTCTCTAAGAATATTTGAGCACTTGCACTTTTCGAATTTTGCACTTTGTTTATCCGTGTGTATTGCACCTCTATCTCTGCTTGTCTTCAAGTCTTCATGGCTTTTTATAGGCAATCAAATATATCCGTTGGAGTGGGATAATTTGATATTTGAAATTTGAATCTTCATAGCCTGATATTGTTGACAATAGTAGGTCTTCAATTTTGATTTGATTGTCAACTTGCCTGACAAAATAATATCTTATCTCCAATTGATTTTCTAGTTGTTCAAAATATTATTTTGTTGTCATATTGAATATCCAACGTATCTTTGAAATAAATTCAACTGATAGAATTTATTTCTAGGATAAGTTTTTATATTCATTTCTTCATAAGTATTTTTCCGTTCTGATCAAATGTCTTTTAGGCAATTTTGGATTCTTGTGGCATGTGGGTAGACTTAGAATAAATTCATTCGAATTTATAACAATTTCTGATCATCTTGCTTCTTTGCCACATTGTGCTCCTTTGACTTGAACATCGTGCTCCTTGACTTGAACATTGAGCTTCTTTTGAACATTGTGCTTCTTAGCACACATTGTGCTTGGTGCTCTTTTTGGTAGCATTGTGCTCCTTGGCAGCATTGTGCTCCTTGGCAGCATTGTGCTCTTTTTGGTAGCATTGTGCTCCTTGACAGCATTGTGCTCTTTTTGGTAGCATTGTGCTCCTTGACAGCATTGTGCTTGTCCGAAAACTTGACTTGTAAAAATAAATCCTGGGGGGGGGGGGGGGGGAATCAATCTCGGGTGTGATCGTTTTGAGTAAAGACTTCTACCATTTCGCCATTAGGCTCATCCGATCATTCTTTGCAACGCCATTCCTTTATGCTTCTTTCTCGGATGAATACTTGTAGGACCAAAATTAATTTCTCAAATTAATTTTGTTCTTCCTATGGTAGATTCCTTTTGACTCGATATTCTGATTTATGATGCCTGTACCAAAGGACCTAAAAACTAAGGGGATCTAAAGTACATTTGGCTCATCAAAACTTACAAAAATATTCCTATCACCTTTGCTGTTTCTGGCCACTTCCAGTCCTAGGAAGAATTTTAGGGGACCTAAGTCCTTGATGTGAAATGCATCATCCAGATGTTTCTTGACTGCTTGTACTTGGTTTATGCAAGGGCTGGCAATAACCATATCATCAACATATACAAGTAAGGCTATAAAGTCATTACCTTTGCCTTTTGTGAATAGAGAGGAATCAGATATAGCTTGTTTAAATCCCATGCTCAGAAGTTCTTGGGTTAGCTTCACATTCCATTGCCTACTAGCTTGTTTTAGTCCATAAAGGGACTTGACTAGCTTGCACACTTGACCTGATTTTGCTGATGAGAAACCAGGGGGCAATGTCATGTAGACTTCTTCATTTAAGTCTCCATGTAAAAAGGCATTGTTTACATCTAGTTGGTGAAGGATCCATCCTTTGATTGCAGCCACAGCAAGTAGGACTCTGATTGTTGTTGTTTTTGCCACAGGGCTGAAAGTATCTAGGTAGTCTAAGCCAGGTGTCTTAGTGTATCCTTTTGCCACAAGCCTGGCCTTGTGTCTTTCAATAGTACCATCAGCTTTTAGTTTAGTCTTGAATACCCACTTGCATCCTATAGGCACCTTGGAGGGAGGGAGGTCAGTGAGAATCCAAGTATTGTTGGCCTGTAATGCATTTATCTCTGACTGCATGGCTTCTTTCCAGCATTCACTCTTGATTGCTTCATTGTAGGTCTTTGGCTCCCTGGCATTTAGAGCATTCACAGCAAAGACCCTATAGGCTTGTGAGAGATTATCATATGACAGGAACTTTGAAATGGAATGTGGAGAAGTTCTGTTTATGATGCTCTGACAAGCATAATCACCAAGGTAAGCAGGCCTGGTCCTTGCCCTTGCTAATCTTCTTGGCTCTGGTGGTGGATCTGTATTGTCTTGACCAACATGAGGGACCTCAAATGTGTCTTGTGAAGCAACTGGGACTTCAATGGGAGGTAAGACAGTGTCTTCATCATAGTTCAAGTCTGATATATCATCTGAGGGTAGAACCAAGTTGGAAGGCTGCTTATTTTGCTGACTTTGAAAAGGAAAGATGCTCTCATAGAAGGAGACATCTCTGGATAGAAACACTTCTCTAGTGTTGAAATCAAGCAACTTGTACCCTTTTACACCATTAGCAAATCCCAGAAAAATGCACCTCCTGGCCCTTGGGGAGAATTTGTTTCTTTGACAGCTGGGAATGCTAGCAAAAGTTAGGCAACCAAACACCCTAAGGTGCTGATACTGTGGGACTTTATTAAAGAGGATCTGATATGGGATTTTATTATCTAGAGCTGATGATGGAAGTCTATTTATTAAATACACTGCATGCAAGATACAATCACCCCAAAACTCTTCAGGAAGACCAGCTTGGAATCGGAGTGCCCTTGCCACAGATAGGATATGCCCATGCTTTCTTTCCACAATGCTGTTTTGCTGAGGGGTATAAACACAAGATGTTTGATGAATTATTCCCTTCTTATGGTAGTAGTCTTCCATGAGAAATTCCTTTCCATTATCAGTTCTGACACATTTGATTCCTTTTCCAAACTGTTTGTTGATCAGCTCATAGAAGTTCTGAAAAATCTGTCTTACTTCACTTTTGCTTCTCATTAGATAGGTCCAAGTGGATCTGCTGTGATCATCCACTATAGTTAAAAAATATTTATGCCCATAAATGGTTGGGACATGGAAAGGACCCCATATATCCATGTGAATAAGATCAAAGCAGTAAATTGCAACAGATGTACTAGATTGAAAAGGCAACCTTTTCTGTTTGGCCATATGGCAACATTCACAAGCTACAGGTTTGTCATTACAGATTTTGTTATCTAAAGCATGAAGAGCTTTTATTTTTCCTTCAGACACATGTCCTAATCTAGCATGCCAGAAACTACAAGTATTGACAGCTGGAAAAACAATAGACTTTTTTTGAGCAGAAACAGGAAGGGTGAGGTGATAGAGTCCCTTCTTCAGCTTAGCCACACCAATCATCTTCCCATGGTGTTGATCCTGTATTGTACATTGGTCAGATTTAAAGATAATGCTGTACTATGATCCTCTCACAAGTTCCCCCAAAGATACAAGGTTATAGTGAAATATGGGAACACAAAGGACATTTTTCAAGATTAAATCAGCAGATAAATGGACAATCCCAGTATGTGATACTTCTGCATAATATACATTTGGCAGATCCACATGAATTCCTTGAACCCTTTTAGATGTATGGAGTAAATGTACACTACATACTATATGGTGTGTAACCCCACTATCAAGAATCCATTCTGATTTAGAGTTATCAGTGTTACCTTCAAATTGATCATTGGGGATAAAGTTGGCTGCTATGGTGTTGACCTGAGGACTAGGATCAAGAGGGGTGTTGCCCTTGGTTTTCCCTTGTTGCATAAACTCAAAAAATCTTCTGCAATCATCTTGAGTAAAGAGGGGTTTGGCTTCTGTACAGTTGCATTCTTGCACAGAAGCTTGAACTTGATTTGTTGAACCCATTCCTTTGCTTCTTGGTTTCCAACCTAGGGGGTATCCATGCTTCTTATAGCATTTCTCAATTGTATGCCCTGTATATCCACAGTAGCTGCATATAATCTTCTGCTTCTGGTTAGGGAAAGGTCTCCTTCCATTGTTGTCTGCTTTTGTAAAGAAAGCATTTACTCTTGTTATGCTGTCCTCTAGATTGGCAGTTTCAATATTCACTTGTCTCTCTTGTTGTGAAACCATGGAGAAGGCCTCACCAACATCAGGAAGAGGTTTCATTAGCATGATTTGCCTCTTAATGCTTGTGTAATTGTCATTTAAGCCAATGAGAAAAGCAGACAACATATCATTTTCCAAATGTGCCTTTACTTTATCAGACAGACTATTTCCACAGGCACAATTTGGAGAGCACTCACAACTAGGAATAGGTCTTAGAACAAGCAACTCATCCCACAATAATTTCAATTGTGTAAAGTACTCATTCACAGTAGAGTTACCTTGCTTAGTGTGGTGAATCTGTGACTGGATTTCTGCAATTCTAAACACATCTTGCTGACTGAATCTCTTCTTCAAGTCCTTCCATACTCCTTCAGCTGTGTTGATCCAAAGCACACTACTAGCTATGGTGGGAGATACAACCCTCAAAATCCAGGACAACAACATAGTATTACATCTCTCCCAGTAATAGAATTTTGGATCAAGTCTGTTTGGAGCAGCCACAAGACCATTCACAAAGGTCATCTTATTCTTGGATCTTAATGCCATTTCCATGGCTCTTGCCCAAGAATGATAGTTTGATCTTCCCTCCAACTGAGCTGTCACCAACTGTAGGGTAGGACTCTCATTCGCATGAAGATAGAGAGGATTTGTCTGATCATTGGGATCAAAGTTCCCATTCGAAGTTGAAGCAAAATTAGGGTTCTGATTTGATGCTGGGGTTGGAATCGGAGCTGGGATTGAAGCTCCTTGCTGAACCATATTTACACTAGGTGGACGCCACGCCATTTATGGCTCTGATACCATGTGAAGAAACCAATGGAGGCAGTAGAAAACAAGAAGGACAAGATCAAAAAAAAATGAAGAAGAAGTTACTGTTCCATTGAATTCAGAGGGTCTCAGCAAAGCTCTCTGTTAGGAACCTTGTATTAGGATTTTGATGATACCAATGTAATGTAGAAAGTAGACCCCTAACTCTTGCGTTTTGTATTGTATCGCTACTTTCGTTCTAGACGAAAGTTGCCATAACTCATATGTAATTCGTGTTAAGCTAGAACAAACACACGAAAAGAGTTATGAATAGAACATAGGCTGATCAAGGCGAAAGAAGACTCCACAGCAACGAAAGAAGGAGTTGTCATTAAAAAGACAGTTCTTTTCAAGACTATCTCAACAAGTATTCTTCTTCTCATCAACAAGAAGAATGCTCTACCTGTCTGATTTGACAACATCCTAGGACAATAAGGACCTCAACTCATGGGACACGCTATCCAAAGAGCAATTAATGAAGTTGTACTATCTCTGGAGCTAAAAGACAAAAGTCATCAGATCCTCCATACCTTCAACGGCTACATAGTACAAACCCATTAATGGAGCATTAAATGCATGAGGCTCCATGGTCCTTGTCCAACAGATAAAAGGTTTGAAAAATTCATCTCCCTCCAACGGATGAATTTTTATCACCTATATAAACCAACCTTCATCAACTAAGAAGGTGCTGGTTCATTTTATCACTCTACTCACTCTCTTGCAAAAAGCTCTTGAAAAGTGAACAAATCTCAAAGCTCTTTGCGAACCAGCTATTTAAGGTGTTAAGGCATTTGAAGTAGATCAATCATCACTGCCCTACATCTTGTAAGAAGTCTTGCACTCTTGAAGCAATCATCCACACCAACAAGACTTCACAGTTGGAGGAATCAAGAAATACTTTCTTACCAACCTCAACTTAGAAGAAGAAGTTGATAGAGGCGGAGTAAACTCTCGGAGTTGAAAAACCTTCAAAGGCTGTCCGGCTTAGTGATCAAGGAAGTCTTTGTGTAATTGTACTAAAGAGTGATAGTGCAATCCTTCCAGCAGTTGTGGAAGAAGAGTGGAAGTAGGCAAAGTTTGGCCGAACCACTATAAAATCTCGTCTCGCTCTTCTCTTTACTTACTGCTTTATTTTACTGCTTGCATATCATCTCTTTCATCACTCATCTTATCCTTTTATCAAACTCGTGCAACCCTCTCTTAATAACCTTTCCGCTGTGCTTATCTTACTCAAAAGTGTTGTCAGGGTTTTTCTTTTAAAGAATCTAAAGAAAAACGAGAGTCTATTCACCCCCCCCCCCCTCTAGACTCACCACTCAATCTATCGGGACCAACAAGTGGTATCAGAGCAGAATACCTTGAACGGTGAAGGCTTTTTGCATTTTACTGCCTGGTAGATCCACCTTTGATCTTTTTTTTGGATCTTCTTCGTTGCACGATTTTTTTTTAAATGGAAAAAGAACATGCACAAAATCGCTCTAGACAGCTTGCTTTTAGTCTTGCCAAGTTTGATGACTGGAAATTAAGAATGCTGGCTCTTCTGTGCTCTATTCATGATGAAATGTGGGACGTCATAACTACTGGACCTATCACAGTGATGATGGCAAATGCACAGGCTGCTGCTCAAGGACCAGATGCTCCTCAAATAATACCTAAGCCGAAAGAGCAGTATAACTCGGAAGAAAGAACAAGAGCAAACCTGGACAATGTGGCAAGGAACATTCTTTACAACTCTCTAGATGATTCACTCTTCCCCAGAGTCAGAAAATGTAAAAATGCTATGGAAGTATGGAAAGTTCTAATGGACCTGGGAGAAGGAGATGAACAAGAAAAGGATAACAAACTGACAATAGCCATGAAGAAGTTCGAAGACTTTAAGATGCAACCAAACGAGACGATCATGGAGATGGAGCTAAGATTCACAAGACTAATGGGAGACTTATCAGACCTTGGAAAAGAACTCACCGAAAAGGAGATGAATCTAAAAATTCTTCGTGGATTGCCGAAGTCATGGGAGATGAAGGTCATCGCGATGAGAGATAATCGTGACATGAAAACAACACCCACAGCCAAAATCTTCAATGATCTCAAAGCATATGAGTTTGAACATGAACCGAAAGATGCTGAGGAACCAGAAACGAGAAATATTTCCCTCGTAGCAAATCAGGCGGCGTCAACCCCTAACAGGTCGAAATCTAACTCTTGTGATTTTTTAACTGATGAACAATATGCCCTATTTGTCAGGAAGATGAAAAGATTCATGAGAAAGAACAACTTTCAAGATCCACAATGGTCAAGCCACCGAAAGAGGCATGAAAGTTTCCCTCAGGCTTCAAAGACCGAAACCACTGATTCACAGCTGTTGTGCTACAACTGCCGAAAGCTAGGACACTTCAAAGCGAACTGCCCTTATCCAATGGTTAGCAAATATCAAGATGGCAACAATATCACAAGCTCCTCAAGGGAATCTGGAGAAAAGCACAAGAAAAGTGATAAACCAGAATCATCAAACTCCAAGAGTGAGGGAAGAAGAAAAGCAATGGTGGTTGCCGAAAACACTGAAAAAGCTATACCCGAAAGTAGTACCTCAAGCTCAAGCTCAGAAGACGAAAGCAGCGATGAGGAGAAAGGACTACTATGCCTCTACAGCCAAGAATCAGAGGAACTATGCCTCATGGCAGATGAAGAAGAGGTAAACTCTCACTCTTCTTCTTGCTATTCAGCCGAATCAAGTTCTTTAGTGAGTCAAACCTCCAGTGAATCTGTCACTGAAATGATGAGGAGGTTTAAGTTGATAAATAGCACTTACTCCAAGCTGAAAGAGGAGAACTCTCGGCTCATGACTAGCCATAATGAATTAGAGCAAGTTCGAATTGAGAACAAAATGCTGATCATTGCTAAGGAGCAGCTCGAGAAAAATGTTCTCGCTCTTAAGGAGCAGTGCACAGCAAAAGAAAAGAGAGAGCAAGAATTGCTTGAAGTGTTGGACAAGTTTAACAAGTCATCCAACTTAATGGACAGAATGTTAAACGAATCCAGACTGCCCGGAGAGAAAAGCGGAATTGGCTTTAACTCCAGCTCCTCTTCACAAGTCGAAACGAACAATGCATACTCACATGAGAGTCTTGCAACCATATTTGTTCAAGGACCAACCCAGCTGCCCGAGCCTATGATGGTACATAACAATGTCACAGCACCACAATCAACAAGCCAACCGAAAGGAAAGGCTGTACAACGAATTGTGGAAACAGGAAAGAGAAAACCTAGTAAAGGCAATACTAGACAAATATGTGTCAAAAGGAATGGACCAAATGGCAGTGGAAAAAGTCCACACCAAAAATTGAGTCAGCCTAACTGGAATTCTCGATCCTATAAAAAGACAAATGTTAACCAGAGGCAATATCGTCTAAAGAGTTCTGCTCAGGAATTCTCAAAGAACGAACAACCTGAAAGGATCCTCAGAAGATCTGGGTATGGGAATGGAAGGACTGGGCCTTCAGAAGAAGATTGGTTTGTTTACCCGGAACTCCTCTCGAGGAAAGCTCTTAAGATAACACATCGACGTAAACAAACCAATTATCGTTGGCATTATGAAAATCCTCCACCAAAAGAGCAACAAAGGAAGTATAAGGACAAAATCTTTGCCAGTGTTTATTTCGATTATCGCACCTCCAACGGATACAGAGGACCAAGGATGAGTCATGTGCACTCTAGGTTAATATGGGTTCCAAAATTAACTACTAACCCCCAAGGACCCGAAACTAAGTGGGTACCTAAAAATACATAATCTTTGATGCAGGAGAAACAGGTCATATGGTATGTAGACAGTGGATGCTCAAGACATATGACTGGTGACAAAACAATTTTGAGCAACTTCAAAGAAATAAATGGACCCAAAGTCATCTTTGGAGGAGAAACAAGTGGCCAAACTCGAGGAAAAGGAGATATCATCAAGAAAGGAATAATCATACAAGATGTCTCTTATGTAGAAGGACTTAAATTCAACCTTCTAAGCACAAGTCAGTTCTGCGACAAAGGATACAAAGTAGAATTCCTTAAAGAAGAGTGCAAAATCATAAACACGAAGGATGGCAGGACAGCACTTACAGGCCAACGAAAGAAGAACATGTATGTAATTTCATTAAATTCTTCTAATACTAACATTTGTCTTGTAGCCAAGAGCAATGCAGATCTCAATCAAGAATGGCACAACAAGCTAAGCCACTTGAACATGAAGACAATAAGTAAGCTTGCAAAAAGGAATCTTGTAAGAGGCTTACCCGAAACATCTTACACGAAAGATAGGTTATGTGATGCCTGCCAAAAGGGAAAACAGCTGAAGTCGTCCTTCAAGTCAAAAGACGTAGACACAAATTCTCGATCTCTAAGCCTTCTGCACATGGATCTTTTTGGACCAATAGATCCAGCAAGTATAAGCGGAAGAAAGTACACCCTTGTGGTAGTAGATGACTTTTCAAGATATACATGGGTTCTTTTCTTGAAAAAGAAGAATGAAACAGAAACGGCTCTGCCAAATCTTTTGAAGCAACTTCAAACAGAGAAGGAAGTCAAAATAACAAGAATCAGAACGGATCAAGGAACCGAATTTGTCAACAAAGTGATAAAGGATTTCTGTGCTCAAAATGGAATATTTCATCAACTCTCAGCAGCACGAACTCCTCAGCAAAACGGAGTAGCCGAAAGGAGAAATAGAACTCTAAAAGAAGCAGCACGAACAATGATATCACACTCAGGTCTACCAAAGAGATTTTGGGCTGAAGCCATAAACACCGCATGCTATACACAGAACAGATCCTTAATCAACAAGTCTCACAACAAAACACCATATGAGCTATGGAAAGGTAAGACTCCAAATATTGGATATTTTCATGTTTTTGGTTGCAGGTGTTTTATTCACAACAATGGCAAAAGCTATCTTAAAGCATTTGACGAAAGAGCTGACGAAGGATTATTCATGGGATATTCATCCATAAGCAAAGCATTCAGAGTTCTGAACAAGCGAACAATGGTTATCGAAGAATCCATCCACGTCAAATTTGATGAACAATATGAGAAAAATCCTTCTGGATACAAGATACCTGCTATCCCAGCTCAAAATGTCCAGAAATCCGTAGATGAAGACATCTCAGACGAAGAAGACTTACTTTCGTCTTACATGAAGTATCAGCCGAAAGTACCAGAACCCGAGATGTCATCTGAACAAGCAAGTGGAAATCAACCTATCAATCCTTCTAGCAACGCACCATCTGAACCAATGATCTACATAGACCTCCCCTATATCCCAGAGATGGATACTCAGCCTTTTCAAGATGTCTTTGAGCCAGATCTTAGATGGTTGAAAGATCATCCACCAGATCAAGTTATTGGAGATGTTCAAGAAGGTGTGAGAACAAGAGCGTCATTACACGAAAGTATGATGGCATGCTTCTTATCCCAAATAGAGCCAAAATCTGTAGATGAAGCTTTATGTGATCCTGACTGGGTAATAGCTATGCAAGAAGAACTTCATCAATTTGAACGAAATGAAGTATGGGAACTAGTACCCAGACCATCACATCAAAACGTCATTGGAACTAAATGGGTTTTTAGAAACAAAATAAGTGAAGATGGACTCATTGTTAGGAACAAAGCTCGCCTTGTGGCTAAAGGATATTGTCAGGAGGAAGGTATTGATTTTGATGAGACCTTCGCCCCCATGGCCAGATTGGAAGCTATACGAATATTCTTAGCTTTTGCAGCTTACAAAAATTTCAAAGTCTATCAAATGGATGTCAAAAGCGCCTTCCTGAATGGACTTCTTGAAGAAGAAGTATATGTTGAACAACCTCCTGGTTTTGCTATCAACAATGACCTCGAAAAGGTGTACCACCTTAAGAAAGCTCTATACGGTTTGAAACAAGCTCCACGAGCTTGGTATGATACACTATCATGTTTTCTAATCAATCGTGGCTTCACGAAAGGAGTGGTTGACAAAACATTCTTTCGTATAAAGGATAATGATCATATCCTACTGGTACAAATATATGTTGACGATATTATCTTCGGAAGCACGAATCCAGATCTATGTGAAAAATTCTCCAATCTCATGAAAGGAAAATTTGAAATGAGTATGATGGGAGAACTGAATTATTTTCTAGGCTTACAAGTTAAACAATGTCCTGATGGGATATTTATAAACCAAGCCAAATACACAAAAGATCTGATCCGAAAGTTTGGCATTGATGGAAAAAGTTCCGTCAAAATACCTATGAGTACATCCCTTAGGATGGACATTGACAATGAAGGAAAGGAAGTTGATCAGAAAAATTTTCGTGGCATTATTGGCTCTCTTCTATACCTAACAGCAAGTAGACCCGACATCTCGTTTGCTGTTGGTGTATGCGCTCGCTTTCAGGCTAAACCGAAAGAAAGTCACCTAAGTGCAACTAAAAGGATTTTGCGATATCTTAAGGGCACACAAAATGTCGGCCTCTGGTATCCGAAAGAAGGATCATTTGATCTAATAGGATACTCAGATGCAGACTTCGCAGGTTGTCGAATTGATCGAAAAAGTACCTCGGGAACATGTCAGTTCCTAGGAGGAAGAATTGTGTCTTGGTTTAGCAAGAAACAACATTCCATTGCTACTAGTACGGCTGAAGCCGAATACATAGCAGCTGGAAGTTGTTGTGCTCAAATCTTATGGATGAGACATCAATTAAGAGACTATGGGATAAATGCCCAAGAAGTGAGCATTAAGTGTGATAATACAAGTGCTATAGCAATCACACACAATCCAGTTCTACACTCTCGGACCAAGCACATTGATATCAAGTATCATTTTATTCGTGATCATGTTGAAAAGAAAGATATTGCTCTCGAATATGTTAATACCGATGATCAACTGGCAGATATACTCACTAAACCTCTGAGTGAGACAAGATTCTCTCTATTAAGGCATGAGATCGGAATGATTGAAATGACCTAACAATCAGATAATCAAATCTGTAAAGATTCGTATTCTTGATTCTCGCAAGATTTGATCCATCCTTACACGCAAGTATCCTTATAAATAAGGAATACTAATTGTTTGTGCATACCTCACTAACAAAAGTTCTAGTATTTGTTCTTGCAGATATGAGTACAGGTAGTGAAAGAATCAACACGGAGAATCAAGGCAATGTTATTGATATACCAAAGAAAACAGTGTGCTGGACAAAAGCGATAGTTTTGATTATTCACCGTCCAGCACCCCTCTGAAGATGCCCTTACCACTCAAATTCTCTGCCAGCTGCAAGAAAAGGAAGATCTAAATAACTTTGTCCTTTTCTTAATATGTGATGTTATTTCACCATGCTTCATAATAATTCACCATATCCTTTCGTATATCTTTGATTTCGTGTCTCTCACGCAAGAAAGTGTCAGTATCCAAAAGATTTTGTATAGATCTCCACGACACTTATTTGCCTATAAAATAGTTTTGCCATACTTAAGACACACTCACTTCTTTCTAAGTAAAAGAGTGGCAGGTATGAACAAAGAGAAAGGAAAAATGGACGAAGCAGAAAAAAGGGCTACCCGTCTGAAGCATCACTTACAGGAAGCAAGCAAGCTCCCTAATGCCACCATCATAAGCTTGAAGGAAGAAGGAGAGATGATCAATGTAACCTACTCGATGCCTAACCCCGCCTATAAAAAGGATAAAGAGGCTCTTGACACTCTTGTCGACGAATCTAGGGCCAAAAAGAGGTATCATCTGGAACAAGCCAGACAGGAAGCCTATGAGAGAATCATGATGATGAAGAGCTCCAACAAAGACTCTTCATCGACACCAACCTCTCGATGGTACCCCTTTCCTGAAGTTCCTCCACCCAATGTTCAATCCTATGAGGATTTCTCAAGGGTCCACTCTCGGGTCACAGATCAGCCACCCGAACCCACTCTCTCTCTAGAAGAGTTGGACGAATACGCCAAAACAACAAATCTGGCTGATGTGACTGATGAGATGACCCGATTGGAACTTCACGTGCCCTATCGTTTCCTTTGAACCGTAGTAGGTTGAACTTTTTATGTTTAAGTCTCTCTCTCTCTTTCTATCATGTATGTCATGATGGCTGTGTTATCCAAATAAATGCTTTGCATAAGTTCTTATGATTTCAGATCACAGGAAGGTTTACTGTTGTGTGCATTTATTACAAGTTATATCTGGTCAAAAAGAGTTCAAAAATTCATTATGCATTTATGGAATGCTAAGCACGTTGGAACTCAGGCCGTACAGGGAATCAAAATTTTAGTCTCAACTGAAATCAGCCTTATCTTGAACACTGTAATGAGCATTGATTGCAATTTTGACAAACTGACTGATAAGTCCCTCAATCCTTGGCTATAAAAAGGGAGAGAATTTCTCACAATTCTCACCATCCTCTCTCTCTCTCAATGGCACCTAAGAAAAGGTTCACAAGAAATGATTCTCGCAAGCTCCAAGAGGCCTCTAGGCGCCTCAGGGAGGAGCAAGGTGACTTATATCCAGGCAATAGTCCTTTTGTCCCTATCAATCTCGTCTCTGATTCAAACACATCGTTTCTTTACGATGATATGGATGGATTCATCGTTGAATCAGAAAATGAAGAAAAGATCTCAAAAAATCCAAGTGAGACAATCCCAAAAGAATGGATTGACAAGGACTACATGGCCTTTCTGGCACAAGAAAACTGGAAAGAGAAGTATGACAAAGATGATGAAGCTGAGTCCTCTACTGGTTCCAACTTTCCGCGCTATAAAAGATGGTATAGGGAAGTGTTTGGAAGGGTGAAGAAAGATAAGCCTGAATGCTCTTCATCCAAGAAGGTTGGGAGGAAGAAAAAGTGATTTTCTGAAAATCATCATCTATGTTTCTGTATCTTCTCTTCTCGTTTGCTGAATAAAAGATTGCCTATCTATGTGTTAATAAGATGTCATGTTTTATCTGTGTAACCTTGCTGAAAGTCTGAGAAGTTTGTTCTGATCAAATCTTACCCGCTTCTTTCGGGTAACAATGTTGATTGTTTATCATGAGTCTCTCGGGGGACATTATGTGCGTCTTATGAAATTCTGAACAACATTCGGTTTTTTTTTTAATCGTACTTAAGACGCTATCTCTTCTTGAATCTAAACCGTTCATATAGTATCATTGGGATCATATGGCCGAGAAAATCGCCTCTATCCCACTAGTCTGACAGGACAAAGACGTGCATTTAATGCACCTCTCAGCACTTGAGTGCTTTTTCTCTCTCCTCATTAAATGAGGGAATGATCGTTTCAGATCTGCACACGTTCTTATCACGTAACCATGATGATCAGTTACCTTTTGAGGAAGAGGAACCGCTGTTTTTTTTTAAAAAAAAAAATTTCGCATAAGTTTTCTTAATGGGCTGTTTTACGAACACCAACCCGGAGCTTTATAAACCCTGCTCAAACCTTCATTCCGTCTGTTTCACATCTCTCAATTTTCATCCCTTCCTCTCAAAGATCTCTTTAGTCAAGCTTTCTATCATCAATGGCGGCTCCTTCCGAAAAGAACCCAGAGAACCCTGAACCATCATCCACTCCAGTTATACCAAGCTTTCCTACGGAAGACATAGAGTTTATCAAGACCAGAATTCCATTTATCGTCGGCGGAAGTATGTGGGACGAAGAAGGGTTTCGTAAGTATGTCTTGGATAAAGCCTTTGGAGAACGGATAATCACTCTTTTGCTAGAAACAGGTTTATTTGGTTTAGTAACTCACCGCTATGATGAATGGTACCCTCTTGATGTTACTCAGTTTTATTTGAATGCTTATGTGGCTTCTGATTTCTCAAGCATATCTTCAAGAGTTAATAAACATCACATTATGTTTACTGCTGAGGATATTCGATCAGCTTTTGGGTTTCCCAGACGAGATGAGTCCTACAAATCCAATCTGGTATTTTATCATCTGGATCCGGAGGACTTCTATGAATCCATACGACACAAGGAGGCACCTTCCAAAGATAAAATCTTCTGGCCCCTCAAGAAAAAATGGTTCCGGTTGGATTATGAGTTTGCAGTAGATATCTTCAACAAGATTGTGGACCACAAGACTTCTGGCACAGATGATGTCACAAGGGAAAAGCTGAAAATGCTGCACGCTTTTCTTCATGAGCATAAGGTTGATTGGTCCAAAATCATTTTCCACAACATCGCTCACACCATCACTTACAATCGCAAGAGTCCTGGAGACATTGCAAAGAAGATGGGCTTCGGTTTCATTATAAGCCATCTTCTTGCCACAAAAGGAGTGATTCTACGTGCTGGTGCTCCACCTGGTCAAAAGGTCTGTCACATGAAACACAAGCCATCTGGATATGACAAACAGAAGGCATTGGAATTGGGCATTTCTCTTGAACCCAATCTACCCAAAGGGAAGTCCAAACGAAAGTTAAAAACCCCCAAAGCAGACGAAGAAGCTCAACCAAAACCTAAACGGCAGAAACAAGAAAAACCCTCTTCTCGGGTTAAGACTCAAAAGACGGTCATCTCACAATCAAAGACGAAAAGTGATCCTCCTCTCGAAACCCTGATAGTGCAGAACTCCTCTGAAGATGATGATGATCAACCTCTCATTCGTCTAAGCAAACGAAGTCGAATGAGATCTGTTCAAATTCGGGAACCCTTGTCAAAAGAAGCAACTTCACAGGGGGAAGATATCTCGAAAGCAGCTACCTCTGAGGGGGAACTGAAAACCTCTCTGCCCGAAAGAAGTCCCGTTGCTCACAAATCCATCAATCTGAAGGCATCTCCTGTTCCTCATCCACAAGAATCTACCCTAGCAGAGCAACTCCTACGAGAGTTGACACAAGAACCTGCTACAGTAGAAATGGAGGAAAGATGTCAAAGTCTTCCACAAAAGCCGGGCTCTCCAGAAGACATCCCGAAAGCAGCCTCAGATGCTACAACTAATGCTCAATCTCTTCCACAAGAACTTACTATTGCAGAGCAGGTAATT
Source organism: Ipomoea nil (assembly GCF_001879475.1). Classification (NCBI taxonomy): domain Eukaryota; kingdom Viridiplantae; phylum Streptophyta; class Magnoliopsida; order Solanales; family Convolvulaceae; genus Ipomoea; species Ipomoea nil. Next base: position 47,189 of record NW_017619553.1, read on the forward strand.
CTGACACAAGAACCTGCACTAGTAGACGAGATAACAGCTGCTCAAACATCTTTTATCTCGAAACCATCTGCTCGTCAATCTTCTCCAGACCGGTACACCCTTGATAAATCTCTCAGAGAATCGATTGAAAGAGATTACAATCGAGTTCTACAATGGCACAAGTGGCGCATGGCACCTCTCAGAACCTTTCTCGAAACTTTTGAAGCCATGATCGACGAAGAGGAATTCGCACTTCAATGGCTTGAAACTCAGGACGTCACAAAGGCTGTGCGAATTGAGGAGATCCACCGAGTGTACTCTTATAGAATAACTCATCGATCTCTCGGGAAGGAAAAAGCTCCCTTGGTAGTTCCTCTTCATAAACCTCCCATGAATCCAGCAACTGAAGCCGAATTAAAACACCTTCGCTACATTCATGCTGCTATCCAAAATTAAAGCCCAAATGGCAGAAGATCATCCTCGAGATCCCAAAGGAAGTGCTAGTGGAACGAAAGATGTTCATGGCAACGAAATCGAAGAAGAGGATGAAGAAGAAAGTGAAGACGAGCGCAATGAAGAAGACAATGAAGATGATGACAATGATGATGAAACAGAAGACGACAACAGTGGTACTGATGATGATAATGATGATGACAATAATCCACAAGGAGGAGGAGGTGCTGAAGAAGAAGAACCAGAAGATAGCCACACTATCTTGGTCGAAACGGACTATGCTAACTGCCCACAAAGACCACCTCTCCTGAAAATACCATCTGAAGACGAAGACTCGGATGAAGCATCCAGTAAAAATCCAGTTTACTCATCTCGTGCTATCATTCCGCATCTGAACGAATCTATACAACAACATCATAATCTTCCAGTTCATGAGGAAAGAAAGGAAGCCTCACCTGAACATGGCCACTCGATGCATGGTGGAAATCCGGAAGCACCACATCCTGACGAACACAGGAACTCTTCTCCAACACACATTGAGGACGATTCTATCGCTGAGTCCCCACGGACCATTATGAACCTCATGCGAGAAACTGTTCATTCAGCTGAACTGATTCACAAGCAATATCTCGCCCTAAGGGAGAAGGACACGAGAGTATTGAATGACTTGTGTCAAAAAGTCAATCTACTCCTTGATGTACAATCTCAACCACAGCAACCGAATCCTTCTCACGACAAAACTCTTAAGCAATTGGTGAAAAGAGTTTCTGATCTTGAAGAAAGTTCAAACAAAGTCGCTAGAGCAACACGAGATTAAGCATTCTCATTACGGCCTCAAGGAACGTGTTGACCTAGCTTGTACCAAGATTGACACTTATCAAGACAATTCCTATCAACTTGGTGAATATGCTCTTCAGATTCTGGGATATGCTCAAGACATCCTGCTTGCAATCAGACAAATCCCCTCTGTCCCTCCTTCTGCCTGCGCTGATGATGCCAAAAAGGGGAAAATAGGGATGATGACAGAGATAAGGATGATGACAACCAACAAGAAGGGATAACACGAAAGAAAGATCTTCAGAAAAAGCCTCTCCTCACAAAGTCTCGGGTTACTATAATAGGGATGATGACAGAGATAAGGATGATGACAACCAACCAAGAAGGGATAACACGAAAGAAAGACCTTCAGAAAAGCGAATCTCGGGTCACTCTCATCCACCTAAGTCTGTGGACAGTCTCATGATCAAAGACGCTATGGTCGCACTCAAGACAGACCTCACAAGGATCGACAATCTTTCGGCTCTGAAGCCAAATATCTCTTCACAGGACTATCAAGAAGAGATCAAGCAAGACTAAGACAAAGGCTCATGAAAAATACCTCAGTTACCATGGATGGCATTGGAAACTTCGTGGACTATGTCCCATACGAAGAAGGAAGCGGTAAGAGGTTTGAAGGTTGCAACAATCCCATCTGGTTGAAGAAGAGAAACAACCACACAAGGCAAAACTACATGAGCACTCAGAATGAAAAAGGATCAAAAGACAAAACAAGGAATTGTGGGATAAACACAATGAAGAGATCAAGATAAGAAATGATGAAGCAAGAGAAAGAGAAAGGATTAAAAATCTCATCAAAGATCTATCAAATGTAACCAAAGACTCTCCTAACAATGTCACGTACAATGCAGCTTTCAAAGTGCATAAAGAGTCAGGCAAGAGTTATCAAGAAGGAATGAATTCGTTTGAACTGATCTCCTGGTGGAAGTCTGGAGTAGTGGAAGGCAACAACATTCGAGAAGCCTACAACAATTACACGAGTCTAAACATCAAAGGAGGATATGAAGAGCTCGTCAGAAACAATCCAATCAGGACTTTCAGAGCAAGAATCAACGAGAAGATAGACTACGAGAGAACACAAAGAAGACAGGAAGAGAAGGACAATCAAGAAAGAAAGAAGGAAGCTCAGCAAAAGTTGAATCTTTTAGAAATGTAAGTTATCCTTTATTTTGATTTATTTTGACAGAGTTTTTGTAATGACTTTATCTGAATATCTATGAAACTCTCATTGTCACACATCTCGTGTCACTTGTCTGAGTTAAAAAAGTCCTTGTCTTTATTTCTGCTGCTTCTTCGTAGAAATACTTGTAAACTCTCGATAATGGCTGTTATTAATAGAATTATCCTTAAGGAGCACTTTCTCAGCCTTATAAGAAGAGTATAGGTTTTGGCATCATCAAAAAGGGGGAAATTGTTAGGAACCTTGTATTAGGATTTTGATGATACCAATGTAATGTAGAAAGTAGACCCCTAACTCTTGCGTTTTGTATTGTATCGCTACTTTCGTTCTAGACGAAAGTTGCCATAACTCATATGTAATTCGTGTTAAGCTAGAACAAACACACGAAAAGAGTTATGAATAGAAGATAGGCTGATCAAGGCGAAAGAAGACTCCACAGCAACGAAAGAAGGAGTTGTCATTAAAAAGACAGTTCTTTTCAAGACTATCTCAACAAGTATTCTTCTTCTCATCAACAAGAAGAATGCTCTACCTGTCTGATTTGACAACATCCTAGGACAATAAGGACCTCAACTCATGGGACACGCTATCCAAAGCATTTAATGAAGTTGTACTATCTCTGGAGCTAAAAGACAAAAGTCATCAGATCCTCCATACCTTCAACGGCTACATAGTACAAACCCATTAATGGAGCATTAAATGCATGAGGCTCCATGGTCCTTGTCCAACAGATAAAAGGTTTGAAAAATTCATCTCCCTCCAACGGATGAATTTTCATCACCTATATAAACCAACCTTCATCAACTAAGAAGGTGCTGGTTCATTTTATCACTCTACTCACTCTCTTGCAAAAAGCTCTTAAAAGTGAACAAATCTCAAAGCTCTTTGCGAACCAGCTATTTAAGGTGTTAAGGCATTTGAAGTAGATCAATCATCACTGCCCTACATCTTGTAAGAAGTCTTGCACTCTTGAAGCAATCATCCACACCAACAAGACTTCACAGTTGGAGGAATCAAGAAATACTTTCTCACCAACCTCAACTTAGAAGAAGAAGTTGATAGAGGCGGAGTAAACTCTCGGAGTTGAAAAACCTTCAAAGGCTGTCCGGCTTAGTGATCAAGGAAGTCTTTGTGTAATTGTACTAAAGAGTGATAGTGCAATCCTTCCAGCAGTTGTGGAGAAGAGTGGAAGTAGGCAAAGTTTGGCCGAACCACTATAAAATCTCGTCTCGCTCTTCTCTTTACTTACTGCTTTATTTTACTGCTTGCATATCATCTCTTTCATCACTCATCTTATCCTTTTATCAAACTCGTGCAACCCTCTCTTAATAACCTTTCCGCTGTGCTTATCTTACTCAAAAGTGTTGTCAGGTTTTTCTTTTAAAGAATCTAAAGAAAAACGAGAGTCTATTCA
>NW_017619554.1:0-3086 GCF_001879475.1 Ipomoea nil
TTTTGGCTTTTTCACGAAAACGACTAAGGTCTGGGACCTTGTTTCCTATCTCTTCTCGCCGAGTCCCTCAGTCGAAGCGACTCCTTAGGCTTTTTCTTTTCTTAGAAACGTTTAGGGTCGGTGCCCTGTCGTTTCTTTAATTTCTCGCCGAGTCCCTCAGTCGAGGCGATTCCTTTGGCTTTTTCACGGAAACGACTAAGGGTCTGGGCCCTTGTTTCCTATCTCTTCTTGCCGAGTCCCTCAAGCAACTCCTAGGCTTTTTCTTTTCTTAGAAACGGTTTAGGGTCAGTGCCCTGTCTTTCTTTAATTTCTCGCCGAGTCCCTCAGTCGAGGCGACTCCTTTTGGCTTTTTCACGGAAACGACTAAGGGTCTGGCCCTTGTTTCCTATCTCTTCTTGCCGAGTCCCCAGTCAAGGCGACTCCTTAGGCTTTTTCTTTCTTAGAAACGGTTTTGGGTCAGTGCCCCGTTTTCTTTAATTTCTCGCCGAGTCCCTCAGTCGAGGCGACTCCTTTTGGCTTTTTCACGGAAACGACTAAGGGTCTGGCCCTTGTTCCTATCTCTTCTCGCCGAGTCCTCAGTCGAGGCGACTCCTTAAGCTTTTTCTTTTCTAGAAACGTTTTAGGGTCAGTGTCCTGTGTTTCTTTAATTTCTCGCCGAGTCCCTCAGTCGAGGCGACTCCTTTTGCTTTTTCACGGAAACGACTAAGGGTCTGGGCCCTTGTTTCCTATCTCTTCTCGCCGAGTCCTCAGTCGAGGCGACTCCTTAGGCTTTTTTCTTAGAAATGGTTTAGGGTCAGTGCCCCGTTGTTTCTTTAATTTCTCGCCGAGTCCCTCAGTCGAGGCGACTCCTTTTGGCTTTTTCACGAAACGACTAAGGGTCTGGGCCTTGTTTCCTATCTCTTCTCGCCGAGTCCCTCAGTCGAGCGACTCTTAGGCTTTTTCTTTTCTTAGAAACGGTTTAGGGTCAGTGCCCTGTCGTTTCTTTAATTTCTCGCCGAGTCCCTCAGTCGAGGCGACTCCTTTTGGCTTTTTCACGGAAACGACTAAGGGTCTGGGCCCTTGTTTCCTATCTCTTCTTGCCGAGTCCCTCAGTCGAGGCGACTCCTTAGGCTTTTTCTTTTATTAGATACGGTTTAGGGTCAGTGTCCCATTGTTTCTTTAATTTCTCGCCAAGTCCCTAAGTCGAGGCGACTCCTTTTGGTTTTTTCACGGAAACGACTAAGGGTCTAGGCCCTTGTTTCTTATCTCTTCTCGCCGAGTCCCTCAGTCGAGGCGACTCCTTAAGCTTTTTCTTTTCTTAGAAACGTTTTAGGGTCAGTGTCCTGTTGTTTCTTTAATTTCTCGCCGAGTCCTCAGTCGAGGCGACTCCTTTTGGCTTTTTCACGGAAACGACTAAGGGTCTGGGCCCTTGTTCCTATCTCTTCTTGCCGAGTCCCCGAGTCAAGGCGACTCCTTAGGCTTTTTCTTTATTAGATACGTTTAGGGTCAGTGTCCCTTGTTTCTTTAATTTCTCGCCAAGTCCCTAAGTCGAGGCGACTCCTTTTGGTTTTTTTCAGGAAACGACTAAGGGTCTGGCCCTTGTTTCCTATCTCTTATCGCCGAGTCCTCAGTCGAGGCGACTCCTTAGGCTTTTTCTTTTCTTAGAAATGGTTTAGGGTCAGTGCCCGTTGTTTCTTTAATTTCTCGCCGAGTCCCTCAGTCGAGGCGACTCCTTTTGGCTTTTTCGGAAAACGACTAAGGGTCTGGGACCTTGTTTCCTATCTCTTCTCGCCGAGTCCCTCAGTCGAAGCGACTCCTTAGGCTTTTCTTTTCTTAGAAACGGTTTAGGGTCAGTGCCCTGTCGTTTCTTTAATTTCTCGCCGAGTCCCTCAGTCGAGGCGACTCCTTTTGGCTTTTTCACGAAAACGACTAAGGTCTGGCCTTGTTTCCTATCTCTTCTGCGAGTCCCCAGTCAAGGCGACTCCTTAGGCTTTTTCTTTTTTAGAACGGTTTAGGGTCAGTGCCCTTGTTTCTTTAATTTCTCGCCGATCCCTCAGTCGAGGCGACTCCTTTTGGTTTTTCACGAAACGACTAAGGTCTGGCCCTTGTTCCTATCTCTTCGCCGAGTCCCTCAGTCGAGGCGACTCCTTAGGCTTTTCTTTCTTAGAAATGGTTTAGGGTCAGTGCCCGTTGTTTCTTTAATTTCTCGCCGAGTCCCTCAGTCGAGGCGACTCCTTTTGGCTTTTTCACGGAAACGACTAAGGGTCTGGCCTTGTTTCCTATCTCTTCTCGCCGAGTCCCTCAGTCGAAGCGACTCCTTAGGCTTTTTCTTTTCTTAGAAACGGTTTAGGGTCAGTGCCCCGTTTCTTTAATTTCTCGCCGAGTCCCTCAGTCGAGGCGACTCCTTTTGGCTTTTTCACGGAAACGACTAAGGTCTGGCCCTTGTTTCCTATCTCTTCTCGCCGAGTCCCTCAGTCAAGGCGACTCCTTAGGCTTTTTCTTTCTTAGAAACGGTTTAGGGTCAGTGCCGTGTTTCTTAATTTCTCGCCGAGTCCTCAGTCGAGGCGACTCCTTTTGGCTTTTCACGGAAACGACTAAGGGTCTGGGCCCTTGTTTCCTATCTCTTCTCGCCGAGTCCCTCAGTCGAGGCGACTCCTTAGGCTTTTTCTTTTCTTAGAAACGGTTTAGGGTCAGTGCCCCGTTGTTTCTTTAATTTCTCGCCGAGTCCCTCAGTCGAGGCGACTCCTTTTGGCTTTTTCACGGAAACGACTAAGGGTCTGGGCCTTGTTTCCTATCTCTTCTCGCCGAGTCCCTCAGTCGAGGCGACTCCTTAGGCTTTTTCTTTTCTTAGAAACGGTTTAGGGTCAGTGCCCCGTTGTTTCTTTAATTTCTCGCCGAGTCCCTCAGTCGAGGCGACTCCTTTGGCTTTTCACGGAAACGACTAAGGTCTGGGCCTTTTTCCTATCTCTTCTCACCGAGTCCCTCAGTCGAGGCGACTCCTTAGGCTTTTTCTTTTTTAGAAACGGTTTAGGGTCAGTGCCCCGTTGTTTCTTTAATTTCTCGCCGAGTCCCTCAGTCGAGGCGACTCCTTTGGCTTTTTCACGAAA
>NW_017619555.1:5000-7500 GCF_001879475.1 Ipomoea nil
AAGTTGCGGACAGTTGCGGAACGAGTGTGCCTAAGTAGCGGACAGTTGCGGAACGAGTGTGCCGAAGTTGCGGACTTGTGCGGAACGAGTGTGCCGAAGTAGCGTGCCTACGTTGCGGACTCATGCGGAACGAGTGTGCCTACGTTGCGGGCATATGCGGAACGAGTGTGCCTAAGTTGCGGACTCATGCGGAACGAGTGTGCCTAAGTGCCGGACTTGTGCGGAACGAGTGTGCCTACGTTGCGGGCTCATGCGGAACGAGTGTGCCCAAGTTGCGGACTTATGGGGTACGAGCGTGCCTAAGTTGCGGACTCATGCGGAACGAGTGTGCCTAAGTGCCGGACTTGTGCGGAACGAGTGTGCCTACGTTGCGGGCTCATGCGGAACGAGTGTGCCCAAGTTGCGGACTTATGGGGTACGAGGGTGCCTAAGTTGCGGACTTATGCGGAACGAGGGTGCCTAAGTTGCGGGCTTATGCGCAACGTTGGTGCCTAAGTTGCGGACTCATGCGGTACGAGGGTGCCGAGGTTGCGGAATTATGCGGTACGAGGGTGCCGAGGTTGCGGACTTATGCGGAACGAGGGTGCCGAGGTTGCGGAATTATGCGGTACGAGGGTGCCCAAGTTGCGGAAAGTTGCGGTACGAGGGTGCCCAAGTTGCGGAAAGTTGCGGTACGAGAGTGCCCAAGTTGCGGAAAGTTGCGGTACGAGAGTGCCCAAGTTGCGGAAAGTTGCGGTACGAGGGTGCCCAAGTTGCGGACTTATGCGGAACGAGGGTGCCGAGGTTGCGGACTTATGCGGTACAAGGGTGCCGAGGTTGCGGACTTATGCGGTACGAGGGTGCCGAGGTTGCGGACTTATGCGGTACGAGGGTGCCGAGGTTGCGGACTTATGCGGTACGAGGGTGCCGAGGTTGCGGACTTATGCGGTACGAGGGTGCCGAGGTTGCGGAAAGTTGCGGTACGGGTGTGCCGAGGTTGCGGAAAGTTGCGGTACGGGTGTGCCGAGGTTGCGGAAAGTTGCGGTACGGGTGGGCCGAGGTTGCGGAAAGTTGCGGTACGGGGGTGCCGAGGTTGCGGAAAGTTGCGGTACGGGGGTGCCGAGGTTGCGGAAAGTTGCGGTACGGGTGGGCCGACGTTGCGGAAAATTGCGGTACGGGTGGGCCGACGTTGCGGAAAATTGCGGTACGGGGGTGCCGAGGTTGCGGAAAGTTGCGGTACGGGTGGGCCGAGGTTGCGGAAAGTTGCGGTACGGGTGGGCCGAGGTTGCGGAAAATTGCGGTACGGGGGTGCCGAGGTTGCGGAAAGTTGCGGTACGAGGGTGCCCAAGTTGCGGACTTATGCGGTACGAGAGTGCCCAAGTTGCGGAAAATTGCGGTACGGGGGTGCCGAGGTTGCGGACTTATGCGGAACGGGTGTGCCGAGGTTGCGGAAAGTTGCGGTACGGGTGTGCTGAGGTTGCGGAAAGTTGCGGTACGAGGGTGCCGAGGTTGCGGAAAGTTGCGGTACGAGGGTGCCGAGGTTGCGGAAAGTTGCGGTACGAGGGTGCCCAAGTTGCGGACTTATGCGGAACGGGGGTGCCGAGGTTGCGGACTTATGCGGAACGAGGGTGCCGAGGTTGCGGACTTATGCGGAACGAGGGCGCCCAAATTGCGCACAGTTGCGGACGGATGCGGAAAATATCACGCAACAGAGGTTTACCCGCCTGCCACCCCAGTACTTTTACGACGGTTCTGTGTTATGCCTTGGCCTATGTCGTTTTACGTCGTTCTCGTGCCAAAATGGCATATACATTTGTTTTAGAGCTTATTGTACTATTTAATTAGTGAGGCAAACGATATGCCATATATTCCTCTCACATTCCCAACAATCCCAAGTACTTGGCTAAGTCAGACAAGGAACTTTGCGGACAGCTGGGCATAAATTTGGACATCGTCGTTTTCAATGAAATAATCATCCAAACGCTTTGAAATTTACCAAGCATTGTTAAAATGCTCTAAACTAAAGGACCATGCAATAACATTTGAAAAAAAATGCACGGAACCACCCGAAATGACCGTGTGATTTACGGGACAAACCGTGTCTACTGCTGTCACTGGGGTTTTTTTTTTTTTAACTACTATAGGGGGGGTATGGTAGTTGAGGTGCCGGTCGACTTTTTTCGGAACGTGTTGGGACGGGCCCCCCTCGTCCCGTAGGCCTCGTACGAGTGTTCCCGCCGCTCGTACGTATTATTGGGGACCGGCATAGACCCATCGGAGTCGCAAGGCGGGGCGGCGCACCGGACGGAGACGGACATGCAAAAAAACATCATTGGCACGTGAATTCGGTCAATCGAGCAAACGTGAATCTGCAATATACCGTCAGTAGGTTGTGAGTTGCCGAGGCACGTGTCCAATCGTCTAGTAAGCTGTTCGTTAACGAATTACGGTGCGCCGTAGGGGCGGAGGGCGGGCGTTCGCAATGAACCCGCCCAGCGTAGCGCAGTGCAGCGTACGTGTC
>NW_017619555.1:17500-18799 GCF_001879475.1 Ipomoea nil
CGAGGGTGCCCAAGTTGCGGACTTATGCGGTACGAGAGTGCCCAAGTTGCGGAAAATTGCGGTACGGGGGTGCCGAGGTTGCGGACTTATGCGGAACGGGTGTGCCGAGGTTGCGGAAAGTTGCGGTACGGGTGTGCTGAGGTTGCGGAAAGTTGCGGTACGAGGGTGCCGAGGTTGCGGAAAGTTGCGGTACGAGGGTGCCGAGGTTGCGGAAAGTTGCGGTACGAGGGTGCCCAAGTTGCGGACTTATGCGGAACGGGGGTGCCGAGGTTGCGGACTTATGCGGAACGAGGGTGCCGAGGTTGCGGACTTATGCGGAACGAGGGCGCCCAAATTGCGCACAGTTGCGGACGGATGCGGAAAATATCACGCAACAGAGGTTTACCCGCCTGCCACCCCAGTACTTTTACGACGGTTCTGTGTTATGCCTTGGCCTATGTCGTTTTACGTCGTTCTCGTGCCAAAATGGCATATACATTTGTTTTAGAGCTTATTGTACTATTTAATTAGTGAGGCAAACGATATGCCATATATTCCTCTCACATTCCCAACAATCCCAAGTACTTGGCTAAGTCAGACAAGGAACTTTGCGGACAGCTGGGCATAAATTTGGACATCGTCGTTTTCAATGAAATAATCATCCAAACGCTTTGAAATTTACCAAGCATTGTTAAAATGCTCTAAACTAAAGGACCATGCAATAACATTTGAAAAAAAATGCACGGAACCACCCGAAATGACCGTGTGATTTACGGGACAAACCGTGTCTACTGCTGTCACTGGGGTTTTTTTTTTTTTAACTACTATAGGGGGGGTATGGTAGTTGAGGTGCCGGTCGACTTTTTTCGGAACGTGTTGGGACGGGCCCCCCTCGTCCCGTAGGCCTCGTACGAGTGTTCCCGCCGCTCGTACGTATTATTGGGGACCGGCATAGACCCATCGGAGTCGCAAGGCGGGGCGGCGCACCGGACGGAGACGGACATGCAAAAAAACATCATTGGCACGTGAATTCGGTCAATCGAGCAAACGTGAATCTGCAATATACCGTCAGTAGGTTGTGAGTTGCCGAGGCACGTGTCCAATCGTCTAGTAAGCTGTTCGTTAACGAATTACGGTGCGCCGTAGGGGCGGAGGGCGGGCGTTCGCAATGAACCCGCCCAGCGTAGCGCAGTGCAGCGTACGTGTCGTCGGGCGTGGGGGTTGACCGACCTCGCAAGAGGATAGAAATATTGTATTGCTCGAGGCCTTTCATTCCTCGAGGGCTTCCTCCACAGCACTCGTTCGACGACACGTCCGGAT
>NW_017619556.1:0-40498 GCF_001879475.1 Ipomoea nil
GTAAGTTTATTTATTATGGGCTTAGATTCCAGTGTTGGGTGAGCATTTTCCAGATTTGTTTATTGTTTCATGAAATCAAATAATTCATATTGCAAATACATTTATATACATTGTCCGTAGGTAATTATTATTAATCAATTTGTTTAAAAAATATTTTCTGATATTAGTTTTAATGTCTGATATTGAAATTTCTACTTTTATATGGTCAAAATTATGTATTATATTATTTAATACATATCACAGAAAAAAGAGCATACGGGGTAATTTGGTCAAAATAAAAAAACAAACAAATTTAACCATTAATGTTTTCTTTTGTGATGACAATAAATAAAAGTCAAGATCAAATATTAGCACACGTCAGTTTGTTTTTGAAAAAGCCCGTTTTTAATCATGGTCAAATTTATGTTACAGTTCAAGAATAAGTCATTTAAGGGATTAAAAGTTGAGAGTCTATAAGTACGACTAAAAAAGTCATATATACAGAAATTTTCAACAATTTATAATTTCTTAATCAATTTGTTATTTATTAATGTAGCCCATTTATTTTAATTTCTATTAATTTCATTCGTATTTCTATAATTACTATTATATTATAATAATAGTGTAATATTATGTTGCCAATATAATGACCGTGCATCGCACAGGGTACGAATACTAATTTTTATAATGGTACAATTGTACATTACTTTACAAATATTATACTACGGAGTATTACTTTTTTTTTATTAGACAAAATTGTTCTTACATCATTGTTAGACCTGCGCGATCTAATTACAAAGGTGTTGATCATAAATACAATTACACCTGAACTGTAAAACGGTATTACCATTTTCCAAATAATTGACAATGCTGACATCCTAGTGGCTCCAATTGAACAAGTTTACATATCAGAATTTTATCAATACATGAAAATTTCTATAGAAATTTGTAAGTTAATTTTTATTATATCATTATAACAATATCTATTGTAACCATATATTTTGAATTATATTATTTATTATCATCCTCTATTCACATGAATTGTGGCAATTGTCATTAACAAACTCTCAAAACAATTTGTGATATCACAACGAATGAAAATTTAAAAAATCAATGATTTCATTATTATTGATGAAAAGTATGTACGCCACTTTATTACTCTTATTAAATTAAATAAATTAGTAGCTATAACAAAAAAATAATACAATGCATTTAATTAATTTATAATTAGATGTCTACGGTGCTTTTATTTAGAAAAATTATTCATTATATAAAATTTAAAAAAAACTATAATTTCATTAGTTATATTATCTTTATTTTCTACAATTCAAAGAGTCTTTACCTTCAAATTTATTAATTTATTATATTCACTACATTGTCCATATATTGTCTTTTTTTTTTTTTTTTTTTTTTTTTTTTACATTATCTTGCAATTAAATATCAAAGTTATAATACAAAAATATATATATATATATATATATATATATATATATATATATATATATATATATATATATATATTGACTTGTTTATCGACTTTGTTCATGATATTGTCTAATTGTGTAAGACTTTGTTCATGATATTGTTTAATTGTGTGAAACATTTAAGAGATTACTATATTAAAATTTACAAATTACAAAGTCGACACACACACACACACCACACACACCAAGTATTTTTATACAAAATATAATAAATATTAATATTTTGTTCAATATTTTCACATGATAACCTACGACACACATATGAAACATGTAGGGGAAAAACTACCACTACCAAATATCAATAGGTGCTTGTAAGATAAAGAGTTCATAGTACAACTAAGATCTCAGCCATATACACAGTAGACAAATTTAAGATTCCTACATCATAATCTCATTGCACGATGAATCCCTCTATGCTACCACCAGTAACCCAATTGCACATGACACTACCAATAAAAAAAAGACATGTACTGAAGATGAAGACAATGTCAATGCTACCCAAAAGAGAATTAAGAAGAATTAGAGAAATTTAAACCAAAAGTAGTATTTATTTAGACTATTACTTTTACACTAAGTATTTAGACTAGAGAATTAAGAAGAATTAGAGTAATTTAAACCAAAAGTAGTATTTTTTTTAGACTATCACTTTTAGACTAACGTTATTACAAAATTGCAAACATTTATTTTAGTGACCATTATAATCAATCGCTATATATATTATCTTGCATTTATGTACTTTAACTTACCGATTTAAATAAACAAATTTAACAATTATTTATCTATGCATGAACATCTGCTATATAATATTGCATTGATATACTTTGAGATACTTATTTAAAAATAATCATTGGGCATTATCCCATTTGCGCAAAACGTGTATAATAATTGTCATTATTTATTAAAAAAAATGTTGTTTCGTTGTTGCCATTTTTTTTATTATACCCCTAACAGTTATAATAATTATAATTATGAGAACACATGGAAAAACCAGATAATCAAATACAAAATAGAAAAAGAAAAAGAAAATTATTAGAGACTAGTACAGGCATAGATAATGTAGCTATTGGAATTTTTAGCATAAAATGGTATTTTGAGTGGTTATATTGTGGTACAAATATATGTGAGATCCATTATCGATTTGGGTCGGGTCATAGTGGATTCGGGTTCTCCGTAGTAAGACGAAGAATTTGATATAATGTACGCTCAGAATGAGTAATAGGTGAATGAGAAATTGATTCTCAAAATAAACCTATTTGAGAGAAGTCAAAAATTGAACTTATGTTCAAATTTTATTTTAGCATCTGTTAAATACTATTCGATGCACTTTCGGAGTGATGAACGTCCATTTTAATGCACTAATTATAGTGTTTAAGGAAGCACTAATCATAGTGCTTAATTAGCCTTAACGGCTAATTGGTTATGGCACCAAATGGTGCTGTGTACCGGAAGATGCTTAATTTGCATCTTCCGTTCCGAAAGTGCTTAATTTGCATCTTCCGTTCGAAGGTGCTTAATTGCATCTCCGAACTGTAGGTGCTTGACTGCACCTCCCGGTAGGAAGACATTCGGATGGTGCTGGAATTATTTTGGACGTACGGACTTCTCGGTCACTCAGGTATTTTGAACACGAGTCATTAAGGTCGGTATGAATAAATATTGCATATTAATTTTGTGACCGTTTATATTATTTCGATAATAAGTATGATCGTTTCAAACGTTTAATTCAATTTTGAATTGGATTAATATTGGTTTATGTGCCATGAATATGTTATTTATTCATACTTCCCTACAAATAGGGTGGCAGAATGTGAGAACACAACATTCTAGATTGAAACTCTCAAAATTCTTCTTTTTGGTTTTCCCCTCCACGTACTCTCAAGTCTCATCTTTTGCTATGATGGGAAAATTCTGCCAACATCTTCCGTAAAACATCGAAGTGCTCAACTTGTGTTTTTGTTCGCGGGCTTTTGGTTTGAGTGCTCGATCGCCAAAGTCGTAATCCGTTTTATCCTAGGACACTGACGCCACAACGCTCCTAGCACCCTCGGGAGGCGGCGAATCAATTTTAAGGAGAGTGTGTGTACACACGACTTGGACTTCCTCTGCTTCTTCTACTTTCTCATTGGGTTAAAACCTCAGGTTAGAAACTCGTCTCTTGTTTTGTGTTTTTTGTTGGTTTCGTACCAAGCTCTAGTTCTTCTTCTTCGTTGGGTTAAAACCTCAGGTTAGAAACCCGTCTCTTGTTTTATGTTTTTGTTCTTGGTTTCGCACCAAGTGGTGGGATTAATCTTGTAAAGGTTAAATCCTTGTACTAGTTTCATACTAGTTGTGGTGCGATTAATCTCGGAAAAAGATTAAGGGGTGTTTGGTTATTGGCTTACCAGTAAAAAATTAGCTAATTTGACTAAAAATAACTGATTGACCAGTCAATAAGCTATTTTTGAGTGTTTGGTAAATGGCTGATTGGGCCAATCAGCCAAAATACAAAACGCTGGTGTTAGCAGCGTTTTTCATCAGCTGCTTGCAATTTATTTGTAAAATGACATTTCAATCCATGTAAATCATCTCCCTAATCTGAGAAATCTCATCTCTCTCATTCGCATCCCTTCTTCCCATCTACATCTTCTCATCTCGCAACTGCTTCTTTCATATTCAACCCATCACTGATTTTTTTTTTTTTTTTTTAAAACACCAACAACAATAACGACTAATGACTCATCTTCATCTTCGTTGCCATCTGATTCTTGCCATTTTTTCTTTCCCACTGTCTCTCGCCTCTGATTCTTGCCTCCTCCACTGCTCCTCTTCTCTCTTTTGCGTCTGATTTGGTGTAGAAAATACAAATGTACTGTGGGTTTCTTGATTGATCTCCACTGCTCCTCTTCGCGTCTGATTTGGGGCAGAAGAAATGGGTAGGGATTTGGGCGTCTGATTTGGGGTAGAAGAAATGGTAGGGCTTTGGTTTACAAATGACTGAATGAGTGTGGGTTTGGTCAAATGGTTAATAATAATAATAATAATAATAATAATAATAATAATAATAATAAAAAGTACGGTGTGGTTTCAGCTTACATTTAATAATAATAATAATAATAAATTGTAAATGTAACTAAAGAATTAAAAAAAATGGTAAAATGTGACTAAAGAATTAAAAAATTAACACAATATCCTTATAGGTCATTTTACATATAATCAGCTAAAAATAAACAGCTAATTTACCAAACACTTTTCTATAACCAGCTAATATAATCAGGTGGTCAAACCAGCTAACACAATCAGCTATTAGTTATCAGTTAACTCAACCAGTTATCAGCTATCAGCTATCAGCTATTTGCCAAACACCTCCTAAATCCCTTGTACTAGTTTCGTACAAAGTGTGGATTATTCTTGTAAAGGTTAAATCATTGTACTAGTTTCGTACTAGTTGTGGTGGGATTAATCTCGGAAAGATTAAATCCCTTGTAGTAGTTTCGTACTAGTTGTGGTGGGATTATTTTTATAAAATAAATCCCTAGTTGGTTAATATTATATATATATATATATATATATATATATATATATATATTATATATATATATATATATATATATATATATATATATATATATACTAGTTTTTTACGCGCATTGCGCGATTGGGATAATGCCCAATGTTTTTTTTAAAATTAGTACTTTAAAGTATATTAAGGCATGATTATATTGAAATTGTTCATGCATTGATAATTGAAGGTTGAATTTACCTATTTAAATAGGTAATTCTTCTCCCAAAGGTTGAGTCTCCAACCCCAAGGGCCCCCCACATTCCGACCCGACAAAGCATTGTGGGAAGTTGTAAATCACGGTGACTCAATGGTTCAGCAGACAGGGCCAAATGCTGATACGCACAAGGAATCTGCCCACTTTGGACATAATTCCTGCACTACCGCCGCCGAGGTTCAAACCTTGGTCTCTTCTCCCAAATACTACCCACTAAACCATTGAGCTAAGCCCGTGCGGGTTAAATAGGTAATTCTAAGTTTACAAATGCAAGATAATATAGTCAAGATTGATTATAATTGTCAATAAAATAATTGTATAGGTATGGTTGAAACCAAATACAGGACATAAGGGAGAACAAATAAAAATTAAGGCATAAAATATTAAATTTATACTAATATTGTTTGAGGAGATTCCGACATTAGGATTTGTGGTTAAGTTCTATTAAGACTTTAATATTAGAATTAGATTAATGGTGTAGTTATAATTCTATATTAGACTTTAATATTAGAATTAGACTAACGGTGAATTAACGAAAAAGTTAAATGGATAATCATATAATTAAGGATAAATTAGAAAATCTTAAAAGAAAAAAATTAAAACCTGAACAATATGAACCATTCATTTGATTTAATAATTTGGCGGTCATTTTTTCTACCCAATGTTAATAATTAAATAAATTCGCTGGTCAAATCTTTCTACCCAATGTTAATAATTAAATAAGGTCAAATCTTTCTACCCAATGTTAATAATTAAATAAATTCGCTGGTCAAATCCGCTAGTATAATCCGCTAACGCTAACCGCTAACTGCTGATTGTCAAACAAGGACATTGCGAGGTAGTTCTCACTTCATTTTGTTGTGTGATTTGAATACTCTCTTTGTCACAAAATCTCTCAAGTAGTTAATATGGTTAGCTTTATTAATTATATTTTTTTAATTTTTTCATGGTATTAATAAAATACTTGGTAAATAAATATATAGCATTATTTTGTATTATAACTTTGATATTTAATTAGAAAAATAGTGCACAAAAAAGATAATAGATAATGTACTGAATATAATCAATTGATGAATTTGAATGTAAAAATTTTTACATTTGAGAAAAATAAAGACAATATAACTAACGAAAATATTTCTTTTAATTAATTTATTGATAATTAATAATTTTTTTTCACTGAATAAAGACATTGTAAGAAAAATGTAGCGAATATAATCAATTAATAAATTTGAATATAAAGAATTTTTATATTGAAGAAAAATAAAGACAATAGAACTAATAAAATTATTTCTCTTATTTAATTTATTGATAATGAATAATTTTTTTCTTTTGAATAAAGACATTGTGGACACATAATTCTAAATTAAAGAAATGCATATGTATTATTTTTTGTTGTAACTACTAAATTATTATTTATATAATTTAATAAGAGTAAAATAGAGTACTAATTATGCCAACTTTGATTAGAATGATGTTCGAACCTAAGACCTTTTTTTTTTTTTATTGAAATCAATGAGTAAGTTAACGGTGAACTAACGGCAATTCTTAAAATTTTAACGGAATTAGTAACGGTGTGCGGGTATTTTAGGAAATTTTAGTGTAAAATTTAAATCTGATCAATCTTTTAATCAATCTGAGCCATTCATTTGATTAAAATCTGTGACCGCCATTTTTTCTACCCATTATAGGCCTAACTCTCTTGGACTCTTATTAGTATAGTAGATATAATCAATTAATAAATTTGAATATAAAGAATTTCTATATTGAAGAAAAATAAAGACAATAGAACTAATAAAATTATTTCTCTTATTTAATTTATTGATAATGAATAATTTTTTTTCTTTTGAATAAAGACATTGTGGACACATAATTCTAAATTAAAGAAATGTATATGTATTATTTTTTGTTGTAACTACTAAATTATTATTTATATAATTTAATAAGAGTAAAATAGAGTACTAATTATGCCAACTTTGATTAGAATGAGGTTCGAACCTAAGACCTTTTTTTTTTTATTGAAATCAATGAGTAAGTTAACGGTGAACTAACGGCAATTCTTAAAATTTTAACGGAATTAGTAACGGTGTGCGGGTATTTTAGGAAATTTTAGTGTAAAATTTAAATCTGATCAATCTTTTAATCAATCTGAGCCATTCATTTGATTAAAATCTGTGACCGCCATTTTTTCTACCCATTATAGGCCTAACTCTCTTGGACTCTTATTAGTATAGTAGATATATATATATATATATATATATATATATATATATATATATATATATATATATATATATATATATATATATTATAGGTCTCGAAAGGGTGGCGAGAAGTCTAGAGGGGGGTGAATAGACTTCTCTAACTTTTTCAACTTCTTTTGCAAACAACACTTTGGTAACTTCAACTCTAAGTAACAAGCATAAACAAGTATAACAACTTAGAGTGTGCACAGCGGAAATGTAACGGCAAAGTGTTATGCTTTAATTGTGTCGTGCTCAAAGAGAGATTCTATACATGCATCACGTTAGAAACACTTGATATAGATTAATGATGATGTATGTAAAATTTCACTTGCATGCAAATGAGGGAACTATCAAACCCAGACAGATAAAGATACGCGATAAATCGTAACGGGTTAGTTCACAGTTGATATACGCATGCACGAAATATAGTTGAGCAGTAAGTAAATAGAGAGAGAGAGATTTATAGTGGTTCAGAGGTGGTGTAATCCTCCTAGTCCACTCTTCTCCTTTCACTTCAAGGAGGGAATTCACTATTCTTCGATCACCCAGATACAATAGTGAATAAGTGTCCAACGACACTTCTCCGAGTGCTTCGCACAAAGCTACACTCCACCAAGGTTTTTCGCAAGCTCCTCTTGTTACTCCGCCTTCCCGAGTACTTCGCACCAAGCTGTACTCCTACACCACGAGAACTACGCACAAAGCTACGCTCTCACCGGGTTTTCACAAGCTCCCCTTGTTACTCTACCCTTTACAACCGAGTGCTATGCACAAAGCTACACTCCGACTGGGTTTTTCACTCTCTCCAGTTACTCTACCCCTTTTCTACACTCAGTAGAAGATTTACAATAGAGATAAAATTTTTCTCTCACTCATACTTGAATTTAATCGTGTATTGCTCAATATATTGCTTCTTGGCTGATTTGGATATTGCTTGCTTTTCTCTTGCTTGTGTATCTTAATTTTTCAGCCGTACTTGTCTTCAAGTCTGCTTGGGCATTTTATAGCCAATGAAAGCTATTTGCCCGTTGATCAACTTTCGATCTTGATCGTCCATTTTGAAATGTAGTTGATCAAATAATTTTGCCAACTTGATCTGCAAAATCATTTCGCCGTCTGTCAGATGATTTGAATAATTTTGCCGTTGCTCTCCTTTAATCTGACAAAGCTTTTCCTTGGAATGGGTAGCCTCCAAATTTGAATTTCTCTAGCATGACTTTTGTTGAATTATTGATTTGATGTGCCAAGTTGATCAAATAATTTATCTGTTGATTCTTGCTTGAGTATTTAAAAGATTTCCTCTGTGTATCAGCTTCTTCGACTCCTTCGTAAAAACAGAGTTTCAAATGAAACATTCTGTCTAACTATTTTATCATGATGATGTCATAGCTTCTTTGATGATGTCATGTCCCAATAGTATATCATGTCCACCTTATATCATGAACTAGTATCATGTTAGGCTACTATCATGATCTTGATATTATGCTTTCATAAAATTACTTCAAGTGGGAGTCAAACCATATATCCTTTAGTTTGCTTTGTAAGGCTTCTTCCAACTCGACTAGTTAACCATTTGATACATCTCAAGACTTAAATTCTTTTGTCTCATCTTTTCACGTGGGTTTCACAAGCCATACCACACTGTGATGTCATCATCCGATATCATGTTAAAAAAATGTTCCTGATAGTTCTACCCGATAGCTTCATGATATCACCTCTTGATATTACTTCCCGATATCACTACTTCATGATAGTACTTCACTTTAGACCAAAATGCTCTCAATGAGAATAAAACTGCAAATCACTTGGTATTAAGTATATTTCAACAAATCTTCTTCTATCTCATCCATCTCATCCTTTGATAACTTGATGCTTCATAAATGTGTTAAGTTATGATCCCGCTATCATTTATTCTTCCTTCAAGCCAGCTTTCACGTAGACTTCGTGGTAGTGGTGCACCATACTTTGTGAACCAGAACTGACTCAAATAAAATAAAATTGGGGTCTACAAAATACATTTGGCTCATCAAAACTTATACAATATATTCCTAACAATATATATATATATATATATATATATATATATATATATATATATATATATATATATATATATATATATATATATATGTGCGTGTGTGTGTGTGTGTGTGTGTGTGTGTATGTGTGTGTGTGTGTGTGTGAGATTTTGGTTTTGTACCAAAATTGGTTGGAAGTAATTTTCTAAAAAATAAATTTCATTTTTTCGGGACAAATATATATTTTATATATATTTTGTGTATCGATTTATTCACCAATATCCAACAATCTTAAAAGTGATTAATTTTTTGGTGATTAAATCGAAGGATTCCACGGGTGGTGGAACCGTGAATGTTGCTCGTGGTGCACATTCAAGTGGTCAGATCGGCAACATAGTTGCACAATCCGAAACCCCGGTGAACTTTGGTTCGGAGACCAGTGGTGGCATCAAAGGGTATATCCCTACGATGAAGGTACGTGGGACGTTACCTTGTGGATTGGTCGAAAGACCATGGAAATTCAAAAAGTTGAATTTCGAAGGGTTGCAACTTAAAGTGTTCAACCTAATGGTTCTCGGCATGTCATGGTTCTTGACTGAGATGGTTCCTAGTGGAAAGGAACATGAGTCTAACGCGACCCGACATATGTGTTCCAACGGTAAATTGTTTACTACCTTCGAGGCGACTAATATGGGAAGGTATGGATGAGAAACTCTGCTCAGTCTACTGTAGAAAGCATGGGCAAAGTGGTTCTCAGAATGACCTCTAGGAAAGAGCTGACTCTGAACAACATCATGTATGTACCGGAGCTACGGAAGAACTTAGTTTTTGGTTCATTATTGAACAAGAATGGCTTCTGGTTAGTATTTAGGTCAAAAATAAAGTTGTTTTGTCGAAATCAGGAATGTACGTAGGCAAGGGTTATGTGCTAGATGGGTTTTTTTAAGCTCGATGCAGTAACCGCAATTAATAAAAGCATTATTAACTCAACTTACTTACTTGAGTCTTCATGTTTATGGCACGGTAGACTAGGTCATGTTAATTTTAATTCTACATGTAGATTAATTAACTTGGACCATATTCTTGCATTTCAAGTTGATAAGCACAAATGTGAGATTTGTGTTGAGGCAAAACAAACGAAAGTTCCTTTTAAATCGATTGAAAGGAAAACGGAACCACTTGAGTTGGTTCATGGCGATGTATATGATTTTAGATCAATACAATCGTGCGGTGATTTTATCACGTTTATCGAGATAGCACACGATACTGCTATGTGTTTTTGCTTAAGAGCAAAGATGAAGCCATTGATAAATTCATTCTTGATAAGAATGAAGTGGAAAACCAACTTAATCGAAGGATTAAGAAGGTTAGAAGCGATCGAGGTGGTGAGAACGAAGCACCTATTGGTGACTTCTGTGCAAGTGTAGGTATCATACACAAGCGTACGACACCTTAAGCACCTCCATCGAACGGTGTTGCCAAACGGAAAAATTGCACATTGAAAGAGATGATGAATGCGATGTTGATAAGTTCGGGCCTACCTCAAGGTATGTGGGGTGAGGCAATTTCGACAAGTAACTACCTTCTAAATAAGGTTCCCCGCAAGAAGCTCGATAAGACACCTTATGAGCTGTGGAACGGTAGGAAACCTTCCTACCAGTATCTGAAAGTGTGGGGGTGTTTTGCCAAAGTTTTGGTGCCAACACCTAAGAAAATAAAGATAGGTTCTAATACGGTGGACTGTATCTTTATTGGCTATGCACATAACAGTAGTGTGTATCGGTTCTTAGTACACGAGTCCCATAATCCAGACGTACATAAGAACACGATAATTGAATCAAGGAATGCATCGTTCTTTGAAGATGTATTTCCGTGTAGGTCTGTTGAGGGACCTAGTACGTCGAAACGAACATTCGACGAGGCTGTGGATAACGACAGTGGAGGGTCTGAAAAAGAACCTGAGCTCGAAGCTAGACGTAGAAAGCGAGTTAGGATTGAAAAATCCTTTCGTCCAGATTTGCTGACGTACATGTTAGAATGTAATACACATATTCTACCTTCTTTACTAGAAAATGAACCGAATTTTCTAACATGCTTGTTAGAAAACGAGCCTCGAACGTATGTGGAAGCTGTGACTTCTACGGAAGGGCCAATGTGGAAAGAGGCTATAAAGAGCAAAGTGGATTCTATCCTACAGAATCACACTTGGGAACTGGTTGATCTTCCTCCGGGTAGTAAGCCCCTGGGATCCAAGTGGGTTTTTAAACGAAAGTTGAAACCTGATGGTTCCATTGAAAAGTATAAGGCTAGGTTTGTAATTAAGGGTTACAGGCAATGCGAGGGTCTTGATTACTTCGACACGTATTCTCCCGTGACGAGAATAAACTCCATAAGGATGATACTTGCCATAGCCGCACTGCGAAATTGGGAAGTTCATCAAATGGATGTGAAAACAGCTTTCTTGAATGGTGAGTTAGATGAAGAAATCTATATGGAACAACCTAAGGGTTTTGCGGTTCTGGGCCAAGAAAAGAAAGTCTGTAAATTGGTTAAATCGCTATATGGTTTAAAACAAGCGCCTAAGCAGTGGCACGAGAAGTTTGACTATGCGATGTTAACCAATGGTTTAATATAAACGAAAGTGACAAGTGTGTCTATGTTAAGGAAACGATAGACGGTTATGTCATTCTTTATTTATATGTGGATCATATACTCATCGTGGGTAGTAACGATCGAATGATCAAATCTACCAAGGACATGTTAAATTTGAGATTTGACATGAAGGATATGAGTTTGGCGGATTTAATCCTCGGGATAAAAATCGTGAGAAGACCTGATGGTCTCGTGTTAAGCCAATCTCATTATGTTGATAAAATCCTTGCAAAGTTTAACAAGGATGGTTATCAAGTGGCTAGGACGCCGTTAGATACTAATGTTCATCTATCCAAAAATAGTGGAAAGTGTATTTATCAAGTAGAATACGCAAGGATTATTGGAAGTTTGATGTATGTAATGAGTTGTACCAGGACTGATATTGCCTTTGCGGTTAGCAAACTCAGTAGATATACAAGTAACCCCAGTGATGCGCACTGGAAGGCAATAGTGGGAGTAATGAGATACTTGAGGTATACTTGTAACTGGGAACTCCACTATACGAGATATCCCGCTGTACTTGAAGGTGTTGGTCCCGATAGGGTGGTGAAAGTCTAGAGGGGGGGGGGGGGGTGAATAGACTTTCAAGCTTTTTCAAATCAAATAACTCTTTGGTAACTTCAACTCTAAGTAACAAGTAAATAGAGCAAGCTTGTACTGCACAACGGAATAATAGTAAAGAGTTATGCCCAACTAGTAAATTAAGTGTGCAAGTATAAGTAAGATAGGTACAAATGATATGTAAAGTGACAGAGATATCTTGAATATATAAAGGAGATGGTGCACTCAATATATAATAACAATATTCAAGATTGTAAATAAATATCGTAACACGTCGACCGTGTGATGAATGTTACATGCAACACGTCAAACTTTCTTAGAATAATTCAATATTTAAGCTCGAGAAGTTCGAGTCACATGCATACGTGAAAGCACACTAAACCCGGATGATTAAGATTAACTGTGAATAGTAAACGGGTTAGTCGGATGAGATAGATAGATAGATATAGCAAATAATGTAAGTGCGGTATGTAAATGAGAGGGGCAATTTATAGTGGTTCGGAAGTGGCGTAATCTTCCTACTCCACTTTTCTCCTTTCATGTCTAGGAGAAATTCACTATTTTCCACACACAGTTACAATAGTGAACAAGTGCTACACAGGCACTTCTTCCGGATGTCTTGCACACAGCTACACCCTGCTCCGAGTGTCTCGCACACAGCTACACTCAACTCCGAGTATTTCGCACACAGCTATACTCAACTCCCGAGTATTTCGCACACAGCTATACTCAACGCCAACTAAGTGTCTTGCACACAGCTACACTTAGCAACTACGAGTGTTTTGCACACAGCTACACTCACTAGAGTATTTTGCACACAGCTATACTCTTTCTACAATTTACAAATACAAGGATTTGTATTTCTCTCTCCAACTAGATTTGAGACTATTCAGACTAAGTCTCTTAGAATATTTTGAGCACTAGCACTTTTGAATTTTGCACTTGTATTGCACTTCTATCTCGTTTTTCTCTATCTCTTCTCACGCTCTTTGTCTTCAAGTCTTCATGGCTTTTTATAGTCAATCAAATATATCCGTTGGAGTGGGATAATTTGATATTTGAAATTTGAATCTTCATAGCATGATATTGTTGACAGTAGTAGATCTTCAATTTTGATTTGATTTGTCAACTTGCCTGACAAAGTAATTCTTTAGCACAACTTTGATTTTCTAGTTGTTTCTAAAAATATTACTTTAATTGTCAATTTGAATATCCAACGAATCTTTGAAATAAATTCATCTGATAGAATTTATTTCTAGGATAAGTTTTTATATTCATGCCTTCATAAATATTTTTCCGTTCTGATCAAATGTCTTTCAGGCAATTTTGGAGTCTTGTGGCATGTGGGTGGGCTTGGAGTAAATTCCTTCGAATTTATCCAATTTCTGATCATCTTGCTCTTTTGCCACATTGTGCTCCTTTGACTTGAACATCGTGCTCCTTGACTTTGAACATTGTGCTTCTTTCGATACATTGTGCTCTTCTGACAACATTGTGCTTCTTAGACAACATTGTGCTTCTTAGGTGGCATTGTGCTCTTCTGACAGCATTGTGCTTCTTAGGTGGCATTGTGCTCTTCTGACAGCATTGTGCTTCTTAGACAACATTGTGCTCTTCTGACAACATTGTACTTCTTAGACAACATTGTGCTTCTTAGGTGGCATTGTGCTCTTCTGACAGCATTGCGCTTCTTAGACAACATTGTGCTTCTTAGGTAGCATTGTGCTCCTTCGCATTGTGCTCCTTAGCAGCATTGTGCTCCTTTCAGATTTGGTCACATTGTGCTCCTTTAGTAAGCATCGGGCTCCTTCGGACACATTGTGCTCTTTTAGCACACATCGAGCTCCTTCAAAATCTGGCCTTAAAAAAAATATAAGTCCTTGGGGGGGAATCGATCTCGGGTGTGATTATTTAGAGTAAGGACCTCTACCATTTCGCTATTAGGATCATCCAATCATTCCTTGCAACGCCATTGCTTTATGCTTCTTTCACGGATGAATACTCGTAGGACCAAAATTAATTTCTCAAATTAATTTTGTTCTTCCTATGGTAGATTCCTTCTGATTTCAATATTCTGATTTATGATGCTTGTACTAAAGACTTAAAAACTAAGGGGATCTAAAGATACATTTGGCTCATCAAAACTTACAAAAATATTCCTATCAATTTTCCCCCTTTTTGATGACGCCAAAACCTATACTCAGTCATTTGGCTTGTCTTTTAAAAACAATTATTTTTCAAAAGATTTTATTAACTTAGACATAGCCAAGATGAGTTTAACAAATGATTTTGACTCTAGGAAAGGTATTTTTAGCCACTATATTCCTATTTCGCATTTTTTGAATTTTAATGATAATGAATTTTTGCATTTTTCCAATTCATGCGATTTGATACAGTCTAAGCTAAAAATATTACCTTTCAAGACAAATAAAATAAAATTAAGAAACAACTTAATAGCATCATAAACAGATAGTTCAAATCATTCCAAATTGTTTCATGGGTTCATGTACCCGTGGAGCACAAAAATTGTACCAATCATACAAATCATCTAATCACTTTGTTTCTCTTTTCCTTGAGAACATTGTTAATATGGTTCTGAACATCAACGAAATTGTCACTAATGGCAAAGTTGTTGCATACCTGCCCAACTGAATAGTAGTTGAAAGCTTCAGTGATGTTGCTCCCGGGCAGTATACCTTCCTCATACCATATGATGCACTCTTCTAGACTTTTTCCATCTTGTAGCTCGGCATCATTGACTTTGATGTAGTCCCTTAGAACCATAATCATCAAGGCTCTAGCATAGCTTTGAATTCTTCTGAAATTTTCACTTGAAACCCACATGTTTTGATCACTAGGACCACTTTTCTTCATTCCTTTTGGTAGATCATTCAAAGTCACCAACTTTGGCATTTCAACTCTACCATCTCTCGGTGTGGATTCCAAATAAAGAGCTGAACGGTTGTACCAATTTATTTGCTCAATGTTTCCTCCTGCACAAACAATATCACGAAAAGAACGGTTAGTGGTATTTGCACTGCTTGATCCTCCTGGACTGCCAGCTTCACCACCACCGAACCAATACTCCAATCCTCCTCTTCTTGGTGCATTTCTTCCAACAGATCTGCCTCCTCCACCTCTACTACTGCTTGTGCCAACATTTCTGCTAGCCATGGCAGTCATCATCATCTCAATCATGCTCTCCAAATGACTGAATCTCTCTTCCCCCTTTTTGGCGTAATCAAGAAGTGTATGAACCGATTCACGAAGAGATGAAATGGATTCGGAAATATTCTCATAAGAACCCCGAAGACAGCCCACTTTGGTGTTAACTGAGATGAGATCCGTGTGGACATCACTAATCTGCTTTTCATGTTGATGAACAACATTGAGAATACCTTGGCTTTGGCTCACGGCAATTGCTTCATTTGCCTTTCTAGAATTCTTGAGGATTTGGGAAAGTTGGATATAGAACTCATTGAGTTGCCCTTTGACATTGTTATTCAAACTTCCAACTTGTCTTTCAAGTGCTTGGTGGGTATCAATCAAATGTTGTTGACTTCTCCGATTTTCATCAAAAGATGCTTCGAATTTTCCACCTTGAATATTGACAACTTGATCCACATGAGTGTAGATCCCTTGAAACATGCTCTCCATTCGGTCAACAAGGCTTAAGACAACATTCTCCAGATTTTTTAATTTCTCATTTGTAGGTGTGCCATCAAGTTCTTGCTCTTCTCGGGATGAGGGAAAACACCTTGCTCCTTCTTGAGCAAAATTGGCTTCAAGCATGTGAGATTGAGCTTGATTTTCCACTAGATTTCCTTCCCTTTCCGGAGTGTGTAGCACGTGAGTGTCACCATGTGCACTTTCTGCATTAATAGATTGAATTTCCTCCGTATGTTGACTAGCTTGCATGGCATTTTGGTCTTGACTTATTTCAGTGAGATTTAACACACTCACATCATATAAGCCACTATCCATCAAATGTACACCATACGTGACATTTTCTTCAACATCCCTTGTCACAAATTCGGCCATATCAACTAAAAAATTTTCTTCAGTAGGCAAATCACTTTGAACAGTGCAGTCAACAGTAGCTTCGGCCAATTTGGCTTTCAATTTATTCACAAATGCTCCATTCACCGTAGACAACAAGGTTGCATGGCAAACATCAAAATTGCCAATCCAATTTAATGAAAACAATTCTTCTTCGTGCATACTTGGTCCCTTAGTCATCAACTCATCATAAGGACCAAGTCTCCATTTTCTCCAATTTAGGACTCTACGGTATTCATTCATTAATACAAAGTCTAAACCTTCAACTTGATGAATCTCCTCATCCAACATTGTTTCCAATTCGGCAATTTGGGAAAAAGGATTTAAGAGACTTTGGCTTGCATTTGGGTTAAGACATGTGTAGGATTTTGGCTTGTGGTAGGGTTAAGGCTTGAGGTAGGGTTATGGCTTGTGTTTGGATTTTGGCTTGATGTAGGGTTTTCATGGGATTGAGAGGGTAGACCAAGAATTTCTGCAACTGGTCTTTTTCTAGCTGGGATACCTCTCGGCTTCCTCTTTCTTTTGGAATTTAGATCACTAATCACTTCATGATCTTTAAACAAGATTCTACTACTCCCAAAAGGCTTCTTTGACCTCATAGTCAACCCTTTTCTTTTGATAATCTCACCAATGAGCAAACCGAACCCTAATATACGGTTGAACTTCCCATTCCTTATTTTTGCACCTTTCACAAAGTGTGCAATTAGGCTCAAGACAAGCTTACTCCAATCACCCCTAACAACATTCATGATAGCATGTACATAACCAATTCTTACGGGTGAAATATCTTCCATGCTATTTAATTTGCACAACACACATTTGTAGAGAATTTTAACACACATTTCATACTCCAACTTCAACTCAGATTTTTGACCGGAAAGATTTGGTTCGAGAGAGGCATTCTCATTCCGAATTTCTGTCCAAATTTCCGTATGATCATATAAATGAACATCTAAGTCCAACAGTGGTTGTTCTGGACTAGATATGGGCAGTCCAAAGGTTGTGTGTAACTCGTGTTCATAAATGGTGATGAGAGTTCCATTCACGGTGGACTCAATAGTCCATCCAACAACCTTGGCATTCATATAAAACTCTGCTACATCTTCATCATAAAATCCAGAATATGAGTAAGAACATAACCTCATTAGATTGCTTTGTTGGAGTGCATTGATGATTCTTTGTGCAAGATGAGAGTTCTCGGCTTCTTTGAGGAATCCTTGAGGGTCAAAACTTCCTCCGGCCTTGATTCCCACTGTTAGCTTTGTAAGGTTGAGTTGTGTGGTGTGTTCTTCATTCGGTTGTGAGCTTGTATCTCCAATGGTGGCCATAATGCGATTGATATTTTTAGGAGATTTGAGGGATTGAGAATTTTTGGAAGAAGAGGTTTGTATTTCGGCTATGGAAGATGAAAGGCTTTTGAAAATTTGAGTGTGATGGTGGCTTCTCCAACCGATTGGGTAGAAAAGAGGTGTCTTTACACAAATATCCTCACAATTAAATGTTGACTTTTAATAAGTGAGGGGTATTTTTGATATTCCAATAGCTTCCAACCTTGGACCTAACTGATAGTTAGTTTAGGTTATATATTCTCCATCCAATTTGTCTGCTGATGTGGCGCCAAAAATTTAGATACTCGGACTGATTTTACCTGAAATAAAATTTAAAGAGCACTAAATCTGTTCGAAAATAATATGTATGAATCTACACGTTTTTATGTAGATGGAAGAAAGAGAAATCTATTCTTTCTAGACTATTTATTGTGCACAACTACCATAAAAAGGTGTTCTCATTTAAGACATTCTATCATCACACCATCTTATCACTCTTAAATGGTAAGATTTGGCATATCTAAATGATTTCTACTTGTATATATGTATATAGATATACGGTTAGAAAGATATATAAGCACTATGTGCTTTAACACCATTTAATAGATATAGGTGGACTTTAAAAATATGTGACATTTTTTGCATGTGTGACACATAGGCACGAAAATTTAAATCAGATAAAGTGTCGAAATATCAGATGAAAAATTGAGCTTATAATTAGAATAGAGTTTAGAAACTTAGCTCAATTCAATCATGCCCATCTCGTGTCTCAATTTCGAAAATCTTGATTCACACAGAGGCTTTGTGAGAATATCAGCTAATTGATTCTCGGTCGGGATATATTCAATTGATAATTCCTTCTTTTCAACATGATCCCGGATAAAATGATGTCTCACATCAATGTGTTTAGTTCTTGAATGTAACACGGGATTATGTGTTATGGCAATAGCACTTGTATTGTCACACAATATATTGACATTTTCACAATTCACGCCATAATCTTTCAGCTGTTGTTTCATCCAAAGAATTTGCGCACAACAACTTCCAGCAGCTATATATTCAGCTTCGGCTGTACTTGTAGCTATGGAGTTTTGCTTTTTGCTGAACCATGAAACCAACCTTCCCCCTAAGAACTGGCACGTTCCTGAGGTACTTTTGCGATCGATTTTACATCCTGCAAAATCTGCATCTGAGAAACCAGTTAGTGTAAAATTACCTTCTTTGGGATACCATAATCCCACATTGACTGTTCCTTTTAAGTATCGGATGATTTTCTTGGTAGCAAGAAGATGACTCTCTTTTGGCTTTGACTGGAACCTAGCACATACTTCCACTGAGTAAGATATATCTGGTCGACTTGCAGTGAGGTATAGTAATGATCCAATCATTCCTCGATATTTTGTTTCGTCAACATCCTTGCCTTCATCATCTTTATCTAATCATAAAGATGTGCTCATCGGGATCTTGATTGAGGATTTTCCATCTTGACCAAATTTCCTTTATCAGATCTTTTGTGTACTTGGCCTGATTGATGAATATTCCTTCGCTGAGTTGCTTTACTTGTAGTCCAAGAAAGTAATTCAATTCTCCCATCATGCTCATCTCAAACTTATTCTGCATGAGCTTAGAAAATTTCTCACAAGAATTTTATTAGTACTTCCAAAGATAATATCATCAACATAAATTTGTACCAATAAAATGTGATCATTTTCTTGAATTCTAAATAAGGTTTTATCAACAAGGCCTTTTGTGAAACCACAGTTAATTAGGAACGTTGATAGGGTGTCATACCAAGCTCTCGGTGCTTGTTTTAACCCATATAACGCCTTTTTTAATCTGTAGACCTTATTAATATCACCTTTTACCTCGAAACCGGGAGGTTGCTCAACGTAGACTTCCTCTTCAAGTAATCCGTTTAAAAATGCACTTTTCACGTCCATTTGATAGACAGTAAAATTCTTGTATGCGGCATAAGCTAGAAATATTCTGATGGCTTCTAGTCTTGCAACGGGTGCAAACGTTTCATCGAAATCTATGCCTTCTTCTTGTGAATATCCTTTTGCCACTAAACGTGCTTTATTTCGAATGACGATTCCATCCTCATTAGCTTTATTCCGAAAGACCCATTTTGTTCCAATTACATTGTAATTTTCAGGTCTTGGAACTAATTCCATACGTCATTTCTCTTAAACTGTTCAAGCTCTTCTTGCATTGCATTGATCCAATCTGGATCACTTAGTGCTTCTTCAATGCTTGTGGGCTCCACCTGAGAAAGAAAACAAGAGAATAAAGAATTTATACTGAGGACCTTGTTTTTACTCCTTCTCGTGGATCTCCAATCACTAGCTCTGGAGGGTGATTTTTGAGCCATCTCAAGTCGGTTGTAGGTTGCATGGGCTTCCCACGTTTCCTTGCTCAGTAGGTAAGTTGGAGGTAGACACATTTTGCTCATCAGATTGATCTCCAATTTGTATATTGACTTGAGAGTTCTGATTTTCCACGTGTGCATCTTCATTGGCTTCCACGTGTCCTTCACTATTGCAATCAATGTCCAATTGCTCCATACCCTGTACAATTTGATCTTTAAAAGATATGTCAGCATCATTAAATGATTTTTCAACTTGACAAATCTCCTGATCATTTTTGTTGCTTTGGGTTTCCTTCATATGAGTTTCATCAAATGTGACATGAATTGATTCTTCTACCACCATTGATTTCTTGTTCAATACTCTGAATGCTTTACTGGTAGATGAATATCCCAAAAATATTCCTTCATCTGCATGCTCATCAAAAGTCTTTAGATATGTTTTTCCATTATAAGAATAAAACATTTGATACCAAAAGTATGGAAATAGTTGAGTTTAGGTTTTCTCCTTTCCATAATTCGTACGGAGTCTTATTGTAAGACTTATGTATCAAGCTCCGATTTTGTGTGTAGCAAGCGGTGTTGATTACTTCAGCCCAATATCTTTTAGGTAGCTCGGCTGACGTAATCATCACTCGTGCGGCTTCTTTTAGCGTTCTATTTCTTCTTTCGGCTACACCGTTTTGTTGAGGTGTACGTGCAGCAGATAGTTTGATGTAGAATTCCTTGGGAATTGCAGTAGGCTTCAATCACTTGATTCACGAACTCAGTTCCACGATCCGTTCGGATTTTTGCAATTTTCAAGTCTTTCTCATTTTGTAGTAGCTTCAGTAGCTCTGGCAACTTTTGCTCCACTTCATTTTCTTTTTGAGAAATATTGTCCATGTGTACCTGGAAAAGTCATCAACAACAACTAGTGTATATTTCTTACCACTTAGACTTGCTGGGTCTACTGGACCAAATAGATCCATGTGGTAGTAGACTTAGCGGTCTTGTTGTAGATTCTTGAGCTTTGGATTTGAAAGATGACTTGACTTGCTTTCCTCTTTGGCAAGCATCACATATTTGATCTTTCTTGTAGACAATGTCGGGTAGACCTTCAAC
Source organism: Ipomoea nil (assembly GCF_001879475.1). Taxonomy (NCBI): domain Eukaryota; kingdom Viridiplantae; phylum Streptophyta; class Magnoliopsida; order Solanales; family Convolvulaceae; genus Ipomoea; species Ipomoea nil. The sequence continues at coordinate 21,549 of NW_017619556.1, forward strand.
TAATTTGTTTCTTGCTAGCTTGTTGATAGTCTTGAAGTTTAGATGATTCAACTTCTTGTGCCATTCCCAACTTGTTGCGTGTGAGTTGTTTGCTAGTAGACACACTGATTCTTTTGTTGTGTTCCAATCCACAACGTACATATTTTTCTTTCTTATTCCTTCGTGAACAACTTCTCCTGTGGAATTATTTTTCACTTGGCACTTCTCTTTGAAGAACTCTACTAGATATCCTTTGTCACAAAATTGACTTGTACTTAACAAGTTGAATTTTAGACCTTCAACAAAGGATACATCTTTCGATTTTCAAACCATTTCGGAAATATTGTACCGATTCCTTTTGTTATGCCGTATCGTTCATTTCAACCGAATACGACTTTTGGTCCTTCGATATTTTTAAGATTCACAAGACTTGATTTATTTCCAGTCATGTGTCTAGAACATCCACTATCGAAGTACCAAACTTCCTGCAAATGAATTAAACATTTTTAGGTACCCAAACTTGACTTGGGTCCTTGGGTGTTTTAGTCATTTTTGGTACCCAAATCCACTTGTACTCACTGATCTAAGTTTAGGTGATTGGTAACCATTAAACACATTATAATCATATTTAATTTTGAAAACATTTTTTGTGCCGGTTTTTGAAAATTGACTCGATTTCTTGGCACGTGGGATAATATAGATTGTTTGGGCCTGTGATAAGCATTAAATCTGGACTTAGTCCATGGTTTAATATTCCAAACCAATCTTGTTTAGAGGGATGACGAGTCTCCCTGCCCAATCCTCGGATTTCTTCCCATTTTCCTATGAGGACTTTGTGCACTAGACTCATTGGTGTATTTCCATTTAGGAACAAACTTTTGTCTTTTAGTGTACTGTTTGGACGAAATATTATTTCTTTGAGGCTTTGGTCCAACAGTTTTAATTTTGACATCAGTTTGGTAACCAATTCCTTGTCTCACTGTGCTTTCTTGACCTTTTACAAATTTTACTACTTGAACTTTATTACTTAAAGTAGTAGTAGAATTGGTCAATTTCTCGGAGGCTTGAGAACACGATGGATCATAACCAAGTCCGGTTTTATCACTTGAGGGTTTTTGCATATTTACCATTTTGTCCATTATTTTGGATGAATGCGTAAATGTTGCTATAACCTCTCTGAGGTTGTGTTCTCTCACTTCCCTTGATTTACACTCTTCTTGAAGACAAATAATTTTATCTTTCAAGTCTTTCACTTCAAGTAGAGCATTTTGCAATTTTTCATTTAATTGATCTTTTTCAAGAATCAGATGATTATTGCGCTCTTTGAGTTGAGAGTGAGTGTCCATTACGGTTTGACATTCTTCCATTAAGTGAAAGAGGGACTCTCTAGAAAATGAAGAATTAACAGAGCCATAAGATTTAGATGTTACCTCATTTTCTTCATGTCCATTAGCCATAAGACACATGTCCTCGTGTGGTGTGTTGTTGGAGATGCTCATGCAAAACATTGCATTGTCATCCTTTGAGGTGTCACTTTCATCACTTGAAGATTCTTCTGACTCACTTATTTCAAGTGGGTCACTGATGAGTGCTTTTCTTCTTTCTTTTAATCTTTTATCTTTGGGCTTGAATTCTTCCTGTTGAGGGTTAGTAACATTTGTGTACTGACTTTTACTCACCTTGGGATATGGACAACTTGCTGCAAAGTGTCCCGGTTTTCTACAGTTGTAACACAAATTTGAATCTTCCTCAATAATTTTCTTTCTTCCGAATTCTTCGTTGTATTCCACGATTTCCCTTGTGGATTTTTCTTGTAGTTGCTTCTCTTCCATGAATTTCCTGAATTTCTTGACAAAGAGAGCAAATTGATCATTAGCAATATTCAACATTTTGTACTGACCTTGAGGTTGATGGTTGCTCGGCTATAAGCGCGTTGTTCTTTTCTTCATGATCTTCCTCTAATCTTGATTTCATCTCAAATTCATAAGCTTTTAGATCACTAAAGAGCTTATCGGTTGAATAGGGTTTTTAGATCCCTATGATCTCTCATGGCTGTGACCTTCATGTCCCATGTAGATGGTAGACCACGTAGAATTTTAAGTGAGATTTCTTTTTGATTAATATCTTTTCCAAGATCATTAATCTCTCCTAAGATTTTGGCAAATCTTGTTTCCATGTCGGTAATATTCTCGCCGGTTAGCATTTTGAAATCCTCGAATTTCTTTAATGCTATAGTGAGTTTATTATCCTTTTCTTGTTCGTCTCCTTCACCAATTTGAATGAGCGTTTCCCATACTTCCTTCGCGGATTTGACACTTTCAAACTTTTGGAAATATCGTGTCATTGATAGATTTAAACAAAATATCCTTGGCAATATTGTCCAAGTTATTTCTTGTTCTATCTTCACGAGACCATTCCACTTTTGGTTTTGGAATGTATTGGCGGAGTCTCACTTGTTTGTTCGGGATGAAGTGTTGACTTGCAAAATCTCAATAGGACCACTCGTAACCACTTCCCACATTTCATCATGTAATGCGGATAAATGTACCTGCATGCGAATTTTCCAATCGTCAAATTTTTCTAAGGAAAATAATAAATTTTGGGCAAGAGCATTATCTCTTTTCATCATCTTGATTTTTCGAGATCTGTCTAGCAGTCAAAATTGACTCAAATAGACAACCGCTCTGATACCAATTGTTGGTCCCGATAGGGTGGTGAAAGTCTAGAGGGGGGGGGGGTGAATAGACTTTCAAAGCTTTTTCAAATCAAGTAACTCTTTGGTAACTTCAACTCTAAGTAACAAGTAAATAGAGCAAGTTTGTACTGCACAGCGGAATAATAGTAAAGAGTTATGCCCAACTAGTAAATTAAGTGTGCAAGTATAAGTAAGATAGGTACAAATGATATGTAAAGTGACAGAGATATCTTGAATATATAAAGGAGATGGTGCACTCAATATATAATAACAATATTCAAGATTGTAAATAAATATCGTAACACGTCGACCGTGTGATGAATGTTACATGCAACACGTCAAACTTGCTTAGAATAATTCAATATTTAAGCTCGAAAAGTTCGAGTCACATGCATACGTGAAAGCACACTAAACCCGGATGATTAAGATTAACTGTGAATAGTAAACGGGTTAGTCGGATGAGATAGATAGATAGATATAGCAAATAATGTAAGTGCGGTATGTAAATGAGAGAGGCAATTTATAGTGGTTCGGAAGTGGCGTAATCTTCCTACTCCACTTTTCTCCTTTCATGTCTAGGAGAAATTCACTATTTTCCACACACAGTTACAATAGTGAACAAGTGCTACACAGGCACTTCTTCCGGATGTCTTGCACACAGCTACACCCTGCTCCGAGTGTCTCGCACACAGCTACACTCAACTCCGAGTATTTCGCACACAGCTATACTCAACTCCGAGTATTTCGCACACAGCTATACTCAACGCCAACTAAGTGTCTTGCACACAGCTACACTTAGCAACTACGAGTGTTTTGCACACAGCTACACTCACTAGAGTATTTTGCACACAGCTATACTCTTTCTACAATTTACAAATACAAGGATTTGTATTTCTCTCTCCAACTAGATTTGAGACTATTCAGACTAAGTCTCTTAGAATATTTTGAGCACTAGCACTTTTGAATTTTGCACTTGTATTGCACTTCTATCTCGTTTTTCTCTATCTCTTCTCACGCTCTTTGTCTTCAAGTCTTCATGGCTTTTTATAGTCAATCAAATATATCCGTTGGAGTGGGATAATTTGATATTTGAAATTTGAATCTTCATAGCATGATATTGTTGACAGTAGTAGATCTTCAATTTTGATTTGATTTGTCAACTTGCCTGACAAAGTAATTCTTTAGCACAACTTTGATTTTCTAGTTGTTTCTAAAAATATTACTTTAATTGTCAATTTGAATATCCAACGAATATTTGAAATAAATTCATCTGATAGAATTTATTTCTAGGATAAGTTTTTATATTCATGCCTTCATAAATATTTTTCCGTTCTGATCAAATGTCTTTCAGGCAATTTTGGAGTCTTGTGGCATGTGGGTGGGCTTGGAGTAAATTCCTTCGAATTTATCCAATTTCTGATCATCTTGCTCTTTTGCCACATTGTGCTCCTTTGACTTGAACATCGTGCTCCTTGACTTTGAACATTGTGCTTCTTTCGATACATTGTGCTCTTCTGACAACATTGTGCTTCTTAGACAACATTGTGCTTCTTAGGTGGCATTGTGCTCTTCTGACAGCATTGTGCTTCTTAGACAACATTGTGCTCTTCTGACAACATTGTGCTTCTTAGACAACATTGTGCTTCTTAGGTGGCATTGTGCTTCTTAGACAACATTGTGCTTCTTAGACAACATTGTGCTTCTTAGGTAGCATTGTGCTCCTTCACATTGTGCTCTTTAGCAGCATTGTGCTCCTTTCAGATTTGGTCACATTGTGCTCCTTTATTAAGCATCGTGCTCCTTCGGACACATCGTGCTCCTTTAGCACACATTGTGCTCTTTTAGACACATCGTGCTCTTCTGACAACATTGTGCTCTTCTGACAACATTGTGCTTCTTAGACAACATTGTGCTTCTTAGGTGGCATTGTGCTCTTCTGACAGCATTGTGCTTCTTAGACAACATTGTGCTCTTCTGACAACATTGTGCTTCTTAGACAACATTGTGCTTCTTAGGTGGCATTGTGCTTCTTAGACAACATTGTGCTTCTTAGACAACATTGTGCTCCTTAGCAGCATTGTGCTCCTTTCAGATTTGGTCACATTGTGCTCCTTTATTAAGCATCGTGCTCCTTCGGACACATTGTGCTCTTTTGAACACATTGTGCTCTTTTGAACACATTGTGCTCTTTTAGCACACATCGAGCTCCTTCAAAATCTGCCTTAAAAAAAAATATACGTCCTTGGGGGGGAATCGATCTCGGGTGTAATCGTTTAGAGTAAGGACCTCTACCATTTCGCCATTAAGCTCATCCAATCATTCCTTGCAACGCCATTGCTTTATGCTTCTTTCACGGATGAATACTCGTAGGACAAAAATTAATTTCTCAAATTAATTTTGTTCTTCCTATGGTAGATTCCTTCTGATTTCAATATTCTGATTTATGATGCTTGTACTAAAGACTTAAAAACTAAGGGGATCTAAAGATACATTTGGCTCATCAAAACTTACAAAAATATTCCTATCAGAAGGGTATAGCGACGCTAATTGGATATTGGATATGAAGGACTCTAAGTCCACGAGTGGCTACGTGTTTACGTTAGCCGGTGCAACCGTTTCTTGGAAATCCTCGAACAAACCTTGATAGCTAGATCCACGATGGAATCTGAGCTGATAGCCTTAGAAAAATGTTGTGAAGAGGCTGAATGGCTACGCCATTTTGTGGAGGAATATCCTTGTTAGGATAGACCTGTACCTCCAATTAGTGTGCATTGCGATAATCAAGCCATAATTGGGAGAGTACAGAGTCATATGTATAATGGCAAGTCTAGACATATACGTCAGAGACATAATACCATTAATCAACTACTCACAACGGGTGTTGTCTCGGTTGACTATGTGAAGTCAAAGGACAATATAGCGGATCCGCTAACCAAAGGGTTGTGCAAAGATGTTGTTGAGAAGTTGGCGCGAGGAATGGGTTTGAAGCCCATGGAATAAAAAGTTCTATAGTGGACACCTAACCCAGCTGGCACCTAGGTGCAATGGGACAACTAAATTATGGAACGAAGCGTGTCACTGTGGGGGTCTCGGACTCCTACCATTCCTCATGAGAACAGTGACTCCCGTACGAGGTTAGCACGCAGATGCTTTAATGATTTGAATGTCGGTTGACATGTGTGACTATGCGGGATACTCGAAAAAGAATCACCTATGTGAGAGAGAAGTGGGGTCGCTTCAAAGGAGAATTGACGGGCTCAATTCTTTAGAAACTCTTGGAGAACCAGGATGGTGACCCATGACCAAAATGGGCACACCCATGAGAACAGAACAAAGGTTGGGAGGTTCCTGTGTGGGATATGTCATCGTCTACACAAACGGCAGTTGGTTCAAAGACATCAAGTTCTACCATACAGCCAGTAGAGTAAACATATCTTCACAAGGAAAGGTTCAAAGGGTAACACCTACCTATGCTATGCAGGGATCGAACGTTGAGCACGTTCGTGTCTTTTTTTTTTTTCGTCCCGAAAATCATTTTTCATTCATGTGGGGGATTGTTGGAATTTTTAGCATAAAATGAAATTCTGAGTGGTTATTTTGTGGTATAAATATATGTGAGATCCACTACAGATTTGGGTCGGGTCATAATGGATTTGGGTTCTTCGTAGTGAGACAAAGAATTTGATATAATGTACGTCTCACATGTGGGGGATTGTTGGAATTTTTAGCATAAAATGAAATTCTGAGTGGTTATTTTGTGGTATAAATATATGTGAGATCCACTACAGATTTGGGTCGGGTCATAATGGATTCGGGTTCTTCGTAGTGAGACAAAGAATGTACGTTCAAAATGGATAATAGGTGAATGAGAAATTAATTCTCAAAATGAACCTATTTGAGAGAAGTCAAAAATTGAACTTAGGTTCAAATTTTATTTTAGCATTTGTTAAATGCTATTTGATGCACTTTCGTAGTGCTGAACGTCCATTTTAATGCACTAATTATAGTGTTTAAGGAAGCACTAATCATAGTGCTTAATTAGCCTTAACGGTTAATTGGTTATGTCACCAAATGGTGCTGTGTACCGGGAGATGCTTAATTTGCATCTTCCGTTCCGAAGGTGCTTAATTTCATCTTTCGAACCGCAGGTGCTTAACTGCACCTTCCGGTAGGAAGACTTTCGGATGGTGCTGGAATTATTTTAGACGTATGGACTTCTCGGTCACTCAGGTATTTTGAACACGGGTTATTAAGGTCGGTAAGAATTAATATTGTATATTAATTTTGTGACCGTTTATATTATTTCGATAATAAGTATGACCGTTTCAAACGTTTAATTCAATTTTAAATTGGATTAATGGTGGTTTTTGTGCCATGAATATGTTATGAGTTAATACCCAAAATTGTCCTCGACTATAGTGGTTTTTCTCAATTTCGTCCTAAATGACTTTAGTGACCTAATATAGTCCCAGACTTTTGTGTTTCGCTCAATTTAGTCCTCCGTTTGTTATTCCGTCAAACTAGTGTTAAATAAAGTGACAATTCAATAATATTACTATTGACCTTTCTTTACTTTCAACCTGCGAAGTTAGAAATCCCCCTTTCTTGTACGAATTACACCCAGAATTACTCTCATGCCTACGAATCAAATTTTATATTCATAGGTTTAGGAGTGATTATGAGAGTAATTCGTTAAAAAAAAGAAGATTTCGCACTTCACATGTCTATGAGTAAAGAGATGCTAATATTAAAATTACTGAAGTGCCTATTTATTTAACAACAAATAGACAGAATAACAAATGGAGGACTAAATTGAGCAAAAATACAAAAGTCTGGGACTAAATTGAGTAAAAATACAAAACTCTGGGACTACATTAAGTCACCAAAGTCGTTTAGGACAAAATTGAGAAAAACAACTATAGTCGAGGATTATTTTGAGAATACAATGGTGGTGGCAGAATGTGAGAACACAACATTCTAGATTGAAACTCTCATAATTCTTCTTTTCGGTTTTCCCCTCCATATACTCTCAAGTCTCATCTTTTGCTACGAAGGGAAAATTCTGCCAACATCTTCCGTAAAACATCGAAGTGCTCAACTTGTGTTCTTGTTCGCCGAGCTTTTGGTTTGAGTGCTCGAACGCCAAAGTCGTAATCCGTTTTATCCTGGGAGACTGACGCCATAACGCTCCTAGCACTCTCGGGAGGCGGCGAATCGGTTTTAAGGAGAGTGTGTGTACACAAAACTCGGGCTTCCTCTGCTTCTTCTACTTTCTCGTTGGGTTAAAACCTTAGGTTAGAAACCCGTATCTTGTTTTATATTTTTGTTATTGGTTTCGTACCAAGCTCTGCTTCTTCTTCTTTCTCGTTGGGTTAAAACCTCAGGTTAGAAACCCGTTTCTTGTTTTATGTTTTTGTTCTTGGTTTCGCACCAAGTGGTGGGATTAATCTTGTAAAGGTTAAATCCTTGTACTAGTTTTGTGGTGGGATTAATCTCGGAATGATTAAATCCCTTGTACTAGTTTCGTACTAGTTGTGGTGGGATTATTTTGATAAAATAAATCCCTAGTTGGTTAATAATATATATATATATATATATATATATATATATATATATATATATATATATATATATATATATATATATATATATATATATGATTTTGGTTTTGTACCAAAATTTGTTGGAATTAATTTTTTAAAAATTAAATTCTATTTTTTAGGGACAAATATATATTTTATATATATTTTGTATATCGATTTATTCACCAATATTCAACAGTAGCTAACAACGTTAGTTGTACCTCTTCTTGGTTGCCCTAGCTTCTCCGGAGTGGAGTGAAGTTACATTGTTGCACTACTACAGAATTCACATTTAACGTCGATTATTTATATAACCGACGTTAAAAATTAATTAAATATATAAAATTAATTAAAAATTATTTAACGTCGGCTAATAGATAATAGCCTACGTTATAAGTATAAAATAAAAATATAAAAAAAGATAAACATACGACGTCGGCTAATAGAATAGCCGATGTCGTAGGTAATTAATTTTTATTTTTAATTTATATAATTAATCTACATCGTCGACTGTTGAACAACCGACGTTGTATAATTTTTATATATTTTTTAAAACCCTACATTTAATCTCCGTTCATCACACAGCCAAAAGCTATTCACACTCCCACCGACATCGTCCTCTTCTTCTCAGCACAGCACAGCCACCGCACAGCACACCGCAGCCACCACCGCACCCCTTCACGCCGGCCAGCACAGTCACCATTGCCCCCGACGCCGTCCTCTTCTTCTCACCACAGCACAGCCACCACACAACACACCGTCCTGCCGCCGCACCGCCGCACCAAAGGTAAATCTCAGATCTGTCCTTTCTTTTGTTTTGTTTGTTTTTTGTTTTTTGTTTTTTTTGTTTTTTGTTTTTTGTTTTTTTTTTGTTTTTTGTTTTTTTGTTTTTTTTTTTTTTCTTAAAATAAATCTCAGATCTGATCTGAGTACATAGGTCCGTACCTGAGATGATGTTGTGGGTTGTAATGAGTAAAATTAGATATATGTGCAGCAATTTCCCATTGTTCCTTCAAAGATCAACCGATTTGTTATTTTAGCCATTCTGGTTAGTACTGTACATTCTTGCGTAACTCATTACGATAAGCTCCTTTCAAATTTTAGGATAATATTCCTATTGCTAGTTGTTTCTTTAGATGTTTTAGTTTGTGGCTGATTTTTTTAGACTTGAATCCAGTGTTGAATTTGGGACATGGCTCTGCCATTCTGGATTATCGGATATTATGTATTGCTTTCAGTTATGGTGCTTGTAGAATGTTTAATATAATGCTTGATGGGTACATTTCTTTTGGATTCTTACACTGCTTTTTTCATAGCACATGCTCTAGTATATTCTTGTTTCATTGTTCTGGCAAAGAAATTGCTCTTAGTTTATCCACAGGGAGTCAGGGACTAATATTTCAAGGTTGATTTCAAAATGGTTGACAATTGAAAATTTTGTCAAGGTGATAAATTCTCTATCCGGTGAAAATAGATGCGAAGGCTTCTTTAATATGGCATCTACTGTTCGTCATCATTACTTTTTTTTTTTTTTTTTATTTAAGAGTGGGAATACAATAAGTGTGGATTATTCATGATGTGCATGAAGTAGCGCATGAAGGAGGGTAATTCGTGTATATTCTTAAGGTATCACTCTTTATCAACTTGTATTCTTTTTGCAGTCAGATGATAATTGTTGTAAATTCGTGTGAAGAAGTTCGTGAAGCATACAGAAAAAGAGGCTAGGTGATCACAAACCCATATTTAATAGATCAGGTAGGATTTGATTGTGCAAAGGCTTTCCCATTAGCTCATTATATTGATCCTCTAGAATTCCACGGCTAAGTTAGCCACATGTTACTGTTTTTTTTTTTTTTTAATAATTATTATCTACATTAGCAATTGAAGAAGAAAAAGAAAAACGTATGTAGTAATATTAAAGTAATATTAAGGTTTCTGGTTATCATTTCTCTTGTACTGACTCCATGATTGTATTCAGGAGTTTAGACGTATTAAAGGGAATATAAGCTCAATGTGGGAACATGCGGAACTTCTTAGTTCTGTAAGAGATGATATTAGTGAATACAAGGGGGGTGTTTGGTTATTGGCTTATCAGTCAAAAATTAGCTAATTTGACTAAAAATAGCTGATTGACCAGTCAATAAGCTATTTTTGAGTGTTTGGTAAATGGCTGATTGGGCCAATCAGCCAAAATACAAAACGCTGGTGTTAGCAGCGTTTTTCATCAGCTGCTTGCAATTTATTTGTAAAATGACATTTCAATCCATGTAAATCATCTCCCTAATCTGAGAAATCTCATCTCTCTCATTCGCATCCCTTCTTCCCATCTGCATCTTCTCATCTCGCAACTGCTTCTTTCATATTCAACCCATCACTGATTTTTTTTTTTTTTAAAAAAAAAACACCAACAACAATGGAAACGACTAATGACTCATCTTCATCTTCGTTGCCATCTGATTCTTGCCATTTTTTCTTTCCCACCGTCTCTCGCCTCTGATTCTTGCCTCCTCCACTGCTCCTCTTCTCCTCTTTGCGTCTGATTTGGTGTAGAAGAAAATACAAATGTACTGTGGGTTTCTTGATTGATCTCCACTGCTCCTCTTCGTGTCTGATTTGGGGCAGAAGAAATGGGTAGGGATTTGGGCGTCTGATTTGGGGTAGAAGAAACGGGTAGGGCTTTGGTTTACAAATGACTGAATGAGTGTGGGTTTGGTCAAATGGTTAATAATAATAATAATAATAATAATAATAATAATAATAATAATAATAAAAGTACGGTGGTGGTTTCAGCTTACATTTAATAATAATAATAATAATAATAAAAAATTGTAAATGTAACTAAAGAATTAAAAAAAATGGTAAATATGACTAAAGAATTAAAAAATTAACACAATACCCTTATAGGTCATTTTACATATAATCAGCTAAAAATAAACAGCTAATTTACCAAACACTTTTCTATAACCAGCTAATATAATCAGGTGGTCAAACCAACTAACACAATCAGCTATTAGTTATCAGTTAACTCAACCAGCTATCAGCTATCAGCTAATTGCCAAACACCTCCAAGGTGAGTAATTTCGAGTTTTAAGTTTTCTAATGGATGCAAGTGTTTTGTCTTATTAATCTAAGATTTTTATTTAAGCAGGCAGGGAGCATGTCTCCAAGAGATCAGTTATTACGTGAGAGAGCTGCCATACATGAAAGTATTTCTCATGTAAGACTAATTGTTAGTTCATTATATTGCTGTTGCGGTGTTCATTTTTTTATGCTTAGTTTCTTATACTGATTTTGATTAATTAAGGCTCTTTTGGAGATCGGTGGTGTACACTGCTGCTTAATTCTATTGTTATCTTAGGCTTGCATGCATAGAAATGTGGGGAAACTCAATGTGGTTTTGGAAATTATGATCTTAGCCTTTGAAGTTAGAGTAGACTGAGAAGCTGATGCCATGTTAATATGCTACTTTCTTCATTGAAGGAATTTGAACTACTCATATAGATATGAAGGGCACAGTGACACTGGGAAAAATAATCCTTAATCTGGATCAAGACAAGTATCATTCTGAAGTTGTAAATGCCCCCAAGACATTTGGCATAACTGCATTAGTATATCAGAATTCTTTTGCTAGCTTCATTGGTGTTATTTGTCATCATCTTCCTAGCAACAAAGGAAATTATATGTAAATGGAATTTCTTCTGTTAGCAAGTGTAGGTGAAAAAGAAGGCAAAAACTAATTGCCTTTCCAGCAATTGAAACTGTTCTAGCAGTAATCCATCGCTACAGTTCTCTGGCTGTAGGCATAATTTTTTTTATTTTTTTAATGACATAACGCGTCGGTTTTTAACTACAAATCGACGTGTTATGTTAAATTTTTTTTTAAAAATTAACTACATAAAACGTCGGTTATTTCCTACTAACCGACGTTATAAGTTGTATTAATTAAATAAAAAAAATACAACGCCAGTTTTTATTTAACCGATGTCGTATGTTTACTATACAACGTCGCTTTTTAGCCGACGTTAAAGTCTCTAAATAACCGACGTTAAAGGCCTGCTGTGTAGTAGTGTTGGATTATGATTGAGATGAGAGAGTCACAGAGAGCGTAGTAGGGGTCGGGTGGGTTGTTGAAAATGAGAAGTATTAAGCGTGAAATGGTGGGGATCGGCAGACATATTTTGCAATGCATTTGGTTTCTTTTTTACCACTTTTTAATATTCCATAATAGTAATAATAATTGTATCTGTGCATCGCGCGTGCGCATTGCACAGATAATTAAGTAATTATTTACTTCTATTCAAATAAGGATAATATCAGAAAATATAATCAATACAATCATTTCTTCAACTGTGGCTATATAATATTTCTTGTTATAATTTATATTTGTATATCAATTTAAATAGAGAAAATTACAATTTTGGTCCTATGACTATAGGGGAGGTGGTAATTTCAGTTCGTGACTTTTAAAACTAACAGATTTAGTCCTTTTAGTATGTTTTTTTTACACATTAAGTCATTTCGGCTAATTTACCGGTAGATTTTCGCCGAAAAAATAATTTAATTTGTTTATTAATTTTTTTTTTTGGGGGGGGGGGGGGTGGGGGGGGAGGGGGTAAAATGGTCACTTTTGGTCTGAGAAAAAGGGGATAAACGGTGGCTTCTATTTCCCACCTTAAATACGTTGTCTAATTGATTTTCTATATCATTTAATTTTTTTTTAAAAATCCACAATCAATTAATTCGAATTCTGTTTATAGCAAAATCAAACATATAATTTTAGGTTTAATAACTTTTGGACAAAGAGTAACCAAAATTTAGTTTAAACGGAGAATTTTTGAGACCTGAAACGAGTACAACGGCTTCGACGTAATCGCCATCGTGGTCTTCGCTTTGGTTCGATTTTCTCCCGGAGCTTCCGCGAGAAGACTTGGAAGACATCTCAGCGGTCGCTCTCGATGGCTTCCTACAAATCATACAATGCCTGTTTAGGGAGCGCTAGAGCTGAAACGAATAGCCACGGCGGCGGATAAGCGGTAGCGAAGAAGAGTAAGAATGCGAGCTGGAAATTCGGCAGAAGCGCGTCGTCGTCGTCTGGGCATAATCGGTGAGAACGCCGGCACCGGAGATCGTACGGACGCCTAGTTGAGATCCGAGCATCGGTAATCCGATGTAAGTGCAATCGGAAATTGGGAAACAATTTGTGAACCCTTCACCAACAATACTCTCCGTAATGCTTTACGATGATACTAAGGTGGACGTTATTTAAGGTGGGAAATAGAAGCCACCGTTTATTCCCTTTTTTCTCAGACCAAAATGACCATTTTACCCCCCCAAAAAATTAATAAACAAATTAAATTGTTTTTTCCGGTGAAAATCTACCGACAAATTAGCCGGAAGGACTTAATGTGTAAAAAAAAAGCATACTAAAAGGACTATTAAGTCAGCTAGTTTGTTATTAGTTTTGTTATAATAAAGTAGAGTCTTTAGCTGTGTCAAGCTCCCCCACCTATTGTGGTGGGCAGCTCTACTATATAAACCTTGTAATATTTTCATCACCGGTGAATATTGAAATCCTGAGTTTTCCCTTCTCATTTGGTATCAGTCTAAAATACGATCCAATGGCCAACCCACCCACAATCGCGTCCAACCCCACTCCCGCCGACTCCTCCGAACGAGAGAACCAAGCAGTTGCGCAACCTGACCGACGTCCGGCCAGTATGTTGCAGCAGGCGCATCACTATGTTTCACTAAAGTTGAATGCCACGAACTACCTGTTCTGGAGAGCACAGCTGGTCCCGTTCTTGAGAGGCCAAAATCTCTATGGCTTTGTCGACGGAACGAGTGTGTGTCCGCCGGAGTTTCTGCCTTCCCCGACCACGCCGACGGCAACCCCGGTGGTGAATCCGCTGCACGCCGACTGGGTCCAACAGGACCAGTCCATTCTAAGCATGCTGTACTCGTCCATGGCGGAGGAGGTACTATACCTCGCAATCGGCCTCAACACTGCCAGGGCGGTTTGGGTATCGGTCGAAACAGCCTTGGGCTCGACGTCGCGTTTCCGCACCCTCAGCCTACTGACACAACTCCAGGGGCTTCAGCAAGGGAACTCGTCGACATCCGAGTATCTCGGACGTGTAGGGCTGTTAACGAACCGAACATAAACGAACGGAGGTTGTTCGTGTTCGTTTGTTAAGGAATTTGGAGTGTTCGTGTTCGTGTTCGTTTGTTAAGGTTTTTGAAAATCATGTTCGTGTTCGTTTGTTAAGAGTTCGTTAGTGTTTGTTAACGTTCGCGAACATGTTCACGAACGTGTTCGTTAACGTTAACGAACATGTTCGCGAACATGTTTGTTTACGTTCGTGAACACGTTCGCAAACGTGTTCGTTAACGTTAACAAACACGTTCACAAACATGTTCATTAAACAGCACATTCACGAACATATTCATTTACGTTCATGAATACTTAATAAACAAACACCTGCACATGTTCATGATCACAATTCGTTCGCGAAACAATAAATAATATATGTTCACGAACAATAATCAAACAAACAACACAACTACAAAACTAATATAATATAATATAATATAATATTTTTGTGAACATGTTCACGAACATTATTAAACGAACGCAAACGAGTTTGTTCACGAACATTATTAAACGAACATAAACGAGCTTGTTCACGAACATTAGTAAACGAACACAAACGAACTTGTTCACGATCTCTTAGCAAACGAGCTTACAACGGTTCAAGCTCTGTTCGTTTATTAACCGAGCTCTAATTTTTGTTTGTTAATGTTCGTTTACCTTAACAAACGAACATAAACGAACGCTTACCGAACACGAACACGAGTAGTTTGCCGAAAGCTCTGTTCGCTAACACCCCTACGGACGTGCCAAAATTCTTGTCGAACAGCTCGCATTGGCCGGTCGACCGATAGGACTGGACGAGCAGAACCTGCATCTATTCAGTGGTCTCAGGCCAGAATATCGGTCACTCGTTGCCTCCCTCACGACCAAAAGTGCTCCCCTGACCATATCGGAAGTAGCTGATCTCCTTAATACTCACATCTACCTTTTTCCGGAAGAAGCTGCACCAGTCGGCCATTCTCCGGCGGTGTTGATTGCCCAGCAGGCACCATCGAACAACCGGTCCACCAACGGCGGTGGACGTGGTCGCGGCCGGCATCAGAGAGGACAGTGAGGGCGTGGACAGCGTGGCTGAGGTGGTGTGCGTTGTCAAATATGTGACATACCCGGTCACACAGCCCTGACTTGCTACCGGCGGTTCAACGACTACGGCGGCCCTCGTTCGGCTTCTGCTCAACCTCAGGCGAACATGGCACACCGGCAGCAACAAAATGACCACAATACTGCTCCTTTTTCAAATGTGTGGCTGCCTGATACAGGGGCCAATGCGCATGCTACATCGGCGGTTGATAGTCTGACTGGCGTAGAACACTATTCAGGCGGTGAGGCACTGCAAGTAGGAGATGGCACAGGTTTGGTTTATAAGAATACAGGTTCCTTTACATTAAATTCCCCGTCTCGGTCTCTGTTTCTAAAGCATGTGTTACATGTCCCCGAACTACGTGCGTCTCTGTTGTCTGTCTAAAAGTTTACACAAGATAATGATGTGTACTTTGAATTTCACCCTCGTTTTTTGTTGTGAAGGACCGTACACCCAGCAGATTCTGCTTAGAGGTCCTAGCACAGGTGGGATGTACCAACTCAATGTTTCAAGTCCAGTTGCTTTCTTGTCTGCTAAAGCGTCCCCAAGGACATGGCATGAGCGTCTCGGTCACCCCAACTCTCGAGTATTAAAACAAGTCTTGGCAACCTGTCCAGTTGTAGGGTCTTGTAATTCTTTAAATAACGTATGTACTCCGTGTCCGTGTCAGATGGGCAAGTCTGCGCGCTTCCTATTGTCACGTATTGAAAAGTCTAGTGAGTCGGTTTTGGATCTTGTTTTTTCTGATATTTGGGGTCCATCTTCTGTGCCCACAGTTGATGGCCATAAGTACTTTGTGTTGTTCGTCGATGACTACTCTAAGTTCATGTGGATTTATCCCATGCATCTAAAGTCGGACATTTATACTATCTTTGGCAGGTTTCGGGCATTAGTGGAGAAACAGTTCTCCCGCCCCATAAAGTGTGTCCAATCCGATATGGGTGCTGAATACATGAAATTAGGTACGGTTTTTGCAGCCCTAGGAATACTTCACAAAAAGTCATGTCCTCATACACACGAACAGAATGGGCGTGTGGAACGCAGGAATCGGCATGTGGTAGAAACGGGTCTGACTTTGTTAGCCCGTGCTCAGGTTCCCCACAAGTTCTGGTTCTATGCCTTTGAAGCGGCAGTACACTTGATCAATCGCCTTCCATCTCCTGTTTCGTGTGGTAAAAGTCCGTATTCTTTACTTTACGGTCATGCTCCTAACTATACCATACTACGTGTGTTTGGGTGTGAGTGTTTCCCGCATTTACGCCCATACAACACACACAAAATGGACTTCCGTTCCAAGGCGTGTGTCTTCCTTGGTTACCCGGACTCCTACTATGGCTACCGGTGTCTTGGTATTCAGTCTGGACGTGTCTACATATCCCGGCATGTCCGCTTCAATGAGGCGGTGTTCCCATTCTCACAGGTGAAGGCATTAGCAACTGCTCTTACGCAGGATGTACAACCTTGGGCGTGTGCTCAGGTTAACATTCAAGCTACTAAGATGGCCACAAACAATGATGTTCAACCAACCACAGGTGGTCCGCCACGTACATCGTTGCCCACATCCTGGTCCACGGCAGCTGCAGCATCCCTCCACGACATCAACTAGGCGTCGTCGACAACGTCCAACTGTTCGCACGCATGTGATGCGACTCCGGATTACAACTGACGCTCAACGCAAGCGCCCCATTGCCTTGGTTGCGTCGGTGGACGACGACGAACCCACGTGCCATTCCCAGGCTGTTCGTCAACCTCAGTGGCGTGATGCCATGAATGTTGAATTCAATGCTTTGCTGCATAATCAAACGTGGCGCCTCGTGCCCTCACAACCAGGGATGAATGTCATCGGTTGTAAGTGGTTTTCCGTATCAAGCGGAAGTCTAATGGTACAGTTGAACGATACAAAGCCCGCTTAGTAGCTAAGGGGTTTAATCAAATACCAGGGCAAGACTACGTAGACACTTACAGTCCGGTAGTCAAGCCCACATCTATTCGGCTGTTGTTAGCCGGTCTCCCAGAACTGGACAATGCGTCAACTTGACGTACATAATGCCTTCTTGAATGGTCATGTCACTGAAGATATCTACATGCGCCAACCACCGGGTTATACTAACCCAAATTATCCCGATCATGTGTGTAAGTTGCAGCGGTCGTTGTATGGGCTCAAACAGGCACCACGCGCTTGGTTTACGAGGCTACACGATTTCCTAGTTCAGGTCGGGTTCCGCCCTTCCAAAAACGGATATCTCACTTTTCATTTATGATACCAGGGACGTTCGGATATACTTACTAGTATATGTGGACGATATACTTCTCATGGGCAACAACCCTGCTGTGATTCATGACATTCTCAACAGGCTGTCCACGGTCTTCAAGATTCGGGATCTTGGCAAGCCTAGGTTCTTTCTGGGTATTGAGGCTGTTGAGGTTGACAAATCCCTAGTGTTGTCCCAGAAAAGGTACATGACTGAGTTGTTACGGAAGGCTGGTATGGATTCATGCAAACCGTTGTCCACTCGATGTCGGTGTCGCCTCCTGCTGAGGACTCTGAAGCGTTAGATGATCCGACCCCATACCGTCAACTGGTTGGGTCATTGATGTACTTACTGATCACACGTCTCGACTTGGCTTTTTCTGTTAACAGGTTGTGTCAGTTCATGCACACTCCTACACATGGTCACTGGGTGGCGTTGAAACGAGTCCTTCGATATGTCAAAGGCTTGTTGGATATTGGTCTGCGCATCTCTCCATCCACTACTCCAGTTATCCATGCCTTCTTCGACTCAGACTGGGCTGGTTGCTCTATTGATAGGCGTTCAACCGGAGGTTTTGCTGTTTTTCTGGGTCCTAATCTTCTGTCCTAGACTTCCAAAAAGCAGCGCACTGTCGCTCGGTCTTCTACGGAAGCTGAGTACAAGGCCTTAGCTGATGTTGCTGCCGAGGTCACATGGATTCAGTCTCTGCTGCGTGAGCTTGGGTTGCTTCCTTCGACTGTTCCTGTGTTATGGTGTGATAATCTCGGAGCGACATACTTATGCTCTAATCCGGTTTTTCACGCTCGGACGAAGCACATTGAGGTGGACTATCATTTCGTCCGGGATAAGGTAGCGGCTGGTGCTCTCAAGGTCAATTTTGTGTCTACTCAAGACCAGTTAGCTGACATCTTCACCAAACCACTCTCAAGTGTTCGCTTTGCTGATCTCCGTCACAAGCTTGGCGTGGTATCTTATCCCCCGTCAGCATGAAGGGGGGTATTAAGTCAGCTAGTTTGTTATTAGTTTATTATAATAAAGTAGAGTCTTTAGCTGTGTCAAGCTCCCCCACCTATTGTGGTGGGCAGCTCTACTATATAAACCTGTAATATTTCATCACCGGTGGTAATTTCGTTCGTAATTTTTTAAAAATACAGATTTAGTTTCTAATGAGAAAAAGGTCGAAAAACTCAGGATTTCAATATTCACCGGT
>NW_017619557.1:0-20518 GCF_001879475.1 Ipomoea nil
GGAAACGTCACCAACAAACGGTCATCACCATGCCAAAGAAACCTCTCGGAATCCGCACCCCGGAGTGGAGCAATGCCGATTACACCGTAATCGAGTAAAGCACTCGAACCCGACCAATTCTCTCCGGAATTGGTTGACATGCTTAGGCATCAAGGACTCTTAGACACTTACCTTGCCATCAAAGGGGACACATACCCCGACTGGTAAAAGAATTCTACCAACACCTCGTAGCCACCAAACGAGGTGACAAAGTAGAAATTACCACCAAGGTCCGTGGCAAGGAAATTGTGCTTTCGAGGGCCGGTTGGCCAAGCTCTTGAAATTGACCACCACGGGTGTGTCTGACTATGACCGAAAGGGGTGGATAGATACCCAAACTACGGGATACAAAGACTATCTCGGTACTTACTCGGGAAAGAGGACGGGTTCACCTCGGCCACTCGACCAAATCGAAAGTGGCTATCGGCGGAACAAAAGATATTGGTTATGATTATAACCGATAGCCTCTTGCCCACCAATAACAAGAGCAAGGATGTGGGGAGCTTGGAGTGCACCTTTGCGTATCTCCTAAACATAAGATCAAGTTCAACCTGCCGGCACTCATGCTAAAGCACATAGATTTCTGCAAAACAAACAACCGGCTTAGCCTACCCTACGGGATGATCCTAAGTTGGATCATGGAGAAAAAGGGGGTGGACCTAAGCCACACCGAGGTCAAAACCGCCAACGGCATAGTTTTCAATGCCCAAAACCTCCGCCGCAACGACATCTACTACACCGAGGGAGGACACTATCTCACCCTCGAAGAAATTTGCCAAAAACCCGAGGAGGAACGTAGGGAATTGGTTGATCGATTGGACATTTCCAACAAAAAAGCTCAAGCTAGCCACGCAAGATTGCGGAGGTACGGAGGGAAATGAGGGACAAGAGGAGGAAGACGGGCCTAACCCGTCAGTGCACCCACAGCCAGGAGAGAACCCGAGGGGACAAAACGAGGGTTTGGTCAACGAACGCATACTCGCTCAGCTCGACCGACAGAATCAAATCATGGAAGAAGGTTCTCATCCTTGATTCGCACCACACGCGCACTCGATCAAAGGGCAGCAGCGATCGAGGCCGCCTTGAGCACTCGCGGTGCATCCAGTTCCAGCGCAGGAAACCGAGGTACAACCGAAAAATTCTCTATCACCACACCATCAAAAGTTCAGCCTACCCCAAGCCAAGACAAACGTAAGGCCACAACCCTAATCAGGAGGTCGAGCTACAAGGTGTCTAGGGGTGAAAGGATGAACTACAACAACCGGGCTTCGGGGACGAAGCCCCTTGTAAGGGGGGGAGAGTGTAACACCCCGTGTTACGGCCCCTAAAACCATTTAATTAATTAATCAATAGCCCAAGAGAAAGAATAAATCATAATGATTAATTAGGGAAAAAGGCCCACCATAGTCCATGGGCCTTCATATATAAACCCAACCCCTAAACCCAATCCTTAGTTCCAAAAGGAATAGAATTAGCGAGCCTATAATATTAGTTCCTAATTAGGACTCCTAAATATATAAATAGGGGACTAAGGAGGCACCTAGAACTTCCCACAAAAATAAAGCCCCACCACTCCAAAAGAGCTCCAAGAATCCCCTTAGGAGAAATCAAGAAAGCAAGGAAGCTTAAAGAAAGATCCTTCATAGCCAAGGAATTAATTAAGGCTAAGAGGTAACCCATGTCTCAACAAAACCTATTTTCATAGCTATGATTTCCCCCGTAGGATTTCCCCATATTATTGTATATTGATGATTTGTGATATTATTATTGATGATTGATGGGATAATTCCATGAGTGATCTTGATATTGGTAGATTCTTGATAATAATGATGTTCTTGATGATTATGCGGAATTCTTGATGTTTATATGTCGTTCTTGATAATTGTTTGGCATTCTTGATGCTTATGTGTTATTTGTACCGAATCTTGTAATTAGAAGACGAATCGTATTCTTGATGTTATAAAAGTGATTAGAACCCTAGGTTGTATCGTATGATATTATTCTTGGTGTATCGGGTGGGGAAATCGCATGTTTGGGTGTCGATTATGTTTAGAAAAGCATGATAGGTTATGTGCCGTACGTTTCTCGTATTTGATCCATTAATTGTCTACGTGTTAATAGTTAATTGCGTTGCAAAGTGTCTAAGCATGGTTTCGGGTTCCACAACGGTTCCCGGGGCGCAATTGATGAAAAAGAGTCCAGTGGGGGGTAGGGGACCCGCCACCTACCCGGTGCCGAGAATCACCGCCTGGCAGCGGGTGGCCGGCGGGCGGGCAGCTACCCGCCGGCGACCCGCTGCCCGGAACAGTAAAACCGGCAGCCAGCCGGCGGGTGGCCCCCCCACCCACCGGCTACCCGCTGGAAATTTCCCCAACTTGGGATCCCGGCTTCCCCGTTTGATGTTCCCCGTTCCCCGTGGTGTCCCAACGGACTCCGTTTATCGTGCCTATGTCTAGTTTGATATTTCGGGTACCGTTCGTAGGTTTACGAGTCTGCTAGTTGAATTGGTATCCCGTTGACCTAGGTGGAAGGAGTATGAACCCCTTAGGACTATCCTTAGTAAGTGATGGATCACGCATAGGTTTTGTTAAACGTTTTCTCCCCCTTCCTAATGTGTAATGTGGGTTGCATGTGCTTGCTATGTGTTATGGGTGTGTTACCCCAATTCGGTTGCGATCGGATTGGTTATCCTGAGCTGCGGTTCAGAAGCTGGCTGCAGTCAGATTGATACTCTTGGGCTGCGGTCCACCGTTTGGTTGCGATCAAACGTTTCTATACGAGCTGCGGTTCGTCCTTTTTCCTGGCTGCGGTCAGATGACATTCTCTTGGGCTGCGGTCCACTGTTTGGTTGCGATCAAACACTATGATGAGCTGCGGTTCATCGGTCGGTTGCGATCGACCCCTCCGTGTTGCGATACGGGGCAGGGTGCTGCGGGGCCGTGTCAGAGCTATATGCGCTGACCCTCATGTATGGGCATGCGATTGGTCTTGTGGCGCCAACAAAGTGTGTTATGTGTTGTGACATGGACGAGTTGTGATTATGAGTGTCTTGGGGGATGTGACTATGGGATTTATATTGGGGATTGTTCATGTTGGGTTATGATCATTGTTTATGCTTTGCCTTATCCGTTGTGAACTGCATATGCTCGTTATAACTGTTGCTTGTGTCTGGCCTTATCTGTCGAGTCATTCCCGGTTTTAAAGCTAGAGTTCGTAGGATATATCTTCATGCTCAAAATGGTTTTCTTATATCTATATATATCGCTATATGTATTGTATTTCAACGTGTTGGAGTGGGTTACCAGCATCTCTCGCTGAACAGATATATTTGGCTTTCAGGCACAGAGGACTAGGGCACTGGAGCGCGCTAGAACTGGAGCGTAGAAGTAGAGTGGTTTCCCTTTCGGCCTGCGTGCCATATTATGCATTATGTTTCAGTGGATATTAGTTAGACAGCCTGTGCACCTGGGTTCTCTAGCCCAGGTGTGGCATAGCACCCCGTACACTTATGATATACTTTGGAATGTAATGAGATATTACCTTTATTATATAAGCTTAAAAAGTCTTGAAAATCTGGGGTGTTACAGAATCCATGTAGGTTTTGGTGTCTTGAATCGTGCAAAGTGTTCAACATTGTGATTCGTTGAACCGTGACGAGTCTTGTGTGTTCTTCGGAACTACGTTTGGTTTACCCGTTTTGATAAGCATGCTAGTTCGGTGTTTAAATGCTAGCATGTGTGTTGTTTGTCCTTTCCGATTGTGGATGATGACTTGTGTTAATCATCGTTGTTGTTGGATTGTGATCCATTCCTTGATTGAGTTTACTTTCATATCTTCGTTGTAATCCGTTTATTGATTCCTATTGTGGTGTGGTGTGTGTGGCTGTACCTGGATTGCATGTTAATGGTATGGGACATTAGTCACCAAAGGTGGGAAGTGGTCCTCATGATGGCCATGACGCGATTATGGAGTTTGTGACCTGAGTGATGGGTTCACGTATTTCTTGGGAGGCATGTGTTGCCATGTGTGTGATCGGTACCCTCGTGTACTGTGAATCGGTGGTTTTGTTGGTGGTTTGTTGGTGGATGGGGACGACGGTCCTCGGAGGGAAAATGTTGGACTTGTATGTACAGAGGTCCTGGAGGTAATGGTTGGAACTAGCTATATGGTTGGTGTAACACCCCAGATTTTCGAAAATTTTGAAACTTATATAAAGAAGGTAAAATCTCATTAAATTCCGAAAACATAATATAAAGAGCACGGGGTGCTATGCCACACCTGAGCTAGAGAACTTAGGTGCACAGGCTAACTAACTAATATCCTTAACAAAGTGAATGCATAATCGTGGCACCCAGGCCGAAACGGAAACTATCTACTTCTATACTCCACGATTCTAACGCGCTCCAGTGTCTACTCTTCTGTTCCTGAAAGCCAAATATATCTGTTCAGCGAGAGATGCTGGTAACCCACTCCAACGCATTGAAATACAATACATATAGATATATACATAGTTATACGAAAAACCATTTCGAAGCATGAAGATATATCCTAGGAGACCCTAGCTTTCAAAATAGGGAATAGACTCAACAGATACAGCTTAGCACAGACAACGGTCATAATCAAGCATATACAATTCATAGGGAAACAGGCAAGGCAGATAAAGGTAAGCACAGTTAATATCCATAACCCAACATGTACGATTCCCGGCATAAATCCCAAAGTCACATCCCAAGACACTCATAACAATAACTCATCCATATCTCATCACAAAGCACACTTTGTTGGCGCCACAGGACCAATCGCATGCCCATACATGAGGGTCAGCGCATATAGCTCTGACACGGCCCCGCAGCACCCTGCCCGGTATCGCAACACGGAGGGGTCGATCGCAACCGACCGATGAACCGCAGCTCATCATAGTTTGATCGCAACCAAACAGTGGACCGCAGCCCAAGAGTATGTCATCTGACCGCAGCCAGGAAATATGAACCGCAGCTCATGTAGAAACGTCTGATCGCAACCAAACGGTGGACCGCATCCCAAGAGTGTAAATCTGACCGCATCCAGCTTCTGAACCGCAGCTCAGGAAATACCAATCCGATCGCAACCGAATTGGGGTATCATGCACACATAACACATAGCAAGCACATGGAACCCATATTAACACATTGGGAAGGGGGAGAAAACGTAAAACAAAACCTATGCGTGATCCTTCACATTCTAAGAATAATCCTAAGGGGTTCATACTTCTTTCACCTAGGTCAACGGGATACCAATTCAACTAGCATGCAATATATAAGACTCATACAACCTACGAACGGTACCCGAAATATCAAACTAGACATAGGCATGATAGACGGAGTCCGTAGGGACACCACGGGGGTCGGGGGAACATCAAACGGGGAAGCCAAAATCCTGAATTGGAGTGCAAACCAGCAGGTAGCCGGTGGGTGAGGGTTCACCCGCCGGCGGTAACTATTCTGGGCAGCGGGTGCCCGGCGGGCAGCAGCCCGCCCGCCGGCTGCCCGCTGCCGGCGATGCCACTTTTAGCCGCGGGTAGGTGGCGGGTCCCCTACCCCCCACTGACTCTTCTTCACAAATAAACGCCCCGGGAACCACAGTGGAACCCGGAACCATGCTTAGACACTTTCAAACGTAATCGGCAATAACACGTAGACAATTAACGGGTCCAAAAGCCAGAACATACGGCACATAACCTATCATGCTTTTCTAAACATAATTAACACCCAAACATACGAATTCCCACCCAATATACCAAGAATAATACCATACGAGTTCCACGATATAACCTAGGGTTCTAATTATTTTTAAATCAACAAGAACACAATTCATCTTCTAATATCAAGATCTGGTAGGAATATCATATAAACATCAAGAACAACATATAATCCTCAAGAACATCGTATAATCATCAAGAACATCAAGAACACCATATAATCATCAAGGACCTCTTATTATCAAGATCACCCATGGAATCATAACACCAATTATCAAGATCATTATAACGAATCATCAACACACAAGAATATGGGGGAAATCCTAAGAGGGGAATCATAGCTATGAAAATAGGTTTTGTTGAGACATGGGTTACCTCTTAGCCTTAATTAATTCCTTGGCTATGAAGGGTCTTTCTTTAAGCTTTCTTCTTTCTTGATTTCTCCTAGGGGAATTCTTGGAACTTCTTGTGTGGTGAGGGATTGTTGTGGTGGAAGATCTAGGTGCCTCCATATATCCCTATTTATATATTTAAGACTCCTAATTAGGGCCTGAATGGTATGGGTTTACTAATTCTATTCGTTATAGGACTAAGGGCTTGTTTTAGGGACAAGGGTCCATGGTCCATAGTGGACCATATTAATTAATTAAAGAGAATCCTAATCATAATCTGAATAGTAAAAGGTTTACTTTCTTTATTCCTAGTAGGCTTAAGACTCTAATTTAGGCAAGGGTCCACGGTTCATGGTGGGCCTTTATTAATTAATTAAAGGGAAACCTAACCGAATTAAATCATATTTAATTATTATTAACGAGATTAATTAAATAATTAATCCGGGATTGAAGGCCGTAACACGGGGTGTTACAGTTGGGGGTAGCCATAAGGTTGGAACCGGGCTTAAGGAAGACATCTCAATTCGTGATGGGTGATGTCACGAAGGCATGTATTGCCATTGTTGTGTATTTCTCTATTTGTGACATGTGTTGTCACAAAGGCATGTGTTGCCAATGTGTGTGTCCTTATTCTCTGGTATTATTCATGTCGGGTGATATTCTACTGGGTGATGGTAGAATACGCCTTGAGCAGTTCTTGGGTGTTGTTGTTACTTCTTGTTATCTTGGGATGTGTTCCCTTATCTTTGTTGTGAGTGCATAGAGTCTTGTGTTTGACTTCTACTCTTGGCTTTGAACTTATATATATAGTATCCTGTTTCGCAAATGATTTTGTATATATATCCTATCTATGTATGATATTTCACATGTATTGGTGGGTTACCGGCATCATTCGCTGATCGGGTGTCGTCCCATATATTTATGTGTTTCTTTTAGGTGCCGAGTAGAGGCGAGCGCGATTTAGAGACGGATAGAATAGATCCCTCGGACCTTGTAGTATGTTTTGGCCTGTGTGCCCTTTTCTAGACTTTAGACTTGTTGTTGTTGACATTGTTCCTTTATAGACAGATTATGTAGATGTTGTTTACGCCTGTGCATTCACCGTTGTGTAGACGAGGCATAACACTCTATGTTTTCCATATATTTATCAGTTAGACTTCCGCTGTGTATGCTTATTATGGTTAGATTTTCTGCATGATTAAGTTTTAATTTGGTATGGAAATCGGGGGTGTTACAGAACTATTGGCAATTGAACGTCTTCTTATATGTGAACCTCTACTTGCGTCAAATCGTCTTTTTTCTATATGATTTTCTTCATTTTCAATTTCATCTTCATTTGTTTCTTCATCTTATTCATCGGTAGTGGAAGTGGTTGTTTCCTCGGCCTCAGGTGATTCAAAATGTTCATTTGATGGTTCGGCTTCAGCAGTTTAAAATTTAAATTCAAACGATAAACAACTAATCATTAAGGCAATCAAAAGCGGAAGCTATTAAAACAGGGAAAGATGTTATGCCACACCTATAAAACTATGGGTGCACAGGCTAAATCTATCATAATCATCAGAGCAATATAAGTCTAGGCACACAGGCCACTAGTCTAGGCACAAAGGCCAACAGAAGATAAACGTCTAAGCACATGAGCTACACTATCTAGAGTCCACATCTAACGCGCTTGGCATCTACTCAAAACCTGTAAAACATAGGGATAACACCCGGTCAGCGAATATTGCTGGTAACCCATCAATACACGTTAAATAGCATAGTATAGATAGATATAATCAAAAGCATTTAGGACTAAGGAATAGAGTATATAGTCACTTCAAAGCCGAGGAAAAGGAAACATCAATAGACTCATCAATCACTCACAACAAAGGTCAAAGACCAACATACTCAACGAGACAACAAAACACAACATCAAGAGACAACACAACTCAAGATGCAACCTACCATTCACAAGGTAGAGTTCATCAAAGACATGTTCTTAAGCATGGAAATCACACAATCACATAATGACACGTTCATGTGTCAAGTTCCATAGTTCCAACCTTATGTCCGGTTCCAACCTTGTGGTTACCCCCGACATTATCACAGTTCCAACCGTTACCTCCTAGTGCCACCTTGTACTTCTGAGTCCAACCTTATTCCGTCTGGGATCGTCGCCCCCCACCTACACAGCCAATCATTCACCGCCGAACTCTCAGTACACGAGGGTACCATTAAATATCATATTCACACACCTCCGATCTTGTGAGCAATGCTCAAGTCACACACCACCAATCTCATTCATAATCACACATAGTCATCATCATCAAGAAGACTAAGGCCCATCAATAGCCACAATCAAGTATCAACAAAGGGTACAACGATTTGTACAAGATCACACCATAAGAATCAATCCAGAGATCACAACAAAGATATGAGACATTACTCAACAACAAAGGATACAATCCAACATCAAATGATTGACGACACAAGTTGTCAACCCCAATAAGAAGGAACAAACCACACATACTAGCATAACAACAATAAACTAGCATGCTCAACAAGCGGGTAAACCAAAATGGTTCCAACACTCAAGATAGACTGACTGATTCATCGACGAAGTCAGTCAGTAAGATAGATCATTGTAAAGATAAAAGAAAGAGATACCGACACACAACAACACTCAAGATGTTTACCCAGTTCGATACAGTGTGTATCTACGTCTGGGGGACGATCACATAGGCGTCCAATCCACTAAATCATAATCCAATGTACAAAGGTAGAGAAATAACAATCTCACCCAAGTGCCCCACACAAGGTACGTACCCAGTCTACACAGGTTTAGTGGATGGTTGAAGATGGAGAGCCATGCATCCAGAAGTCCAAAGAAATCCCTTCTCTTGGAGAGCCAACTCTCATGCAGTCCACTTCAATGAAGCTCTGTTCATGTAACACCCCAGATTTTCAAGACTTTTAAAACTTATATAATAAAGATAGAATCTCATTAAATCCAAAAATACGATACAAGAGTACGGGGTGCTATGCCACACCCGAGCTAGAGAACTCGGGTGCACAGGCTAAATTCTAAAACCTCAATCAGTATCAATACTAAATCATGGCACGCAGGCCAAAAGGGAAAACTATCTAAGCTACGCCCCAAGCTTCTAGCGCGCTCCAGTGATCTACTCGTCTGTGCCTGAAAGCCAAATATATCTGTTCAGCGAGAGATGCTGGTAACCCACTCCAACGCATTGAAATACAATACATATAGACATATATATAAATATACGAAAACCATTTTGAAGCATGAAGATATATCCTACGAGACTCTAGCTTTTAAAACAGGGATAGACTCGACAGATAGAGCTAAGCACAGACAACAGTTATACCAAGCATATACAGTTTACAACAGGAAAGACAGGTAGAGATAAGCACAATTAATAATCATAACCCAACATATAAGACTCCCAGTAAAAATCCCATAGTCACATCCCCAAGACACTCATAACAACAACTCATCCATATTCCATCACATAGCACACTTTGTTGGCGCCACAGGACCAATCGCATGCCCAGACATGAGGGTCAGCGCATATAGCTCTGACACGGCCCCGCAGCACCCAGCCCCGTATCGCAACACGGAGGGGTCGATCGCACCCGACCGATGAACCGCAGCTCATCATAGTTTGATCGCAACCAAACAGTGGACCGCAGCCCAAGAGTGTGTCATCTGACCGCAGCCAGGAAATATGAACCGCAGCTCATGTAGAAATGTTTGATCGCAACCAAACGGTGGACCGCAGCCCAAGAGTGTAAATCTGACCGCAGCACGCTTCTGAACCGCAGCTCAGGAATAACCAATCCGATCTCATACAAAACCTATGCGTGATCCTTCACATACTAAGAAAAATCCTAAGGGGTTCATACTTCTTTCACCTAGGTCAACGGGATACCAATTCAACTAGCATGCAATATATAAGACTCATACAACCTACGAACGGTACCCGAAATATCAAACTAGACATAGGCACGATAGACGGAGTCCGTTGGGACACCACGGGGGTCGGGGGAACAACAAATGGGGAAGCCAAAATCCCAAGGTGGGGTACAAACCAGTCGGTAGCCGGTGGGTGAGGGGTCACCCGCCGGCGGCACTGTTCCGGGCAGCGGGTGCCCGGCGGGTAGCTGCCCGCTGCCGGCGAGGCTCCTTTTGGCCGTGGGTAGGTGGCGGGTTCCCTACCCCCACCTACCCCCCACTGACTCTTTTTCAACAAAAATGCCCCGGGAACCTTTGTGGAACCCGAAACCATGCTTAGACACTTTCAAACGCAATTGTTAACACACGTAGACAATTAACGGATCAAAATCAAGAAAGATACGGCACATAACCTATCATGCTTTTCTAAACATAATCAACACCCAATCATGCGAATTCCCACCTGGTAGGGAATATCCCGACCGACATAAGCTCCTTCCACGATCGACTTGACTTTGTCTTTCTCTTATGATCTTTTCAGGTGGCAGGTCGGGCTTTTCCATGAAGACCCCGGTCGGGAATGGCCGGGAGTTGCTCGAGCGCTGATCTCGACCCGCCGAGCGGTAGCCCTTCGACGAGAGAGCTGGCACAAGGACGCGAGAGGACGCGTGGCGGCTCTTCATGGCGACAGACAGGGCACCCGGGAAGATGACACGTGGTGGCTACGTGGAAGACATGCTGAGCGGCTGGAACCTTGTCCCCGGCATAGCGGCTATAAATGCCCACAGTAGCTACAGTGTGGGGGACTTTTGGACGATCGATAGGTTGTTGTTAGAGAATCCCGACCGCAGTCAGTCGGTACTCAGAACAACCAAGTAGATTGTACTTAGGGCCTTTACCGGGATCAATAAAGATTTTACTTGCTTTAATTGGTCTCGTGATATTTTATATTGCTTACGTAGAATTAGCAGTATCATTTTGGCGCCGTCCGTGGGGACCCGTACGAGAAACCAACGTCTTGACGAGCACCCGATCACCATACCAGCATGTATCCCTGGGCACACAACAACTTTGCTGACGACCAGGCGGATGCGGCGAGCTCCTCCGACCACTATGCTACCCAACAGCAGGGTCAGACAATGGACCTCAACCTCAATCTCTCACCACCACATCCGTCGAATGCATACCCAGCCGCCCAGCAACCGGTGAATTACATACAGCCGGGATACCCGACACCCGGTCTGCCATACCAGCAGCCGCCGATGATGTATCCCGCCCAGTATCCGTACCCGGTCCCACCTCCACCGTATGGGTACTGGCCAGGCCAACCAATGTGCTACACATCCCCGGTTGGTTATCCACCATATACGCCAGCTTATACAGCTCCAGCCGCCGCCCCTCCAGTACAACCGACCGCACAAGTAGAGCCGCAGCGTCAGTCCACTTCACGGGCTCGACGCTCGGCTCATTCGCGGTTGGGGTCGGGGGGTGCTGATGCGATGGAGGCACCAGCTCAGGCCGTTCAAGCGGAGGACCCTGAAGAGGTTGCCCGAGCGGTAGCTTTCGATCGTCTCCGACCAGAGATGCGCCAGCGTCTGGGACCCCAAGACCCGAATCGTGGGCAAGAGGACGTACAAATGCAGGAAGCTAGCCACGAGGCTTCATCCGGGTATAGCGGGTCGAGATCTCATCGACGTCGACGCGCTCGGGATACAGCTCAAGCCGCTCAAGCCGCCGAGCTCAACGAAACCCGAGGATTGCTCTACAACCTCCAGGCCGAAGTTGCGCAGCTCAGGAGTGCGTATCCTACAGCACCCCCGGCCGACCGATCGACCCTACACCAGACGCCTTTTACAGCAGCGGTAATGGCTCAGCCTTACCCGCTCGACTTAAAGGTCTCGGGAGAAAAGAGTTACGACGGTCGGACAGATCCTGAGGCCCACGTGAATGATTTTTTCAGCAACATGATGCTGAAGGGCGTTTCGGACGCCGTGATGTGCAGAGCCTTTTACTCGACTCTCACCGGTCGGGCAGCAGAATGGTTCCGAACCCTGCAGCCGGGGTCAATCGACAAATTTGAGACCCTGGCGATCAAGTTTGTACGGAAGTTCATTACTTCCAAAGTGGTGAGGAAGTCCTATATGTACCTCGAAAAGGCCAAGCAGCTCGAAGGGGAAAGCTTGACCGACTTCCTCGTCAAGTGGAAGGCAGCAGTCGGGGAGGTCGAGCCCATGGATGATGCGACCGCCACTCACATGCTTCACATCTCCCTCCGGGCGGGGTATCTATACCAGGATTTTATCCTCCACCCCCCGACCACCTATGAGGAGGCCCTACGAAGGGTCACTGATTATGCCAACGCAGGTGAGGCGAATGCCGTCAAGCGCTCGCAGGAGGTCGGCTCTTCGTCCCGTAAACCGGCCGGCCGGGCGGAACATCGATCGGGAGATGACAATCCCCGACCCCGCACCAGGCATGGCGAGTTTACGGCCTTAAACCGATCCGCAGCGGAGGCCATGCAGTATGCCCAGTCCTGCAATCTCATCAAACTTCCCATCCCGATCGAGACGGCCCTGACAAGAGTAAGCATTGTGCTTACCATCGATGCGCCGGGCATGACACCGAGGAGTGTACCCACTTGCGCCAATTATTGGAAGATTTGCTCAATTTGGGAAAATTGGACAAGTGTGTGGGAAAGAGAGAAGACAGCAAGAGAAATACCGATCGGAGGGATCACAGACGATCTCATCACCGCTCTGATCGGTCGGGCCAGGACCGAAGAGACGATCGAAGGGACGATCGTCATGATGACCGACGGGACCCTGACCCTCCGTCCGGTAGCCGCCCGTCCGGAAAACCAACCATCCATGTCATTTTTGGTGGGCTGGAAGATGCTTCCCGACCGCGGACAAATTGCCCGGTCGCAATAGTGGATTCCCGGGAGACCGGGAAGAGGCAGAAGATGGAGCCCATAACCTTCACCCTTGAGGACCAACCCACCAGCGGTGATCACGGCATGGAGGCGCTCGTGGTCACGATTGACGTCAAGGGGACGGATGTCCAAAGGGTTATGGTTGACACGGGCAGTAGCGTGAACGTCCTATACTTGGACGTGTTTGAGAAGCTTGGCCTTGACAGGAAGGAGCTGACTCCGGTCGGTGTACCACTGTCAGGATTTACCGGGGCTCTTATCTACCCCGAGGGAAAAATAACGCTCCCGGTCGAGATCGGCACGCCTCCAAAGTCGATCCAAACGGAGCTGGAATTTGTTGTGGTCAACCTCCATTGCGTCCACAACATTATCTTGGGCCGACCCGCCATTATGAAGATCGGTGGGATAATTTCTATGCCTCACCTATGCATGAAATTCCCCACCCCCAACGGGGTCGGCGTGCTCCGTGGCGATGTCCAATCCGCCCGGAAGTGTTACACCCGAGCGGTTAATCGACGTGACTCCGGTCCATCTTCCCGGGTGAACACCATAGCCAAGGAGGAGGCTAAGGAACGGAAGGAGCAGCCTGAACCTTCCGAAGAGATAGAAGAAGTTCCCCTGTCCGAGGGCCGCCCTGACAGGAAGATTAAGATTGGCCGAGCCCTCACTCCCGAGCTCCGAGCGGAAGTTCTGGCCGTGCTCCGGGAGTATGCCGATATTTTTGCGTGGGGGCCCGAAGATATGCCCGGGATCGATCGGTCAGTCATTTGTCACAAATTGGCCGTCGATCCCGCAGCTAAGCCGGTCGTGCAAAAGACACGACACCTATCCTCCGATCGCCGCGAATTTGTAAGAGAAGAAGTCAAAAAGATGGCGGCGATCGAGCACATCCGTCCGGTGGTTTATCCTGAGTGGGTGGCAAATATTGTTCTTGTTCCTAAGCCCCCAGCATGGAGGATGTGCATCGACTTTACGGACCTCAACAAAGCCTGTCCGCTCGACCCGTATCCTCTACCGAGCATTCATCAGATGGTCGACGAGACGGCTGGGGCCGAGTTAATGAGCTTCATGGATGCCTTTAAGGGATACCATCAGATCATGATGCACCATGAAGACGAGAGCAAGACAGCCTTCGTGACCCCGGATGGGCTGTATTGTTACCGAGTGATGCCGTTCGGCCTCCGAAACGCAGGAGCGACCTACCAAAGGATGGTCAACATGCTCTTTGCTGATCTGCTGGGCCGAACGATGGAAGCTTACATCGATGATATGTTGGTCAAGAGTCGGGACCGATCCGACCACACTCGGGACCTTCAGGAGTGCTTCCAGATCATGAGGAAGTACCAGTTGCGGCTGAACCCGACCAAGTGTACATTCGCGGTTCAGACCGGCAAGTTCCTCGGCTATATGATGACCAAGAGAGGAATCGAGCCTAACCCGGCCAAAGTAAAAGCGATTCTAGACATGCAGCCACCTTCCACCGTTCGGGAAGTCCAGCAATTGACCGGTCGGTTGGCGGCCCTCAGCCGGTTCCTCTCCAAGCTAGCCGAGCGCGCTTTACCTTTCTTCAAGGTATTGCGAAAAGTTAATGGATTCGTCTGGGACGAGGAATGCCGAGCGGCTTTTGACGAGCTGAAGGAGTATCTCATGTCACCAATTGTGCTCTCAAAGCCCGAGCTCGGGGAAGAGCTAGACGTGTACCTCGCCGTCTCCGATCGGGCAGTAAGCGCAGTTCTGTGCCGAACCGATCCGGAAGGGGTCCAGCGACCGGTGTACTATGTAAGCCACGTGCTACATGGTCCCGAGCTCCGGTACTCCCGGCTCGAGAAGGTCGTCTACGCCCTTTACATTACCGCGAAGAAGTTGGCTCCCTACTTCCAAGGTCGAGCAATTCGCGTGTTGACCGATCAGCCGATCGGGCCAGTCCTCCGAACTGCTTCATCATCAGGTCGCCTAGTCAAATGGGCGTTAATGCTGACCTAGTACGCGATCGAGTACCGACCAAGACCTGCTATTAAAGGTCAAGCTCTTGCGGATTTCTTGGTTGAGTGCACCGCCCGGGATACCCGGCCTCCTGAGGTTGCGGATCCCGAGGCTGAGTGGTGGTCACTGGCAACAGATGGGTCGAGTAGCAAAAAAGGGGCAGGAGGAGGAGTGGTGGTCACGAGCCCGGAAGGATTCAAGATCTATTTTGCTCTTATGTACCAGTTCCACCCGACCAACAACGAAGCCGAGTACGAAGCGTTCGTTAACGGCTTGCAGTGCGCTCGGGACTTGGGGCTGACTACATTCGAGCACAGACAGATTCCGCGCTCGTGGTCGGGCAAGTTCTCGGGGACTATGAGGTTAATGGTGAGCGTTTGCAGTTGTATCGGGACCTTGCCATGGAAAAGCTCGTTCAGTTCCGGGGGTATACCGTCCGACACATACCCCGGTTGGATAACACCGATGCGGATATCTTATCTAAACTGGCCCAAGACGCCCCGGAGCACATTTCGAAGATAGCTCGGATCTTGGTGATCCCCAGACACAGTATCCATCGCCTGCCGGTCAATCCAATTCAGCCGGTGGAGGACAGCTGGATCACCGATCTGAAGGAATACCTCGAGCACGGTCGACTCCCAGACGACCCACAGCGCGCTCGAAAAGCCAAGCTGAGAGCCCCGAGGTTCCAAGTCTTCGATGGTCGTCTTTATCGGCGATCGTATGGAGGCCCTCTTATGCGTTGCTTGACCGCGTTCGAGGCCGAGTTAGTCATGAAGGAGCTGCACTCGGGAATCTGCTCCTCACATCAAGGAGGTCGATCCCTGGCCCGTCGTATTATGCTGATCGGGTACTATTGGCCGTCCCTCCAGCTGGACTGTGAAAAGTTAGCTCGGGAATGTGAGACGTGCCAACTGTATGCACGGATGCCTGGACGACCGGCAACGTTCTACCAGCCAGTCACGACCGCAATTCCTTTCGCTAGGTGGGGGGTAGATATCTTGGGCCCCTTCCCTCAGCTTTCCGGTCGGAGAAAATTCGTGATCGTCGCCATAGATTACTTCTCCAAATGGATAGAAGCCGAGCCCTTAGCCACGATCACGTCTCAGCAGTGTGCTCGCTTCCTTTGGCGCAATGTCATTTCCCGTTTTGGCGCACCCGTGCATCTCATTAGCGACAACGGTCGCCAGTTTGTGAGCCAATACTTCCAGAATTTCTTGGCCACGATCGGGACGACTCACGTCCGGTCGTCGGTCGCTTACCCACAGGGAAATGGACAAGTGGAGAATGCTAACCGGACGATATTGGAAGGTCTGAAAAAGAAGTTACACTCGGCCGGTCGTGGTTGGCCGATGAGTTGCCATATGTTTTGTGGACTTATCGGACGACCCCGAGGGAAGCTACTATGGAGACCCCTTTCGCCCTGGTTTACGGAGCTGAGGCCCGACTTCCGATCGAGGCCTGGATTCCGACCGATCGAGAGAGAACCTATAACGCGGAAGAGAACGAACACGCGATGGCCGTGGACCTTGATGGGGTCGAGGAAAAACGAGAGCTAGCCGCTCGGCGTATGGCCGAGTACCAGAAACGTGTCAAGAGTTCGAAAGACGTTCGGGTCAACCCTCGCTATTTTCAAGTCAGGAGATTACGTTCTACGACGAAGGGAGGCCAGTCAGCCTTTAGAGGGCGGAAAGCTAGCTCAGAACTGGGAAGGGCCTTACATCATCAACGCTGTCATACGGCCGGGTACATACCGACTAGAGACAACGACTGGTCGGCTAATCGAGGGGACTTGGAATTCCGAGCACCTCGTTCTTTTTAGGCATTAGCCCATTTTTTTGTATTTTTAGACGAAGTGGGGGCTCGACCTGCGAGTTAGTCCCGATCGTCATTTCTATGTAAATTTATGGTTGTAAAATTGATTCAACCGCCTGCGAGCGGGAAAGTTTAAAGTATGTACGATCGATGATCGCCCGACCGTTTGTATGCGGCGGCCCGATCGGTTATTTTCTTTCACCTTCGTTACATGCAGATCAGTTCAACATTCATCAACCGGGCGAAATCTATCGACCGGTCAAAACGCGCTCCACATTGGCGGACACCCAAGTCATGCCACTGATCGGGGAAGCCAGGAGCTCTTAGCATTATTCCCCGATCCGTCCAACTTCTGTCCACTATTGCACCCACTCGTGCCTCGAGCGCACAATAGTGTGGGGGCTGGGATAAAGATAAAATTTGCAGGCCCGTCGCTCGGTTACATCCCGACCGTAGAGGCTTGCTTTCAAAATTTCTTTTTCGACAAAGGCCCGGGGATCGGGTACACCCGATCGGTTGGCCGGATTTGACGTCGAAATACCAAACGCACGACCAGGCCATAAGGTCGCAAGGTCGGGCGTCGAGTGGGTCGAACCAGTGCAAGATCGGGCCACAAGGCCGCGAGGTCGAGCATTAAGGATCAGCACTTATGCGAGTAAAGATAAAAGTGCGAAAAGAAAGAGCGAGTAACACGAGTTAGAGGAAAAATAAATTTTATTAATTGACAAAAGGTGCCCGGTACAATTCGGGACCGGGCTCCCGATTAATGGTACAAAAAAGAAGAAGAAGAAAGGAGCCTATTCTACTTCTTCATCTCCCGAGCTCCGGCAGCCGGTTCCTTTCCGCTCGGGGTGGCCGCCGTTGATGCCCCGGCTTCAGACGCCTTGGCTTTCGGGGCGAAGGGAGAAGGACCGGGATCGGACTAGGTCCGGGGGTAATACCGAGAGGACCAGCTGAAGGTCTTCCCCGTCTAGGGCCTGCTCTAACCGGGAACGGACTCGTTCGAGCATCTTCCGTTTCCCGGCCGTAAAGCCCCAGCGACCGAATGAGACGATCAGCTCTTCCCCGATCTCTGTTCCCCGGGCTGCTGTAAGGAAGGCCGAGCCCAAGTCCTTGTCTTTGAAGGCTGCCCGCGCCAGCTCGCTCGGATTCTCGAGCTGAGCCTTCAGCTCTTTGGCCTCTCCAATCGCCCGACTGGCGACCTTCTCGGCGAGGACCCGCTCCTCGTCGCCCTTCTTCAGGGCCTTTTGCGCCTTCTCCTAGCTCGGCCTGGAGCTCCTTGATCTCCTTCAGACGACGAGCGGCCGTCTTCTTATGATGATCAGCTTCCTCGGCCAGCATAGCCTGACCTTGAAGGAGCTGGGTCGCCCGGGAGATCTGCAGTACAAAGGATATCCAGGGTTAGCCCGGTCAAAGATACTTGAGCAGGAAAGCTGTTAGTTGAGGAAAGCTCACCTCAGCCAGGTCGTGGCCGATCCGTTCAGCCACCTGGGTCGGGGTCATCTTCCCCAGATCCACTCGGGCTGGCGCGGCGTTGCCGATCCGTGCCAGCACGGACGTCGACTCCCTCTCTCGCCCCGACCGAAGGGCTCGGGCTGTGCTGCTCACGGCGGCGCTTCAGGCTGCCCGCCTCGGTCGCGCCCTGGTCGGCGACCTTCTCCTTGCCCCGGGCGACCTCCACCCGGGTGACCAAGACGTCAGGCTGCTCAACGATGAAGCCTCGCCCGTCGACACGGTCGAGGCACTCAGGGGTCGGGCAGTGGGAATCTCCTTTTCCCCGGCTGCTTTGGTCTTTGGCCTTCTTCTTCCCGCCGAGGGAGATCTTCGTGGGCGGAGGAAGGGCGGTGTCCTCATCGCCGAATTCTGCCATGGCTGCAATAAAAGAGCAAAGTTAGTTTGATCAAGAAATGAAGTTAGGTCGGGAGGAACGGCTCGAGCTGAACCTTTCTTCTTTCGTTTCGACGGCTTGGCGACCGTCACACCCATCGGTACGGGAAGGTACTTCTCCTTTAGCTCGTACGTGGGGGGCGGGAGCTTGGCGGCTGCGAGACTCTCGGCTGTCCGGAAGATGGAGTATTCGTGTATTTCACTCGAGATCCGAGTGACCGTCTCCTTGAGCGCCTGAGTCGCGGCCGGCACCACTTGCTTTCTGAAATGGCTGCTCCAAATGCGATCGACCGGGAGGATCCAGGGTCGTATTTGATGGAGAAAATTCTGTTTTTCCACCCCTTGTTGTTCCCGGGCAGGGCCTTGATGGAGCACATATCGGCTCGGGATTGCAGCATCAGGAACCCACCCCGTAGCGGCCCGGGGAGAACCTTGATCTGGTAGATGAAGTTGAACAACTCCATCGTGCACTCGGCCTCGTGCCGAGTGCATATCTGCGGGAAGCAGGCGAGGATCCGATGTGCGTTCGGGCAGATTTGAGCCGGAACGACCCGGTAGTACGCTAGAAAGGCCGTCAAGAGGGCCGGGAAGGGGATGGCGATCGGGGCCATTAGGGAGTCGTAATGCATCCCGATCCACTTGCCCCGATGCCTGTCAATCACGTTCCCCAGCTGCCGGCTCGTGTCGAATTCTACCCGACCCCGGAGTATTTCAGCAATCCGAGTCGCCTCGCCTTTGGTCAGCAGGCTCATTTCTTGCTCGACACTCTCGCTGTTCAAGAATTCGAGCTCGACGGCTGGCGTGGCCGGCCCGGCAGGGTTTCTCCGGTCTGCTCGGGGGTATTTTCTCGATCACCCCCTCGAGGAGCAGCTTCCGGGTGGTCCCCAACCACCGGGTAGGTTTCCCTAACGCCCTCGGTCGGAGAACCCGCCCGCTTGACGTGGTCCTCTCTTCCTCTTCTTCGCTGGAGCTCCCCGACCCGGAGCTAGAGCTCGACGTCCCAGAGGAGTTTGATGCGCTGTTATGCTCGACAGCTCGATCGGGGGCTGGCGTTGCTTGGGGGCTGGCTTCGGAGTGTAGGACATAATGTCCACTTCCTCGTCGCTGATACGCTCGACCTCCTCATCGTAGTCCGCGATCGAGGCGTTTTGACTGTCCGAGTCCGTCATTTCGATCTACCTAACGGTCGGTCGGGGTTAGTAAAGGACTTGAGTCGTCCGGGACAGTTAGTTGACCTAGCAGTTCTACCTATAGTTGAGAGCGTGAAATAAAGAGAAGGAGGGAGAGCTTACCGGATGAAGGAACTTTGCGAGAGAAAGCTTGAAGTTTGTTGCTCGACTGCCTTGCTGAGATGCTCTGCTCGGGATTCTTAAAGGATACCGACTGAAGCAAAAGAGTGAGGAAAGTTCAAATGAGGGCCTCAAGGGCCTATTTATAGGAGGCATTTTAGGCGGGAAATGGGCCAACTTGCCTGATACGACCCGCGCTGAATCCGAGGCGACGGATGGGATCGCCGAGGCCGGCAGAGGCCGACACGTGGCGTAGGAGGGAATGACAGCTGGCCGTCGGTCTAATGCCTGACGGTTGGGCTTCTTCATCCGTCCCGTTTTTTCCCGACTGATCAAAAAAGGCCCGGGCTGGGGGGCTTTTGGTAGGGAATATCCGACCGACATAAGCTCCTTCCACGACCGACTTGCCTTTGTCTTTCTCTTATGATCTTTTCAGGTGGCAGGTCGGGCTTTTCCATGAAGACCCCGGTCGGGAATGGCCGGGAG
>NW_017619558.1:0-185000 GCF_001879475.1 Ipomoea nil
TGACAGTAGGTAAGCGTGATAAGGGGTGGACTAATGACTGCTTCGGGGACCGAAAGCCTTGTACGGGAAAGGGGGAAGAGTGTAAACAACCTCCGTGTTACGGCCCTAGACAATTAATTACTTATCTATAACTCCATAACAGAATAGAATAATTTATTATGATTAAGTTGGGAAAAAGGCCCATAGTCCGTGGATCCCCTGCCCTAAAAGGCCATACCTAATCCTAGAAGGATTAAACCCCATAGCATATAAATAAGAGAATTAGAAGGCATTTAAGAAGCCGCACCACAATAATCTCCTCGCCACCCAGTTAAAGAGTCCGCCTAAAGAATATCCGGCTAGGAGGAAATTAAGAAATCAAAGAAAGCTTAAGAAGATTCTTCATATTCAAAGGAATTAATTAAGGTTCTAAAGAGATAACAATTGTCTCAACAAAACCTAATTTTCAATTAGTTATGATTCCCCTTAGGTTCCCCATATTATTGTGATGGATTGTTGTGATTATTATTGATGTTGATTTAATCATTCCATGGGGAATCTTGATAATCTGATTATTGGGAGTTTCTTGATAATGTTATGATGTTGCCTATGATGATTATTGGATTTTGAATGATTATTGTGCTGTTCTTGATAATTATGATGTTTTGATGATTAATTGGTATCCTTGATGATCTGAATTTTCGTGAATTGTCTTTCCGTCAGATATCACTAGCATTTCTATTGGATCTCAAAGCATTTGAGACAGGCTGAACTCGTATTCTTAGTATAGACATTTAAATATTGGCGCAATAAGTGATTAGAACGCGCTAGGTTGTACGTATGCTGTTGATCTCCTTGGATTATCGGGTGGGACAAATCACAGGTGTATTACAGCAAACAATGGATATGAAGTGATTAGTTTTAGAAAAGACACGATGAATCCGTGTTATAGAGTGCCACTAGGATATTCCGTTTCGCGTATTTGATTAGTTAATTGTCTACGATGTTGTCGTTAAGTCGCTCGTTGTGCGTTGCTTATAAAAAGCATCGACTCTGACAAGATGACAGATTATATATTACTGTTGCGCCGCAACCAAACGATTACCGCGGCGAGCGAAGTGATGAAGAATGAGTTAGTGGGGGCAGGTGGGGTAGGGGACCCAGCCACACCCGGCCGCGTATTTTCTACGGGGCAAGTTTCGCGGCACGATAATGCTGGAACGGCGGGCAGCGCAGCTGCCCGCACGGGCACTCGGCCTTGTGCAAAAGCGCTGCCCGGCAACAGTGACAGTGGCCGGGTGGACCCCACCCATGCAGCACCGCTTGGAATTTATCCTACTCCGGGTCCCCGGCTTCCCGTTTGATGTCTTCCCCGATCCGCCGTGGGTGTCCCAATCGGAGCTCCCCGTTTGTCGTTGGCTGATGTCCTAGTTTGAATGTTTTCGGGTACCGGTTCGTTAAGGTTCTATGAGTCGCGTTATATCGGCATGCTAGTTTGAATTGGTATCCCGTTAGCCTAAGTGAAAGAAGTATGAAACCCTTAGGACTTTCTTATTATGTGATGGATCACGCATAGGTTTTTATACGCTTTAATTCCGCCTTCCCAATGTGTAATGTGGGTTGCATGTGCTTGTTATCGATGTTTGTGTGTGTGTTACACCAATTCGGTTGTCGATCGGGTTTGGTTATCCTGAGCTGCGGTTACAGAAAGGTCTGTGCGGTCAGATTGGTATGTCCTGGCTGCGGTCAGTATGACATTCTCTTGGCTGCGGCTCCACCGTTTGGTTGGCGATGAAACGTTTCTATACGAGCTGGCGGTTTCGTCCTTTTTTCCTGGTGCGGTCAGATGACCTCTCTCGGGCCTGCGGTCGACTGTTTGGTTGCGATCAAAAATATGAATGAGCTGCGGTTTCATCAGGTGGGTTTGCGTCGACCTCCCGGGACCGACGTCCCCGCCACCGCCTGGCCCGCCGGGGCACGCTCGCCGCCGTAGACGCCCCCCGCGCCGGCGACGAGCCCGCCCCCGCGCGTCCCGCCCCGCGCCCCCCACCCGCATTTGTGCGGCCGGGCGCGCGTGCCCGCGCCTGTGTTGGCGATACGGGCATGATGGCTGGGACTGTGTCCAGAGCTATATGTCGACTCATGTTGGGCATGGCGATCGTCCCGTGGGCCCAACAATCGTGCGTTTGCGTTGTGATATGGACGAGTTGTACTATGTAGCTGCCTTGGGATGTGACTAATGGGTCGTCTATTGGGGATTGTTTAATGATCGGGTTATGATACTGCTTATGCTTGTCTTAAATTGCTTTATCTATTATGAACTGCTTTTCAACTGTTATATTGTTGCTGTGTCTGGACATTTACGTGTCGAGTCATTCCCGGGTTTTAAAGCTAGAGTTCGTAGGACTATATCTTCATGCTCAAAATGTTTTCGTATTTATATATATTGCTTATAGTGTATTTGAATTTCAACTAGCGTTGGAGTGGTTACCAAGCATCTCTCGCTGAACAGAATATTTGGCTTTCAAGGCCCAGAGGATTTAGAGGCACTGGAGCGCGCTAGAACGGAGCGGTAGAAGTGTGTAGTTTCCTTTCGGCGCTGCGTGCCATGTTATGCATTTATAATTTCGAGGGAGTTAGTTAGACAACCTGTGCACCTGGTACATGCTCACAGGCTCCGCACCAATCTCAGCCCTCTCCGCGTCGCGAAGGTACATGCTCAAGGGTCACTGTTTCTATACATATCCATAGTAGTAGTAGTAGTAGTAGTAGTAAGTAGTAGTACGTATAGTAGTAGTCATAGTATAGTATAGTAGTGTAGTAGTCAGTAGTAGTAGTAGTAGTCAGTAGTAGTAGTAGTAGTAGTAGTATAGTAGTAGTAGTTATAGTAAAATATAATATATAAAATAGATAAATAATAATAATAATAATGAATATAATCCTTAGCGACGTATCACTCTTTGGCAATCTTCTCACTCCGTGTTCACTCTCAGGCGCTCTCAGCCGTGCTGCCCTCCTCCAGTCCCTCCCCTCCGCCGTTTGCTGTCTGGTCATTCCGCCGTCTGCTGCCCTCCTCCAGTCTCCGATATAACATAATAAGATTTCCTAAATCCTTAGCGACGTATTCTCTCTGGCCGTCTTTGCCTCCGTCTTCACTCTCGGCGCTGCTCATCGCGTCTGCTGTCGCGGTCATCTATCGTCTGCTGGCCCTCGCTCCAGTCCTCGCCGTCTGCTGCCCTCCCGAGTCTCCGCCGTCTGGCTGCCCTCCTTCCAGTCCTCCGCCGTCTAGGCTGCCCTCCTCAGTCCTCCACCATCTGGCTGGCCCTCTCCGGTCGAGAAGGTACATGCTCACAAGCTCAGGTGTTTTCTATACTATATCCATAGTAATGTAGTAGTAGTAGTAGCTATAGTAGTAGTAGTAAGTAGTAATAATAACAAAATAATATAATAATAATTCATGAAATCTTGGCGACGTATTACCTCTTGCCATCTTCTTACTCCCTCTTCACTCTCCGGCCTCTCAGCCCGTCTGCCCTCCTCCATAGCTCTCCGCGTTTTGCTGTCCGTCATCGCCGTCTGCTGCCCTCCTCCAGTTCCTCGCAATAATAATAATAATACATTCGCTAAATCCTTAGCGACGTATTCCTCTATCTCATCTTCTCAACTCCGTCTTTCACTCTCGCGCGCCATCGCGCCGTCTGCGCCTCTTCCAGTCCTCCACCGTCTGGTGTCCGGTCATCTATCGGTCTGCTGCCCTCCTCCAGTCCTCCGGCGTCTGTGCCGGTCTCTTATCGTCCGCGCGTCTGTTTGCCCTCCTCCAGTTGCACCCAACCATCTGCTGCCCTCTCCGCGCGTCGACGAAGGTAATGTCAAGCTCATGTTTTCTATACATACTCTATAAGTAGTAGTAGTAGTTTGTAGTAGTAGTAGTAGTGTAGTAGTAGTAGAGTAGTAATAATAACAATAATTAATAACTAATAATAATAATTCAATAAATCTTAGCCGACGTATTTATCTCTTAGTCGTCTTCTAACTCCGTCTTTCACTCTCCCGCGCCCCTCACTGTCTACCTCCTCCAGTCCTCGCGTCTGATTGTCCCGGTCTCCCACGTCTACTGCGCCGTCAGTCCTCCGATAATAATATAAATAATTCCTAATCTTAGCGAACGTATTCACGATCTCCCTAGCCAGTCTCTCACTCCGTCTTCACTCTTCCGGCTCTGCATTTCGTCTGCCCTCCTCGGTCCCCACCGTCTTTGCTGTCGCGGTCATTCCGCCGTCTGCCCCGTCGCTCCAATCCTCCGATAATAATCAATAATAATTCCTAATCTTATCGACGTAATTTCACTCTCTGGCGTCTACTCACTCCGTCTTCACTCTCGCGCCTCGCCAGCAGCGTCTGCCCTCTTCCAGTCCCTCCGCCGTCTGCTGTCTGGTCATCTATCATCTGCTGCCCTTCCTCCGGTCTTCCGCCGTCTGCTGGCCCTCTCCCAGTTCCTCCGCCGTCTGCGGCCTCCCCAGTCCTCACAATCTGCTTCCTTCTCCGCGTCGACGCGAAGGTACATGTTCACAGCTCACTGTTTCTATACATATCCATAGTAGTATGTAGTAGTAGTATAGTAGTAGTAGTAGTAGTAGTAGTAGTTAGTAGTATATAGTATATATAATAATAATTAATAATATAATTAATATAATAATAATTCATAAATCCTTAGCGACGTATTCACTCTTTGCCATCTTCTCACTCCATCTTCAATTTCGCGCCTTCAGCCGTCTGCTCCTCCTCCAGTCTTCCGTCGTTTGCTGTCCGGTCTCGTCGCCGTCTGCTGCCCTCCTCTAGTCCTCGCGTCTGCTGCCCTCTCCAGTCCTCCACCATCTGTCTGCCCTCTTCCGCCATCGACGAAGGTACATGCTCACAGCTCAGTGTTTTTCTATACATATCCAAGTAGTAGTAGTAGTAAATAATAACAACAATAATAATAATAATAATTCATAAATCCTTAGCGA
This sequence comes from Ipomoea nil, assembly GCF_001879475.1. NCBI lineage: Eukaryota > Viridiplantae > Streptophyta > Magnoliopsida > Solanales > Convolvulaceae > Ipomoea > Ipomoea nil. The sequence goes on from NW_017619558.1 coordinate 4,986, forward strand.
CGTATTCACTCTTGCCATCTTCTCATTCGCGCCTCTCAGCCGTCTGCCCTCCTCCATTCTTCCGCCCGTTTGCTGTCCGGTAATCGCCTGTCTGTGCTCTTCCAGTCCTCCATAATAATAATAATAATTCCTAAATCCTTAGCAACGTATTCAGTCTATGCATTCTCCTCGTCTTCACTCTCGGCGCTCTCGCAGCGTTCTCCCTTCCACGTCCTCGCGTCTGCTGTCCGTCTCTATCGTCTGGCTGCATCCTCCAGTCCTCCGCGTCTGCTGCCTCCTCCTCCAGTCGCTCCGCCGTCTGCTGCCGGTCTCCGCCGTTGCTGGCCCTCGCCGCTGCTCCAGTCTCGATCATAATAATAAATAATTCCTAAATCCTTAGCGACGTATTCACTCTCTGCGCGTCTTCTCACTCCGTCTTACTTTCCGCGCCTCTCAGCCGTCTGCCTTCCTTCGTCCTCCGCCGTCTGCTGTCCGGTCATCCGCGTCTGCTGCCCTCCTCCATTCCTCCGCCGTCTGCTGCCCTCCTCCAGTCCTCCACCATTCTGTTGCCTCTCCGCTGTCGACGAAGGTACATGCTCACTGCTCACTGTTTCTATACATATCCATAGTAGTATAGTAGTAGTAGTTAGTAGTAGTAGTAGTAGTAGTAGTAGTAGTAGTAGTAGTAAAATAATTATAATAATAATAATAATAATATTAATAATATAATAAATTCATAAATCCTTAGCGACGTCTTCACTCTCCGGCACCTCTCAGCGGTCTGCCCTCCTCTAGTACTCCGCCGTTTGCTGTCTGGTCATTCCGCCGTCTGCTGCCCTCCTCCAGTGTCCGATAATAATAATAATAATTCCTAAATCCATAGCGAAGTATTCCACTCTCTGCGTCTTCTCACTCCGTCTTCACTCCGGCGCCTCGCAGCCGTCTGCCCTCTTCCAGTCCTCGCGCGTTGCTGTCCGGTCATCTATCGTCTGCTGCCTCCTCCAGTCCTCCGCCGTCTACTGCCTCCTCCAGTCCTCCACCATCTGCTGCCCTCTCTGCCGTCGACGAAGGTACATGCTCACCAGCCTCACTTTTCTATCATATCCATAGTAGTAGTAGTAGTAGTAGTAGATAGTAGTAGTAGTAGTAGTAGTAGTAGTAGTAGTAGTAGTAGTAGTAGTAGTAGTGTAGTAGTAGTAGTAGTAATAATAATAATAATAATAATAATATAATAATAATAATAAATAATAAAATAATTCATAAATCTTAGCGACTTATTCACTTCTTCGCCATCTTCTTACTCCGTCTTTGCACTCCGCGCCTCTCAGCCGTCTGCCATCCTCCAATCCTCTCCGTATACTGTCCGGTCATCCGGCTCTGCTGCCCTCCTCCAGTCCTCCGCCGTCTGCTGCCCTCTCCAGTCCTCCACCATCTGCTGCCCTCTCCGCGTCGACGAAGGTACATGCTCACAGCTCACTGTTTCTATACATATCCATAGTAGTAGTTTGTGTAAGTAAATAATATAATAATTCATAATCATTAGCGCACATATTCACTCTTGTCATCTTCTCACTTCCGTCTTCACTCTCGCGCGCTTCTCAGCCCTCTGCCTCGCTTTAGTCCTACCGCCGTTCTGTCCGGTCATCCGCCGTCTGTTGCCCTCGCTCCAGTCCTCGCCGTATGGCTGCCCTCTCCAGGTCTCCCACCATCTGCTGCCTCTCTCGCCGTCGACGAATGTAATGCTCACAGCTCACTGTTTCTATACATATCCATAGTAGTAGTGTAGTAGTAGTAGTCAGTAGTAATAATAATAATAATAATTACATAATCCTTAGCGACGTATTCACTTTTTGCCGTCTTCTCACTCCGTCTTCACTCTCTGCGCCCCTCAGCTGTCTGCCCCCCTCCAGTCTCCGCCGTCTGTTATTCGGTCATCCGCCGTCTGCTTGCCCTCCTTCAGTCCTCCGATAATAATAATAATTATTCCTAAATCCTTAGCTAGTATTCACTCCTCTGCCGTCTTTTCACTCCGTCTTCACATTCCGCGCCTCTTAGGCGTCTGCCTCTCTCCAGTCCTCCGCCGTCTGCTGTCGGTCATCCGCCGTCTTCTGCCCTCTTCAGTCCTCCGCCGTCTGCTGCCCCCTCCAGTCCTCCACCATATGCTGGCCTCTCGGTCGACGAAGGTACATGCTAACAGAATCACTGTTTTATACATATCCAATAGTAGTAGTAGTAGTAGTAGTAGTAATAGTAATAATAATAATAATAATAATAATAATAATAATAATAATAATTCATAAATCCTTAGCGACGTATTCACTCTTCGCCATCTTCTCACTGCGTCTTCACTCTTCGCGCCTCTCAGCCGTTGCCCTTCCTCCAGACTCCGCCGTTTCTGTCCGGTCATCCGCCGTCTACTGCCCTCCTCCAGTCTCTCCGATAATAATAATATAATTCCTAATCCTTAGCGACGTATTCACTCTCTGGCCATCTTCTCACTTCGTCTTCACTCTCGCGCCTCGCAACCGTTCTGCCCCTTCCAGTCCTCCGCCGTCTGCTGTCCGGCCATCTATCGTCTGCTGTGCCCACCTCCATCCTCCGCCGTCTGCTGCCCTCCTCCAGTCCTCCCCATCTGCTGCCCTCTCCGCCGTCGACGAAGGTACATGCTCAGAGCTCACTGTTTCTATAACATATCCATAGTAGTTGTAGAAAGTAGTAGTAGTAGTAGTAGTAAGTAGTAGTAGTAAATAATAATAATAATAATAATAATTCATAAATCTTTTCGACGTATTCACTCTTTGCCATCTCTACATCCGTCTTCACTCTCCGCGCCTCTCAGCCGTCTGCCCTCCTCCAGTCATCCGCCATCTGTGTCCGGTCATCCGCGCGTCTGCTGCCCTCCTCCAGTCCTCCCGCCGTTTGCTGCCCTCCTCCAGTCTCCCACCATCTGCCTGCCCCTCTCCGCCGTCAACGAAGGTACATGCTCACAGCTCACTGTTTCTATACATATATAGTTGTAGTAGTAGTAGTAGTAATAATAATAATAATATAATTCATAAATCCTTAGGTGCGTATTCACTTTTGCCATCTTCTCATCCGTCTTCATCTCGCGCGCCTCTCAGCGCTGCCCTCTTCCAGTCCTCCGCGTCTGCTGTCCGGTCATCTATCGTCTGCTGCCCACACACAGTCTCCGCCGTCTGCTGCCCTCCTCCAGTCCTCCACATCTGCTGCCTCTCCGCCGTCGACGAAGGTACATGCTCAGCAGCTCTGTTTCTATACATATCCATAGTAGTAGTAGAAGTAGTAGTAGTAGTAGTAGTAAGTAATAATAATAATAATAATAATTCATAAATCATTTTCGACGTATTCACTCTTGCCATCTTCTCACTCCGTCTTCACTCTCCGCGCCTCTCACCGTCTGCCCTCCTCGCAGTCTCCCGCATCTGCTGTCCGTCATCCGCCGTCGTGCTGCCCTCCTGCCATCCTCCGCCGTTTGCTGCGCCCTCCAGTCTCCACCATCTGCTGCCCTCTCGGCCGTCAACGAAGGTACATAGCTCACAGCTCACTGTTCTATACATATCTATAGTTTAGTAGTAGTAGTAGTAATAATAATAATAATAATATTCATAAATCCTTAGATGGCGTATTCACTCTTTGCCATCTTCTCACTCCGTCTTCACTCTCGCGCGCCTCGCAGCCGTCTGCCCTCTCCAGTCCTCCGCCGTCTGCTGTCCGGTCATCTATCGTCTGCTGCCTCCTCCAGTCCTCGCCGTCTACTGCCCTCTCCCAGTCCTCCACCATCTGCTGCCCTCTATGCCGTCGACGAAGGTACATGCTCACAGCTCACTTGTTTCTATACATATCCATAGTAGTAGTAGTAGTAGTAGTAGTGTAGTAGTAGTAGTAGTAAGTAGTAGTAGTAGTAGTAGTAATAGTAGTAGTAATAATAATAATAATAATAATAATAATAATAATAATAATAAATAATAATTCATAAATCCTTAGCTACGTATTCACTCTTTGCCATCTTCTCACTCCGTCTTCCATCTCCGCGCTCTCAGCCGTCTGCCTCTCCTTTAATCCTCCGCCGTCTGCTGTCAGGTCATCCTCCGTCTGCTGGCCCTCCTCCAGTCCTCCGCCGTCTGCTGCCCTCTCCGCCGTCGACGGAAGGTACATGGTCACAGCTCCTGTTTCTATACATATCCATAGTAGTAGTAGTAGTAGTAGTAGTAGTAGTAATAACAATAATAATATAATAATAATAATAATAATAATATAATAATATAATGAATTCATAAATCCTTTGCGACGTATTCACTCTTTGCCATCTTCTCACTCCGTCTTCACTCTCCGCGCCTCTCAGCTGTCTGCCATCCTCCAGTCTTCCGCCATCTGCTGTCCGGTCATCCGCCGTCTGCTGCCCTCCTCCAGTCCTCCGCCGTCTGCTGCCCTCCTCCAGTCCTCCACCATCTGCCTGCCCCTCTCCGTCGTCGACGAAGGTACATGCTAACAACTCACTGTTTCTATACATATCCATAATAGTAGTAGTAGTAGTAGTAGTAGTAGTAGTAGTAATAATAATAATAATAATAATAATAATAATAATAATAATTCATAAATCCTTAGCGACGTATTCACTCTTTGCCATCTTCTCACTCCGTCTTCACTCTCCGCGCCTCTCAGCCGTCTGCCCTCTTCCAGTCCTCCGCCGTCTGCTGTCCGGTCATCTATCGTCTGCTGCCCACAACCAGTCCTCCGCCGTCTGCTGCCCTCCTCCAGTCCTCCACCATCTGCTGCCCTCTCCGCCGTCGACGAAGGTACATGCTCACAGCTCACTGTTTCTATACATATCCATAGTAGTAGTAGAAGTAGTAGTAGTAGTAGTAGTAGTAATAATAATAATAATAATAATTCATAAATCATTTTCGACGTATTCACTCTTTGCCATCTTCTCACTCCGTCTTCACTCTCCGCGCCTCTCAGCCGTCTGCCCTCCTCCAGTCCTCCGCCATCTGCTGTCCGGTCATCCGCCGTCTGCTGCCCTCCTCCAGTCCTCCGCCGTTTGCTGCCCTCCTCCAGTCCTCCACCATCTGCTGCCCTCTCCGCCGTCAACGAAGGTACATGCTCACAGCTCACTGTTTCTATACATATCTATAGTTGTAGTAGTAGTAGTAGTAATAATAATAATAATAATAATTCATAAATCCTTAGGTGCGTATTCACTCTTTGCCATCTTCTCACTCCGTCTTCACTCTCCGCGCCTCGCAGCCGTCTGCCCTCTTCCAGTCCTCCGCCGTCTGCTGTCCGGTCATCTATCGTCTGCTGCCCTCCTCCAGTCCTCCGCCGTCTACTGCCCTCCTCCAGTCCTCCACCATCTGCTGCCCTCTATGCCGTCGACGAAGGTACATGCTCACAGCTCACTGTTTCTATACATATCCATAGTAGTAGTAGTAGTAGTAGTAGTAGTAGTAGTAGTAGTAGTAGTAGTAGTAGTAGTAGTAGTAGTAGTAATAGTAGTAGTAATAATAATAATAATAATAATAATAATAATAATAATAATAATTCATAAATCCTTAGCTACGTATTCACTCTTTGCCATCTTCTCACTCCGTCTTCACTCTCCGCGCCTCTCAGCCGTCTGCCCTCCTTTAATCCTCCGCCGTCTGCTGTCAGGTCATCCTCCGTCTGCTGCCCTCCTCCAGTCCTCCGCCGTCTGCTGCCCTCTCCGCCGTCGACGAAGGTACATGGTCACAGCTCACTGTTTCTATACATATCCATAGTAGTAGTAGTAGTAGTAGTAGTAGTAGTAATAATAATAATAATAATAATAATAATAATAATAATAATAATAATAATTCATAAATCCTTTGCGACGTATTCACTCTTTGCCATCTTCTCACTCCGTCTTCACTCTCCGCGCCTCTCAGCTGTCTGCCATCCTCCAGTCTTCCGCCATCTGCTGTCCGGTCATCCGCCATCTGCTGCCCTCCTCCAGTCCTCCGCCGTCTGCTGCCCTCCTCCAGTCCTCCACCATCTGCTGCCCTCTCCGTCGTCGACGAAGGTACATGCTAACAACTCACTGTTTCTATACATATCCATAATAGTAGTAGTAGTAGTAGTAGTAGTAGTAGTAGTAGTAGTAGTAATAATAATAATAATAATAATAATAATAATAATAATAATAATTCATAAATCCTTAGCGACGTATTCACTCTTTGCCATCTTCTCACTCCGTCTTCACTCTCCGCGCCTCTCAGCCGTCTGCCCTCCTCCAGTCCTCCGCCGTTTGCTGTCCGGTCATCCGCCGTCTGCTGCCCTCCTCCAGTCCTCCGATAATAATAATAATAATTCCTAAATCCTTAGCGACGTATTCACTCTTTGCCGTCTTCTCACTCCGTCTTCACTCTCGGCGTCTCGCAGCCGTCTGCCCTCTTCCAGTCCTCCGCCGTCTGCAGTCCGGTCATCTATCGTCTTCTGCCCTCCTCCAGTCCTCCGCCGTCTGCTGCCCTCCTCCAGTCTTCCACCGTCTGCTGCCCTCCCCCAGTCCTCCACCATCTGCTGCCCTCTCCGCCGTCGACGAAGGTACATGCTCACAGCTCACTGTTTCTATACATATCTATAGTATTAGTAGTAGTTGTAGTAGTAGTAGTAGTAGTAGTAGTAGTAGTAGATGTAGTAGTAGTAGTAGTAATAATAATAATAATAATCATAATTCCTAAATCCTTAGCGACGTATTTACTCTTTGCCGTCTTCTCACTCCGTCTTCACTCTCCGCGCCCCTCAGTTGTCTGCCCTCCTCCAGTCCTCCGCCGTCTGCTGTCCGGTCATCCGCCGTCTGCTGCCCTCCTCCAGTCCTCCGATAATAATAATAATAATTCCTAAATCCTTAGCGACGTATTCACTCTCTGCCATCTTCTCACTCCGTCTTCACTCTCCGCGCCTCTCAGCCGTCTGCCCTCCTTCAGTCCTCCGCCGTCTGCTGTCCGGTCATCCGCCGTCTGCTGCCCTCTTCCAGTCCTCCGCCGTTTGCTGCCCTCCTCCAGTCCTCCACCATCTGCTGCCCTCTCCGCCGTCGACGAAGGTACATGCTCACAGCTCACTATTTCTATACATATCCATAGATAATGTTTCTTAATACTGTGATAAAGGTTGAAACCATTTTAAAGATTCGTAACAAAGCATTCGTGAAATATAAATTGGGTGATGTGTATAGATCTTGGTAAAGATCTTAGTTCCTACTTTATGCAACAATACTTGTATGACTAATCTTATTAGACTCAATGATTTCGCCATTTTATTTAAAAAATTTAATGGCGTATCTGTTAAAACATCTAGTCAAACATGATTTCCTTCTAGCATCATAACAAGGTTCACTAATAAACTCCTCAATTTTATGTACTTGGAGATTTCCTGTCAGCACAACAAGAAATTTATTTATGAGCTCATTTGAAGTGATGATCTATAATTCTCTATGAAAAACACCTTCAGTAAATGCTGTTGCTTGCAGACTATAATCTCAGTTGCACAATCTACTAGTCAGTTCTAACATATCTGGATGTTTCTTCCCTGAATTGTATTACACTAGTTTTAGTTGCACTGGCTTTATCCAAAAACGTTTCTGCTTTATCTCTTGGGTTCAGTTGCAGTGAACTCAACTTTATGGTTGGTTAACAATATATAGGTACCACTGGTTCTGAACAAATTCCTCCAGAGTCTAAAGTGAATCCTGCAAATGCATCTTTGAGAGTGAGACTGATGTCTGTTTTCTGCTGATCAATTTCAGCAGCAAACAGTTTCCCATGAACATTACAGTTCTTCAGATCTCCTCCAACATAAAAGCTTTAGAGAATCACATAATATTCATTTTGTATATGCATGTGTGTATAAAATTTAAAGGAGCACATAATTTCTTTTGGATTTTGAGGTTAGAACAAAGTAATGCATTAATTTATATAAAATGAAATGAAGATTTTAAAAACTAGTAATGTGTAAGAAAGGGCATCTTTACTTTTCTTTGGTGAACGAACATGGATCTTCTCTGGGTTTGACACTAACAGAGTTCCTGACACTTTTGGGAACCTTTGTTGAGATGAACCCTTTTACTTTTTATGGGAAACCTTTTGTGTTCTGATCTAATTGCTTTGTTTTTAAAGAGCAACCGTAGTTTATTGAACTAAAATTTGGAAACGGGGGTATCTCAAACAATTTTTAAAGGGGGCATGTGCCATCAATGAATGTTAGTACTTCCTTTCTAGTGTACTTGTCTGTTTTTTTCATTGGGTGGGAGGATACTTGCTTTAATCATCTTGCTTTCTAGGAAACAATACCACCTCAAGGTTGAATCAGTTGGGAATGGAGTTTATATGGGTTTAAATATGTGAGTATTTAATTATTTATGTTGCATTCTTTTCCCACTCAGTTATCTATCACAATTCACACATACCTTAAAGTTGCTGTGGATAAACTAACTTTTCCATCAATGAATATATTATTTATAGTTTGAATCCCTGATTTGTTGAAACTTGAATTCATCGACGTGAATTCATGAAAATAAACAAATATGGCCTCATCCTGAAACGAATGATCGTCATCTCTGGGATTCAATTTTTTTTCCCCTAATTTTCTCTTTTGCTCCTTGTGTTATGAGGTTTAAGGTGTGATAGCTGGCAAAGGGCCACCGCCTAGTGGTAATTGTGAAGCTATATTTGTTAACAAATGAGCAAGTAAAATAACTAGAGAGCAAGAGATGGTATATGATAATTGTTATAATAATATTATTATTATAATATATTAAACCAAGTAAACTAATGCAGTAAATAAACATGGGTGTGTGGTGTGTCATGTATGATTAGTTAAAGTGAAAGTGGCATAGATTATAGCAAGTACATGGATCATTAGTTCCCTAATTATTTGTTTGTCTTTAGTATAAATATGTGACTCTTGTTCATTTGTTAATCATCTCATCAAATAAACATTATCTGTTTATTCCTCTCTCTCTCTCTTCTCAAATATATATTATATATATATTATAGATATATTATATTATATTTAATATATATTATATTTAATATATTATATTTAATATATCTAACATTTGGTATCAAAGCCAGTCAACCTTTCAACCCCGAAATATTTTCCGTAGTGAAATATGACAACAAATTTCAATATTGTATGGTCGGGTCCCAAATTGGACGGGAAACTCGATCACAATTATTGGCAAATTATGATGTCCACACATTTGCAAGCTTAAAATCTTTGGAGCTTTGTTGATCCCGGTCTACAAGAACGAGCTGAAGCAGGCGCTATACATCGAGATAAATTGGCCTTGGGTCAGATTCACCAAGGTGTTCATTATTCCATTTTTGGGAAATTAGCTCGTGCTCAAACAGCTAAACAAGCTTGGGACATCTTAAAGGTGTCACACAAAGGAGTTGATCGGGCGCAGAAGTCTAAGTTGCAGTCGTTGAGAAGGTTGTACGATAATTGTGAGATGACCTCTACAGAAACAGTATATGCGTATTTCACTCGTCTTATTGATATGGTGAATAAGATGAGGTTATACGGAAATACGATTGAAGATGGTGCAGTGGTTGAAAAAGTTCTATGAACTATGCCAATGAAGTATGACCATGTGGTGGCTTCAATAACAGAGTCACACAAAACCGAGCTCTTATCAATTGCAGAGCTGAAAGGTATGGTAGAAAGTCATATTGACAGAATTGCGTCAAAATCGGAACCACTAGCTGAAGAAGCTTTGAAGAGCCAAGTCACCCTTAATGTGACTGGCACTAATCAAAGAGGTGGAGGATCAGGTAGAGGTCGTGGAAGAGGAAGAGGAGGTTCTGGTGGAAGAGGTCGTGGTAACTTCAACCAAGGAGGAGGACGTGGTAACTCCAACCAAGGAAGAGGTGGAGGTAATACCAAACAAGGTAAATTTCCATTTCATTGCTACAATTGTGGCAAGTATGGGCACAAGATTGCAGATTGTTGGTATAATGAGGACAACAATAGTGGAAATCAAGCAAACATTGCTGAAAACACTGCTGAAAAGTCTGGTGAGAGTTCTGAAACTTTACTTTTAGCCAGCGATAGTTTTTCTGCAGATAAAAACATATGGTTCTTGGATACTGGGTGTAGTAACCATATGTGTGGGAAGAAAGAATTGTTTTCTGAACTGGATGAATCAGTCCGGTCTGAAGTGACATTTGGCAATAAGTTAAAAGTGCCAATTTTGGGAAAAGGTAAAATCTCTATTCAGTTGAAGGATGGTACTCACAATTTTATATCCCATGTGTTCTATGTTCCTGAACTACACCAAAATTTGTTGAGTATGGGTCAGTTGTCAGAAAATGGATATAAGATACATATTGCTCAGGGGTGTTGTACCATTGCAGATACTAAAGGAGTTTTGATTGCAAAGGTAAATATGTCTCAAAATCGACTATTTCCTTTGAAAATTAAGCATACTCTCCTTGCTTGCTTTAATTCTGAAGTTTGTGATGATAATTGGTTATGGCATATGCGGTTTGGGCATTTTCATTTTTCTGGGTTAAACTATCTTGCGAGAAAGGAACTTGTTTCTGATTTACCTGTTGTGAATGTCCCTGATCGTATCTGTGAGATTTGTGTGATTGGGAAGAAGCATAGAGATCCATTTCCTGTGGGCAAGTCAAGGAGAGCTACAAAACAGTTGGAGATTGTTCACTCAGACCTGTGTTCGTTGGAGGTTCCCTCACATGGAGGTTGTAAGTACTTTATTACTTTCATTGATGATTTCAGTAGAAAAACATGGGTTTACTTTCTGAAGCAAAAGTCTGAAGCATGTGATGTTTTCAAACAATTTAAGATTTTTGTTGAAAAGCAAAGTGGTTATGAGATTAAAATCTTGAGAACTGATAGAGGTACAGAATATATTGCTTGTGATAATTTTCTGAAAGAAAAGGGTATTCAGCACCGAATGACAGCTAGATACACTCCACAACAAAACGGAGTGGCTGAGAGGAAGAATAGGTCAATCATGGATATGGTGAGTTGCATGTTGAAATCCAAGAATCTGCCTAAGCCTTTTTGGGCAGAAGCTGTTGCTTGTGCTGTCTATGTGTTGAATAGGTGTCCAACTAAAAGTGTCCGTGATAAGACACCCGAAGAAGTTTGGAGTGGGAAAAAACCCTCTATCAAATATCTCAAGGTTTTTGGATGTTTGGCATATGCTCATGTGCCAGATCCATTGAGAAAGATGTTGGATGATAAAGGTGAGAAGTGCATATTCATTGGTTATAGTGACGCTTCCAAGGCTTATAAACTATACAATCCTGAAACTAAAAAGGTTGTTATAAGTCGTGATGTCATTTTTGATGAATATGATGCTTGGGATTGGTTAGCTAAAGATGAAAGTTCAGTTGTTATTCCTATTGTTGAAAATATTGTTGATGAGCAACCGATTCCAGATAATGTTCTGTCCCCTACACAGTCGGAGCTGTCAGTTCGACGATCTCAGCGCGAGCGCCACTTACCAGCTCGCTTGCAAGATTATGTTTTGGGTCATGATAATGACATGTCTGATGAAGAGATTGTTCAATTTGCTCTCTTTGCAGATTGTGATCCTTTATCTTTTGAGGAGGCTGCTACAGAAAGGGAGTTAACAGATTTACCTCCTGGGAAGAAGCCAATTGGAGTAAAGTGGGTTTACAGAACGAAATACAAGTCAGTATATCCAACTTGAAGACGGAGACATTTCTTAAATTGAAGAAGAAGAAATTGGGATGACCAATATATCCAACTTGGTTTAAAGGAGGCAATATTATAATAATATTATTATTATAATATATTAAACCAAGTAAACTAATGCAGTAAATAAACATGGGTGTGTGGTGTGTCATGTATGATTAGTTAATGTGAAAGTGGCCTAGATTATAGCAAGTACATGGAGCATTAGTTCCCTAATTAGTAGTTTGCCTTTAGTATAAATATGTGACTCTTGTTCATTTATTAATCATCTCATCAAATAAACATTATCAGTTTATTCCTCTCTCTCTCTATTCTCAAATATATTATATATATATATATATATATATATATATATATATATATATATATATATATATATATATATATATATATATATATATATATATATATATATATATTATAGATATATTATATTATATTAAATATATTATATTTAATATATCTAACAATAATAGATGGATTTCTTGATTGTATGCAAATTTTGGCAATAAGAGTCTCGGCTCGTCTTCTCTGTTGAATGCACTGGAAATATTAAACATCAATCACAATGTGTTTTAGTTATGGCCAATGGGGCTTGACTCTTTAGCTAACCTAATGATTCTTGAACATCCAATATCAGTAAATTAAGAGAATATTCAATTGCACTTTGCTTTCCAACACTGCAACTTGCAGGAGAGACAACAGGAATGTGTAATTCTTCATGGTCATCGTTAGTGTTGTAAATTTAAGGGATATTGAGCCTGAGGTCTGCTAATAAGTGTGTGCTTCTGGAATGAAGCATGCTTAAGTACATGTTCTGCAAAATTTTAGGGAAATCACTAAGATCATATATCCTGGATACACTTGATTCAGTCTAGATTATGACAATTGGCTGATGAAGGCAAAAATCTCCAATAATCAACTTATTCTTCTCTTTGTATCGTGTTCCAAACCAAATTTCTTGGGGACGTTTAAAATAGAATAGAGGCCAGAAGTTGGTCTCCATTTGGTAATTTAGTAATTTAGTAATTTATATCAAGTGTGGATTAATTATGGGCAAACTTATGAAAAGCGTGAAAGGCGTTGCTTTGTCACAAATAGCACAGTCAACGGTCAATTTAAAAAAAAAAAGAAAAATTAAACCTAAGCCCTAAGCTAATATCGCGACTCGCGATTGTGATTGGAAAGACCAAACCTTCTCCCTCTTTGCCACTCTGCCTCCGCTGCACTCTGCTTCTCCTAGTCTCCCTTCTCGCCGACCGCCGCCCTCGCCGCCTCGCCCACCACTCGCCGTCGTCCTCGCCTGCAGCCTGCTCACCGTTCACACTGTCGAGTGTCGACTGGTATCGCTGATTCGCTGTTTACTTTTTTTTTTTTTTTCCATTTCCTCTTCCGTAAAGATGTAAGATACATTATAGTATTATACATATGTTATATATTTATATGTATTGACTTAGGCAGTAGGCTGTAGTCAATTAGGACTTTTATTGTGTTTTACACTTTAATCTTAGTTCATTTAATAATTTATTTTTATTAAATGAATAATGTTTGTATTATTATGATGTTGTCACTTTATCACTTTAGGAGTTATTTTGGATGTTATTTTGCATAATTATTTGAAGTTTTTGACTATATATATGTATAATTTATATATATTAAAAGCGACGCTTCGCTTTGCGCTTTCACTTTCAAGCAATGCCCGGCCTAGTCGCTTTAGTGCGCTTTTTCGCTTTAAAAAGTTTGGTTATGGGAATTAGGTATTTATCTGTCTTCAAGAAAATATTTATCTGTCTTCAAGAAAATTAACACACTCATCTTTCACTTGGCTACTTGGTGTTTTGATGTACACAAGCCTGGAACTATTTGTGCTTGTTTTTAATTGTGTTATGAAATTCATTGGCTCCTGTTAATGCTTGCAAAAATGAATACTTCATCAGTGATCCTTGTTGATTTCTGTTAAACTTTGCTACAACTCTTCTTTCCATATTATCTACAATTTATTTGTAGATGCTGCTGCTGCTATTTCCTGTGGTAGTCATTACTCATTAATATTCTTCCATCATGAATCTTAAGTGATGGTAACTTCATGGTAGATTATATGGTTAGCCAAATCACATTCAGATTTGATTTCTTGAATGAAATGATTGCTTGCACTCTGATGGAGACATGGAGTGTACATTTTTGTTCGTTATGGGAGGAGCACATCACCCCATCTGAATGTTATTCATAAAAAGACACAACAAACAAGACAGTCATTGCCTGATTACTTGTTTGGTTTGCTTGGGTTGCGATAATATGATTTCATACCAATCTGTTGCTAGCATGAATCATGATTGGTTTTTGTTGTGTGGTTGAGCAATGGGTATAATTGACTTCTTTTGATATCTAGATACATGCATATGAAGAACCATTTTGCTGATAGGTGTCTTGGTTGACATTGTAGATTTGTAGATGATTTAAATTGCATAGGATTATATGATGTAATAAAGCTCAGGATTGGTGATTCAAATACATTGTGTTTGTTTTTCTTTGTTTATAAAATTTGAATAGTGTAAATCATACTACTTAAGGGGAATTGAGCACTTTTTACCTGCACCATTGGTTGTTAGAAATGATAATTTGGATATGCAGTCATCAGATTCATTACTAATAAATGGACATGCACATAACAACAGAACTGAATGTGGGATTTTTTTCAAAGAAAGATGTAATTTGCAAGTGGTAAAAGATTGCAGGTTGTAAATTTCAAAATCTTTGGTCAAACATGCAATATGAGTGGCTACACAGTATCTTCATTATTATTATTATTATTATTATTTTTCTTTCTATTTGATATTAAATTTCTAACAAAGATAAGCGTCAATTTATCCAGAATTCAGGTAACAGTTGCTAGCAACTGCATATCGTCACACCCTGGGCATTCTGGAGCATTGATAGTGTGAATCCTGCTGTCCATCAAGTTTAACACTAGCTATCTTCATGGCTACGTAGTTAAGCATATAAAGTTATCCACAATGTAAATCTTCCTATCCTTTTCTTTCCTTATGGCTTTTTCCCAATCTAATAATGAATTATAGTGCTTTCTCATCCTCATTTTCCAATTAACTCTTATTTATGCCTCATTATGTTAGTAGTCCTTAGAATGCAATTTCTTTCTTATGTAGATAACTGTGTGCACAGCGACAGAACTGAGGATTTGATGAGTGGTGCCTCCAGTTCAGGTGGCCTACGGGCTGCTCTCTCCTATTGTGTGCAGCAAGTACGAAATTATGACTATCATCGCTACCTTTGCCTTCTTGAACTTCCACCAAATATGAGAATAGCTGCTTTTGCACTCTTTGCTTTTAATGTAGAGACATCCAGAGCTATGGATGTGTCCTCTGATCCTAAAATCGGTCTTATGCGCCTGTTGTGGTGGCAAGAAGCTCTGGACAAGTTATATGCCAACAAGTCGATTGAGCATCCAGTAGCACAAGCGCTTGCATCTGTGATATCTCAAAATAAAATTAGCAAGAGTTGGTTGAAGCGTTCGGTGGAAGCTCGGATTAATGATGCTAGAAGAGAGGACACTGACATACCAAAATCCGTTGAAGAGTTGGAGCGGTATGCAGAAGACACTGCATTGACTATTCTGTACTCCACACTTGAAGAGGGTGGCATTAGATCGATAGTTGCAGATCATGAAGCATCACACATCGGAAAGGCGAATGGGCTTCTTTTGCTGCTAAGGTCATTACCTTACCATGCGAGTCAAAACCGCCATCTTGTTTACATACCTGCTGACGTGGCTGAGAAACATGGATTGTTAGTACATCAAAGTGGTCAATCAGAGATTCGTTTGGATTCCCGTGAGAGGATGTGCGATGCGGTATTTGACATGGCATCTGTTGCTAATGCACATCTGCAGAAAGCTCGTGAATTGAGAGGAAAAGTGCCGGCTGAAGCCCGGCCAGTGCTTCTACCCGCTGTCCCTGCTCAGGTTATGCTGGATTCTCTAAGCCGTTTGCAGTTCGACGTGTTTGATCCAAGACTAACACGAGGGATTTTAGGGGCTCCCTCTCTGCTTTTCCAATTGAAACTGAAATGGTATTCATGGAGGGGAACATACTAACATGTTTTCTAGTTACATTGGCATATCCACAATGGCATGCTAATACAAATAACAAATGGCAAATGGGGAAACTTTCTTTCTTCCCTAATGCAATGCTAACTGAAGTAGTCAAATGGTATTTATCAAAATCCAACTTTGTTGAAATTTTGGTCTCCCTTTTTATTTTGTGATTCAGATTGTCTGCCCTCAATTTGTTAATTGGCATTGTAAAATGTAAACCAATAATAATGCTCTTTATTTCCATTTGGTTTTATTCTTTGGAACTTCTGAAACAATGTTTTGGCTTTTGGTGTAATCTTAGCATTTTGTTCTGTAATTAGATACAAAGATGAAAGCATATATAATGGATGATGACATATATAATTCTCCGTACCATATATGTTTTCCCTTTGTGCGCATATATTTTATCATTTTCATTAGTGGACATTGGCTAATATCTGACCTTGAAGGTCAGAGGCTTGTATCTTGTACGGACTAAGCTTTTGTCCTTTCATTTATGACCTATTTGGTTGGGCGTAATTTGACTGTAGTTGAATTGCAATTCAGTGAAAACCACAATTACGCTGTTTGGTTGGAGGGAATTGCAATTCCGCAGAATTGCAATTCCCTCCTTTTGCTGAATTGCAATTCATGGGCACCCCTCTATGAATTGCAATTCGGTGGTTGTGGGAAAAGAAAAAGGGGATGAAATGACAAAAGTGCCCTTAATATTTTAATATCATACATTTTGTATGAAAGCCAGTCAACCTTTCAACCCCGAAATATTTTCCGTAGTGAAATATGACAACAAATTTCAATATTGTATGGTCGGGTCCCAAATTGGACGGAAAACTCGATTACAATTATTGGCAAATTATGATGTCCACACATTTGCAAGCTCAAAATCTTTGGAGCTTTGTTGATCCCGGTCTACAACAACGAGCTGAAGCAGGCGCTATACAGCGAGATAAATTGGCCTTGGGTCAGATTCACCAAGGTGTTCATTATTCCATTTTTGGGCAATTAGCTCGTGCTCAAACAGCTAAACAAGCTTGGGATATCTTAAAGGTGTCACACAAAGGAGTTGATCGGGCGCAGAAGTCTAAGTTGCAGTCGTTGAGAAGGTTGTACGATAATTGTGAGATGACCTCTACAGAAACAGTATATGCGTATTTCACTCGTCTTATTGATATGGTGAATAAGATGAGGTTATACGGAAATACGATTGAAGATGGTGCAGTGGTTGAAAAAGTTCTATGAACTATGCCGATGAAGTATGACCATGTGGTGGCTTCAATAACAGAGTCACACAAAACCGAGCTCTTATCAATTGCAGAGCTGAAAGGTATGGTAGAAAGTCATATTGACAGAATTGCGTCAAAATCGGAGCCACTAGCTGAAGAAGCTTTGAAGAGTCAAGTCACCCTTAATGTGACTGGCACTAATCAAAGAGGTGGAGGATCGGGTAGAGGTCGTGGAAGAGGAAGAGGAGGTTCTGGTGGAAGAGGTCGTGGTAACTTCAACCAAGGAGGAGGACGTGGTAACTCCAACCAAGGAAGAGGTGGAGGTAATACCAAACAAGGTAAATTTCCATTTCATTGCTACAATTGTGGCAAGTATGGGCATAAGATTGCAGATTGTTGGTATAATGAGGACAACAATCGTGAAAATCAAGCAAACATTGCTGAAAACACTGCTGAAAAGTCTGGTGAGAGTTCTGAAACTTTACTTTTAGCCAGCGATAGTTTTTCTGCAGATAAAAACATATGGTTCATGGATACTGGGTGTAGTAACCATATGTGTGGGAAGAAAGAATTGTTTTCTGAACTGGATGAATCAGTCCGGTCTGAAGTGACATTTGGCAATAAGTTAAAAGTGCCAATTTTGGGAAAAGGTAAAATCTCTATTCAGTTGAAGGATGGTACTCACAATTTTATATCCCATGTGTTCTATGTTCCTGAACTACACCAAAATTTGTTGAGTATGGGTCAGTTGTCAGAAAATGGATATAAGATACATATTACTCAGGGGTGTTGTACCATTGCAGATACTAAAGGAGTTTTGATTGCAAAGGTAAATATGTCTCAAAATCGACTATTTCCTTTGAAAATTAAGCATACTCTCCTTGCTTGCTTTAATTCTGAAGTTTGTGATGATAATTGGTTATGGCATATGCGGTTTGGGCATTTTCATTTTTCTGGGTTAAACTATCTTGCGAGAAAGGAACTTGTTTCTGATTTACCTGTTGTGAATGTCCCTGATCGTATCTGTGAGATTTGTGTGATTGGGAAGAAGCATAGAGATCCATTTCCTGTGGGCAAGTCAAGGAGAGCTACAAAACAGTTGGAGATTGTTCACTCAGACCTGTGTTCGTTGGAGGTTCCCTCACATGGAGGTTGTAAGTACTTTATTACTTTCATTGATGATTTCAGTAGAAAAACATGGGTTTACTTTCTGAAGCAAAAGTCTGAAGCATGTGATGTTTTCAAACAATTTAAGATTTTTGTTGAAAAGCAAAGTGGTTATGAGATTAAAATCTTGAGAACTGATAGAGGTACAGAATATATTGCTTGTGATAATTTTCTGAAAGAAAAAGGGTATTCAGCACCAAATGACAGCTAGATACACTCCACAACAAAACGGAGTGGCTGAGAGGAAGAATAGGTCAATCATGGATATGGTGAGGTGCATGTTGAAATCCAAGAATCTGCCTAAGCCTTTTTGGGCAGAAGCTGTTGCTTGTGCTGTCTATGTGTTGAATAGGTGTCCAACTAAAAGTGTCCGTGATAAGACACCCGAAGAAGTTTGGAGTGGGAAAAAACCCTCTATCAAATATCTCAAGGTTGTTGGATGTTTGGCATATGCTCATGTGCCAGATCCATTGAGAAAGAAGTTGGATGATAAAGGTGAGAAGTGCATATTCATTGGTTATAGTGACGCTGTAACACCCCAGATTTTTTAGACATTTAAAACTTATATAATAAAGGTGACATCTCATTAAATCCCAAAGCGTAACATAAGTGTATGGGGTGCTATGCCACACTTGGGCTAGAGAACCCAAGTGCACAGGCAGTCTAACTACTATCCTCCGAAATGTAAATGCATAACATGGCACGCAGGCCGAAAGGGAAACTACACTACGTCTATGTTCCAGCTCTAGCGCGCTCCAATGCTCTAATCCTCAGTTCCTGAAAGCCAAATATATCTGTTCAGCGAGAGATGCTGGTAACCCACTCCAACGTGTTAAAATACAATACATATAGCAATATATATAGATATACGAAAACTATTTGAGCATGAAGATATATCCTACGAACTCGAGCTTTAAAACCGGGAATGACTCGATAGATTAGGCCGGACGCAAGCAACAGTTATAGCAAGCATATGCAGTTCATAATAGATAAGGCAGATAAGGTAAGGCATAACAATAGTCATAACCCAACATAAGTAATCCCCAATATAAATCCCATAGTCACATCCCCCAAGATACTCGTAATCACAACTCATCCATAACACAACACATAGCACACTTTGTTGGCGCCACAGGACCAATCGCATGCCCATACATGAGGGTCAGCGCATATAGCTCTGACACGGGCCCGCAGCACCCTGCCCCGTATCGCAACACGGAGGGGTTGATCGCAACCGACCGATGAACCGCACCTCATCATAATGTTTGATCGCAACCAAACAGTGGACCGCAGCCCAAGAGAGTGTCATCTGACCGCAGCCAGGATAAAGGACGAACCGCAGCTCGTATAGAACGTTTGATCGCAACCAAACGGTGGACCGCAGCCCAAGAGTATCAATCTGACCGCAGCCAGCTTCTGAACCGCAGCTCAGGATGACCAATCCGATCGCAACCGAATTGGGGTAACACACACACATAACACTCAGCAAGCACATGCAACCCACATTACACACTGGGAGGGGGAAGAAAGCGTATAACCAAACCTATGCGTGATCCATCACCAACTAGGAATAGCCCTAAGGGGTTCATACTTCTTCCACCTAGGTCGACGGGATACCAATTCAACTAGCGTGCAACATAATAGACTCATAATCCTACGAACGGTACACGAAACATCAAACTAGACATAGTCACGATAAACGGAGTCCGTTGGGACACCACGGGGAACGGGGAACATCAAACGGGGAAGCCGGAGTCCCAAGGTGGACGAATTTCCAGCGGGTAGCCGGTGGGTGGGGGGCCACCTGCCGGCTGCCCGCCGGAATTACTGTTCCGGGCAGCGGGTCGCCGCCGGGCAGCTGCCCGCCCGCCGGCCACCTGCTGCCAGGCGGTGGTTCACGGCGTCGGGTAGGTGGCGGGTCCCCTACCCCCCCACCTACCCCCCCACTGACTTCTTTTCAACAATTACGCCCCGGGAATCGCTATGGAACCCGGAACCATGCTTAGACACTTTACGACGCAATTAACGACAACACATAGACAATTAACGGATCAAATACGAGAAACGAGCGACATATAACCTATCATGCTTTCCTAAACATAATCAACACCCAACATGCGATTTCCCACCTGATGATCCAAGAATCAAAGCATACGGTACAACCTAGGGTTCTAATCACTTTTATATCAACAAGAATACGATTCGTCTTCTAATTACAAGATTCGGTAAGAACAACACATAATCATCAAGGATACCAATTAATCATCAAGAATATCATAATCATCAAGAACAACACATAATCATAAAGAATCCCAATTAATCATCAAGAACATCATGATTATCAAGAAACTCCCAATATTAAGATTATCAAGATTCCCCATGGAATCATTAAATCAACATCAATAATAATCACCATAATTTCGCCATTCACAACAATATGGGGGAAACCTTAAGGGGAAATCATAGCTATGAAAATAGGTTTTGTTGAGACATGGGTTACCTCTTAGCCTTAATTAATTCCTTGGCTATGAAGGATCTTTCTTTAAGCTTTCTTGATTTCTTGATTTCTCCTAGGGGAATTCTTGGAACTCCTTGGGTGGTGGGAGATTGTTGTGGTGGGGATTCTAAATGCCTTCTAAATTCCCTATTTATATGCTATGGGTTTTAATCCTTCTAGGATTAGGTATTGGGCTTTAGGGATGGGGTCCACGGACTATGGTGGGCCTTTTTCCCAACTTAATCATAATAAATTATTCTTTTTTATGGGTCATAGGTTAATTAATTAATTGGTCCAAGGGGCCGTAACACGGGGTGTTACAGACGCTTCCAAGGCTTATAAACTATACAATCCTGAAACTAAAAAGGTTGTTATAAGTCGTGATGTCATTTTTGATGAATATGATGCTTGGGATTGGTTAGCTAAAGATGAAAGTTCAATTGTTATTCCTATTGTTGAAAATATTGTTGATGAGCAAACGATTCCAGATAATGTTCAGTCTTACACAGTCGGAGCTGTCAGTTCGACGATCTCAGCACGAGCGCCACTTACCAGCTCGCTTGCAAGATTATGTTTTGGGTCATGATAGTGACATGTCTGATGAAGAGATTGTTCAATTTGCTCTCTTTGCAGATTGTGATCCTTTATCTTTTGAGGAGGCTGCTACAGAAAGGGAGTTAATAGATTTACCTCCTGGGAAGAAGCCAATTGGAGTAAAGTGGGTTTACAGAACGAAATACAAGTCAGTATATCCAACTTGAAGACGGAGACATTTCTTAAATTGAAGAAGAAGAAATTGGGATGACCAATATATCCAACTTGGTTTAAAGGAGGCAATGTTATAATAATATTATTATTACAAATTAAACCAAGTAAACTAATGCAGTAAATAAACATGGGTGTGTGGTGTGTCATGTATGATTAGTTAATGTGAAAGTGGCCTAGATTATAGCAAGTACATGGAGCATTAGTTCCCTAATTAGTAGTTTGCCTTTAGTATAAATATGTGACTCTTGTTCATTTGTTAATCATCTCATCAAATACACATTATCAGTTTATTCCTCTCTCTCTCTCTTCTCAAATATATTATATATATATATATATATATATATATATATATATATATATATATATATATATATATTATAGATATATTATATTATATTATATATATTATATTTAATATATCTAACAATAATAGATGGATTTCTTGATTGTATGCAAATTTTGGCAATGAGAGTCTCGGCTCGTCTTCTCTGTTGAATGCACTGGAAATATTAAACATCAATCACAATGTGTTTTAGTTATGGCCAATGGGGCTTGACTCTTTAGCTAACCTAATGATTCTTGAACATCCAATATCAGTAAATTAAGAGAATATTCAATTGCACTTTGCTTTCCAACACTGCAACTTGCAGGAGAGACAACAGGAATGTGTAATTCTTCATGGTCATCGTTAGTGTTGTAAATTTAAGGGATATTGAGCATGAGGTCTGCTAATAAGTGTGTGCTTCTGGAATGAAGCATGCTTAAGTACATGTTCTGCAAAATTTTAGGGAAATCACTAAGATCATATATCCTGGATACACTTGATTCAGTCTAGATTATGACAATTGGTTGATGAAGGCAAGAATCTCCAATAATCAACTTATTCTTCTCTTTGTATCGTGTTCCAAACCAAATTTCTTGGGGACGTTTAAAATAGAATAGAGGCTAGAAGTTGGTCTCCATTTGGTAATTTAGTAATTTATATCAAGTGTGGATTAATTATGGGCAAACTTATGAAAAGCGTGAAAGGCGTTGCTTTGTCACAAATAGCACAGTCAACGGTCAATTTAAAAAAAGAAAAATTAAACCTAAGCCCTAAGCTAATATCGCGACTCGCGATTGTGATTGGAAAGACCAAACCTTCTCCCTCTCTGCCACTCTGCCTCCGCTGCACTCTGCTTCTCCTAGTCTCCCTTCTCGCCGACCGCCGCCCTCGCCGCCTCGCCGACCGCTCGCCTGCAGCCTGCTCACCGTTCACACTGTCGAGTGTCGACTGGTATCGCTGATTCGCTGTTTACACTTTAATCTTAGTTCATTTAATAATTTATTTTTATTAAATGAATAATATTTGTATTATTATGATGTTGTCACTTTATCACTTTAGGAGTTATTTTGGATGTTATTTTGCATAATTATTTGAAGTTTTTGACTATATATATGTATAATTTATATATATTAAAAGCGACGCTTCGCTTTGCGCTTTCACTTTCAAGCAATGCCCGGCCTAGTCGCTTTAATGCGCTTTTTCGCTTTAAAAAGTTTGGTTATGGGAATTAGGTATTTATCTGTCTTCAAGAAAATATTTATCTGTCTTCAAGAAAATTAACACACTCATCTTTCACTTGGCTACTTGGTGTTTTGATGTACACAAGCCTGGAACTATTTGTGCTTGTTTTTAATTGTGTTATGAAATTCATTGGCTCCTGTTAATGCTTGCAAAAATGAATACTTCATCAGTGATCCTTGTTGATTTCTGTTAAACTTTGCTACAGCTCTTCTTTCCATATTATCTACAATTTATTTGTAGATGCTGCTGCTGCTATTTCCTGTGGTAGTCATTACTCATTAATATTCTTCCATCATGAATCATAAGTGATGGTAACTTCATGGTAGATTATATGGTTAGCCAAATCACATTCAGATTTGATTTCTTGAATGAAATGATTGCTTGCACTCTGATGGAGACATGGAGTGTACATTTTTGTTCGTTATGGGAGGAGCACATCACCCCATCTGAATGTTATTCATAAAAAGACACAACAAACAAGACAGTCATTGCCTGACTACTTGTTTGGTTTGCTTGGGTTGCGATAATATGATTTCATACCAATCTGTTGCTAGCATGAATCATGATTGGTTTTTGTTGTGTGGTTGAGCAATGGGTATAATTGACTTCTTTTGATATCTAGATACATGCATATGAAGAACCATTTTGCTGATAGGTGTCTTGGTTGACATTGTAGATTTGTAGATGATTTAAATATGCATAGGATTATATGATGTAATAAAGCTCAGGATTGGTGATTCAAATACATTGTGTTTGTTTTTCTTTGTTTATAAAATTTGAATAGTGTAAATCATACTACTTAAGGGGAATTGAGCTCTTTTTACCTGCACCATTGGTTGTTAGAAATGATAATTTGGATATGCAGTCATCAGATTCATTACTAATAAATGGACATGCACATAACAACAGAACTGAATGTGGGATTTTTTTCAAAGAAAGATGTAATTTGCAAGTGGTAAAAGATTGCAGGTTGTAAATTTCAAAATCTTTGGTCAAACATGCAATATGAGTGGCTACACAGTATCTTCATTATTATTATTATTATTATTATTTTTCTTTCTATTTGATATTAAATTTCTAACAAAGATAAGCGTCAATTTATCCAGAATTCAGGTAACAGTTGCTAGCAACTGCATATCGTCACACCCTGGGCATTCTGGAGCATTGATAGTGTGAATCCTGCTGTCCATCAAGTTTAACACTAGCTATCTTCATGGCTATGTAGTTAAGCATATAAAGCTATCCACAATGTAAATCTTCCTATCCTTTTATTTCCTTCTGGCTTTTTCCCAATCTAATAATGAATTATAGTGCTTTCTCATCCTCATTTTCCAATTAACTCTTATTTATGCCTCATTATGTTAGTAGTCCTTAGAATGCAATTTCTTTCTTATGTAGATAACTGTGTGCACAGCGACAGAACTGAGGATTTGATGAGTGGTGCCTCCAGTTCAGGTGGCCTACGGGCTGCTCTCTCCTATTGTGTGCAGCAAGTACGAAATTATGACTATCATCGCTACCTTTGCCTTCTTGAACTTCCACCAAATATGAGAATAGCTGCTTTTGCACTCTCTGCTTTTAATGTAGAGACATCCAGAGCTATGGATGTGTCCTCTGATCCTAACATCGGTCTTATGCGCCTGTTGTGGTGGCAAGAAACTCTGGACAAGTTATATGCCAACAAGTCGATTGAGCATCCAGTAGCACAGGCGCTTGCATCTGTGATATCTCAAAATAAAATTAGCAAGAATTGGTTGAAGCGTTCGGTGGAAGCTCGGATTAATGATGCTAGAAGAGAGGACACTGACATACCAAAAACCGTTGAAGAGTTGGAGCGGTATGCAGAAGACACTGCATCGACTATTCTGTACTACACACTTGAAGCGGGTGGCATTAGATCGACAGTTGCAGATCATGAAGCATCACACATCGGAAAGGCGAATGGGCTTCTTTTGCTGCTAAGGTCATTACCTTACCATGCGAGTCGAAACCGCCATCTTGTTTACATACCTGCTGACGTGGCTGAGAAACATGGATTGTTAGTACATCAAAGTGGTCAATCAGAGATTCGTTTGGATTCCCTTGAGAGCATGTGCGATGCTGTATTTGACTTGGCATCTGTTGCTAATGCACATCTGCAGAAAGCTCGTGAATTGAGAGGAAAAGTGCCGGCTGAAGCCCGGCCAGTGCTTCTACCCGCTGTCCCTGCTCAGGTTATGCTGGATTCTCTAAGCCGTGTGCAGTTCGACGTGTTTGATCCAAGACTAACACGAGTGATTTTAGGGGTTCCCTCTCTGCTTTTCCAATTGAAACTGAAATGGTATTCATGGAGGGGAACATACTAACATGTTTTCTAGTTACATTGGCATATCCACAATGGCATGCTAATACAAATAACAAATGGCAAAGGGGGAAACTTTCTTTCTTCCCTAATGCAATGCTAACTGAAGTAGTCAAATGGTATTTATCAAAATCCAACTTTGTTGAAATTTTGGTCTCCCTTTTTATTTTGTGATTCAGATTGTCTGCCCTCAATTTGTTAATTGGCATTGTAAAATGTAAACCAATAATAATGCTCTTTATTTCCATTTGGTTTTTGTAACACCCCGTGTGACGAGTCCTAAAACCAATTAATTAATTAGCCATCTACCCAGAAAGAAAAGAAATAAATCACAATGATTAATTAGCCTTAAGCCCACCATGGTCCGTGGACCCCCATCCCTAAAGCCCAATACCTAATCCTAGGAGAATTAAACCCCATAGCATATAAATAGAGAACTTGGAAGGCATTTAGAATCCCCACCACAATAATCTCTCACCACCCAAAGAGCTCCAAGAATTCCCCTAGGAGAAATCAAGAAATCAAGAAAGCTTAAAGAAATATCCTTCATAGCCAAGGAATTAATTAAGGCTAAGAGGTAACCCATGTCTCAACAAAACCTATTTTCTTAGCTATGAATTCCCCTTAGGGTTTCCCCCATATTGTTGTAAATGGCGATTTACTATGATTATTATTGATGTTGATTTAATGATTCCAAGGGGAATCTTGATAATCTTGATATTGGGAGTTTCTTGATAATTATGATGTTCTTGATGATTAATTGGGATTCTTGATGATTATGTGTTGTTCTTGATGATTATGATTTTCTTGATGATTAATTGGTATCCTTGATGATTATGTGTTGTTCCTACCGAATCTTGCAATTAGAAGACGAATCGTATTCTTGTTGATATAAAAGTGATTAGAACCCTAGGTTGTACCGTATGCTTTGATTCTTGGATTATCGGGTGGGGAAATCGCATGTATGGGTGTTGATTATTTTTAGAAAAACATGATAGGTTATGTGTCGTTCGTCTCTCGTATTTGACCCGTTAATCGCCGACGTGTTGTCGTTAATTACGTTGCAAAGTGTCTAAGCATGGTTTCGGGTTCCACGAGGGTTCCCGAGGCGTAAACGTGATAAAAGGAGTCAGTGGGGGGTAGGTGGGGGGGTAGGGGACCCGCCACCTACCCACTACCGGAACAGTGTTCCCGGCAGCGGGCTGGCAGCTGCCCGCCGGCGACCCGCTGCCCGGAACAGTAACTCCGGCGGGCAGCCGGCGGGTGGCCCCCACCCACTGGCTACCCGCTGGAATCTCACCCCACCCGGGACCCCGGCTTCCCCGTTTGATGTTTCCCCGATCCCCGTGGTGTCCCAACGGACCCCGTTTGTCGTGCCTATGTCTAGTTTGCTGTTTCGGGTACCGTTCGTAGGTTTACGAGTCAATTATATTGCATGCTAGTTGGATTGGTATCCCGTCGACCTAGGTGGAAGAAGTATGAACCCCGTAAGGCTATTCATAGTAGGTGATGGATCACGCATAGGGTTATTTTATACGTCGTATTCCCCTCCCAACGTGTAATGTGGGTTGCATGTGCTTGCTATGTGTTATGTGTGTGTGTTGCCAATTCGGTAAAGGATCGGATTGGTTATCCCGAACAAAGGGTTCGGAAGCTGGCTGTAGTCAGATGGGTTTCCTGGCTGCAGTCAGATGACGTTATCCTGGGCAGCGGCCCAGAAGCTGGTTGTAGTCAGATGGGAATTCCTGACTGCAATCAGATGGCACCTCCTGAACAAAGGGTTCGGAGGCCGGCTGTAGTCAGATGGGTTTCCTGGCTACAGTCAGAGTGCACATTCTTATGGGCTTTGGTTCATTGGGGGCCAAAGCAATGATTCCTCCGTGTGGATGCGGGGCAGGGTGCTGCGGGGCCGTGTCAGAGCTATATGCGCTGACCCTCATGTATGGGCATGCGATTGGTCCTGTGGCGCCAACAAAGTGTGCTATGTGTTGAGAGGTGGGAGAGTTGTGGTTATGACTATCTTGATAGTTATGACCGGGAGATTTATGTTAAGACTGTTTATGTTGAGTTATGATCATCGGTTATGCTTGCCTTAATTGCCTTATCTATTGTGAACTGCTTATGACTGTTATAGCAATGCTTGCGTCTGGCTTTAACTGTCGAGTCGTCCCCGGTTTTAAAGCTAGAGTTCGTAGGAGATATCTTCATGCTCAAAATGGTTTTTTCGTATATCTATATATATTGCTATATGTATTGTATTTCAACGCGTTGGAGTGGGTTACCAGCATCTCTCGCTGAACAGATATATTTGGCTTTCAGGCACAGAAGATTTAGTCACTGGAGCGCGCTAGAACTTGGAATGTAGAAGTAGATAGCTTTCCTTTTGGCCTGCGTGCCACGTCTATGCATTTACTCTTCGAGGATATTAGTTAGTTAGCCTGTGCACTTGGGTTCTCTAGCCCAAGTGTGGCATAGCACCCCGTACGCTTGTATTTACATCTTGGGTTTTAATAATATTCCGCTTTTATTATAAGTTTAAAAAATCTTAAAAATCTGGGGTGTTACAGTTGGTATCAGAGCCTAAGTTTGACCCTAGGATAAGACTCTTAAGACCGGACTTTAGGACATTAGGCTTGAACTCTAGGTATCTAGGAACATAGGACTCAGGAATCTTAGGACGCGCGGTGAGATTGTGAAACCTACACATAACCCCCCTCACTTTACCCCTGCATGACTTAAAGAACCCCCCCTACGCTTACCACACCAAGGTAAGGGTGCAGCACACTGACCCATCACTACAATAAATATTGGCCCTAAAAACCAGCAGCACGGCGCCAACAAGACCCCACACTCCTCGCAGAACGAGTCCAAACCTTCAACAAAATCCTTGGGTTAATGGAATGCCCAGGGGAGCACCGCGTAGAGATATCCTCGTCCAAAGACACGAGGCTGATCTTTGATAAGTTCAAGAAGGACCCACTTATGGGTAATAACCGGGGGTCCAACTAGGAGCGCCTAGGGGCACGACTACAAGGACGTTTCCACCCCGCACCCGCAAGGGCAACCACGTACAAGAAATCCCCCACCACCTCCGTCGAACGCAAACGCAGACTTCGCCCGACAAGACTCTAACCATCGACCACCCACATCCTCAGGAGAAGAGGATCCCGTAATCCTAGGAGAATGGATCCGAACCCTCGACAAAATCCTCGAGTTAGTAGGGTGCCCAGAGGAACGCCGCGTGGAGGTATCCTCGTTCTACTTCGGACACGAGGCCGATCTCTGGTAAATCCACGAGGGTCCCACTTACCAACAAGGACCAAGGTTCAACTGGGAACACCTCAAGGCGCGACTTCGAAAGCGGTTTTATCCAACACGCGTGAAAGCATCCAGGAACGAAGAGTCTCTCCATCTAAAACAAGGGACAACCACCGTCATGGAATACCAACAAACGATTCCTTGAACTAGCACGCTTCACACTAGAACTAGCCCCACCGAGGTAACCGGAGTAGAGAGATTCGTATCGGGCCTCAACCTTGAAGCTCGAAAAGCACTAGTGGTAAGCAGACCTCGGACTCTCAACGAGGCTTACTCCAGTGTCACTAATCTCTATCAAATCCAACCACTCCAAACGCGGAATCCAGGAACAAACCCGAAAGAAGAAGTAACAAAAGTGGGAAGCCGCCCCCTCCAGCATGAGCGAACCCTTTCGGAACTGGTCACGAATGGGCGCAACTATCCCAGCCGGGAGACTGGGAACGCCAATTAGAATGCAAGGAAGCAAGGTAGTACGTCAACGACACCCTTTCCTAATCATTGGCACGAATCACCAAAAAGTGGCTCGATATGACAAGAAGAGGCAACGAACACATGGAAAGTATCACACAACTAGAACCTCACAGCAATAAGGATCTTACCTTGGAACAAGGACCTTGATGGTTTTAAGGCACCGTGAGAAGTACGTGAGACACGCAAAGCCGCCAATACACCATACGACGACAAGGGCAGTCAATCAAATGCATCCCAAGGAAGGGAAATGCATCACGGAGCACTCGGTCGCCAAAGGATTAAACAAAGAAGGGGCAACAAGCCAAACTCCAAGAAGAACCAAGAGGGCTTACCCTTAATCAAGCAGGGAAGAGACGAAGTTGGTTTTATAACCAAAACTACCCGGTGAAGATGACGAGGTTGCTGATTGGAAACCGGACCCGACCTACTAAACGGAACGAACATACAAGAGTCTTGACTCATCTAGAACTCGTGCTTAAGGATCAGTAAACGTTGTACGATGGGTCATCCTATGTATTCAAGCCCCTTTTAGTGCACAAGGGCATGGGACTTGTCAGGACATGAATCGGTGCCTCTTTGGGGTCTTTCCCGAAGGAATTGACTCTCCCCAGTCATTTTCCCGCGGGTCCCCAACGGGTCCTTGACGGGACCTTGGCGGGTCCTTGGCAGGAGCTTGGCAGGCAGACGATCGCCCACCTCGTGCCCACTGGTACAATGTGCTGATTTCTTAACCCCTCATTTTATTGAGTTGCGGCGCACATGTGTGCCTCGATTGAT
Organism: Ipomoea nil; assembly: GCF_001879475.1. Taxonomy (NCBI): domain Eukaryota; kingdom Viridiplantae; phylum Streptophyta; class Magnoliopsida; order Solanales; family Convolvulaceae; genus Ipomoea; species Ipomoea nil. The sequence continues at coordinate 34,932 of NW_017619558.1, forward strand.
GAATGTGAGTCTCGGATAAGAAATCATGGACCACCCAAACATAGTATCCTACGTAAAGGACCTTGACGCACGAGGCACCGTCGGGAAATCACAATCAATTGCCTTGCACGAGTAATTGAAGTTGGATCCTACGATACAACCGACTAGGGATGTTTGGCATAAAGGATTGCGCAAACCAAGGAGGCGAGTTGGGAACTCGTGCTAAGAACCCACGAAGATCTTAAAAGACAAAATGCTAAACCAAGACTCCTCCAAACCATGGACGTCGTTCGAGCAAATCAGAGGACTCCTTACAGGTTGTATGGAAACAAGAACTACGTAGTCCATGGTGCTAAGCAAAAGGGGAAAGAGCACATTCGCTCCAAGACTTCAAGGGTCATTAAGGACCCACAAGGAAATGAGATGACTCGTAAGGTCACCGAGCCATCCCACAACGAGTTTTGGTAACCGACTGCGCTTTAAAAAGAAAAAGGGGCACGCAAGGGCACCTTCATCATTGAAAATAACACAAAAGGGCACAACAAGCCGAACCCCGGGTAAGACATGGAGTCTTACTAAGAATTTCACCCACTAAAAAGGAGATGAAATCCAATAAGAAGAGAAATTCAACCCAAGGTCCATCGACTCCCAAGAGACTTTGGGAAGAATTTGGGGAAGTGCACCCTAAGAAATTGGCTTGGTTGACCCAACTTGGTCAAGACCTTGGGCGCACTAAAGAAGTAAGTGTTAAATCACCACGGGAAACTCCCTCAAGATAGAAGAAAAGGATGAAACCTTAGTCTGGGAAGCAAGGTCTAACAAGGATCTTAAAGTCAAGCAAGCGCCAACACCAGGGAAGGAGGATCAACGGCTCGTCGACGCGTCGTGATCAAAGTATCAAACCAGATTATTCACTTGAGATCAAGAACCCTTAACCCATCCTGGCCGAATTCCTTTCCCTCCCTCGGAAAATCGGCCCCCCTCCTTATTTCAAAACCCTTTCTACCCTTCAAACCCCATCCTTGATTCCAGGTTTTAACGACTCCGCACAAGGCGACAACCTCACAACCTAAGTTGCGACCTTGAAAACCTTGATCCTAATCATTGAATTCAATTTGTCCTCGAGTTGAAACCCGCTCTCTTAGTCTTGTAAACCTAATCGTTCCCAAAAACCCAACACACATAGACATACAATTATACAGTTTCCCCGTGGAATGCCTTCTCTATAGGACCACCGTTCTACTCTTGACTCGTTAACCCTGCAATGAGTTCTAAGCTTCGGGGACGAAGCTTCTTGTAAGGGGGGGAGAGTGTAACACCCCGTGTTACGGCCTTCAATCCTGGATTAATTATTTAATTAATCCCGCTAATAATAATTAAATATGATTTAATTATGTTAGGTTTCCCTTTAATTAATTAATATGGTCCACCATGAACCGTGGACCTTGCCTAAATTAGAGGCTTAAGCCTATTAGGAATAAAGGAAGTAAACCTTTTACTATTCAGATCCTAATTAGGAATCCCAGACCTAGTTATCTATTAGGAATAAAGGAAGTAGGCCTTTTACTATTCAGACTAAGATGAGGATCCGCTTTAGTCCTATAAGAATTAGTAAACCCATATTATTCAGACCCTAATTAGGAGTCTTAAATATATAAATAGGGAACTTAGAAGGCACCTAGAATTCCCACCACAATAATCTCTCACCACCCAAAGAGCTCCAAGAATTCCCCTAGGAGAAATCAAGAAATCAAGAAAGCTTAAAGAAAGATCCTTCATAGCCAAGGAATTAATTAAGGCTAAGAGGTAACCCATGTCTCAACAAAACCTATTTTCATAGTTATGATTTCCCCTTAGGGTTTCCCCCATATTATTGAGAGTGGCGATTTTATGAAGATTATTATTATTGATGTTGATTTGTTGATTCCATGGGGAATCTTGATAATCTTGATATTGGGAGTTTCTTGATAATTATGATGTTCTTGGTGATTAATTGGTATTCTTGATGATTATGTAATGTTCTTGATGATTATGATGTTCTTGATGATTAATTGGTATCCTTGATGATTATGTGTTGTTCTTACCGAATCTTGCAATTAGAAGACGAATCGTATTCTTGTTAATATAAAAGTGATTAGAACCCTAGATTATATCGTATGATATTATTCTTGGATTATCGGGTGGGAAATCGCATGTTTGGGAGTTGATTATGTTTAGAAAAGCATGATAGGATAAGTGTCGTTCGTTTCTCGTATTTGATCCGTTAATTGTCTACGTGTTGCCGTTAATTACGTTGTAAAGTGTCTAAGCATGGTTTCGGGTTCCACATCGGTTCCCGGGATGGAAAAGTGTGAAAGGAGTCAGTGGGGGGTAGGGGACCCGCCACCTACCCACGGCCGGTTTTACTGTTCCGGCAGCGGGCAGCCGGCGGGCGGGCAGCTGCCCACCGGCAACCCGTTGCCCGGAAACACTGTTCCGGCGGGCAGCCGGCGGGTGACCCCCGCCCACCGGCTACCCGCTGGAATTCCCCCCCCCCCCCTCGGGACCCCGGCTACCCCGTTTGATGTATCCCCGACCCCCGTGGTGTCCCAACGGACACCGTTTGTCGTGCCTATGTCTAGTTTGCTGTTTCGGGTACCGTTCGTAGGTTTACGAGTCAATTATATTGCATGCTAGTTGGATTGGTATCCCGTCGACCTAGGTGGAAGAAGTATGAACCCCGTAAGGCTATTCCTAGTAGGTGATGGATCACTCATAGGGTTATTTTATACGTCGTATTCTCCTCCCAACGTGTAATGTGGGTTGCATGTGCTTGCTATGTGTTATGTGTGTGTGTTGCCAATTCGGTAAAGGATCGGATTGGTTATCCCGAACAAAGGGTTCGGAAGCTGGCTGTAGTCAGATGGGTTTCCTGGCTGCAGTCAGATGACGTTATCCTGGGCAGCGGCCCAGAAGCTGGTTGTGGTCAGATGGGAATTCCTGACTGCAATCAGATGGCACCTCCTGAACAAAGGGTTCGGAGGCCGGCTGTAGTCATATGGGTTTCCTGGCTACAGTCAGAGTGCACATTCTTATGGGCTTCGGTTCATTGGGGGCCAAAGCAATGATTCCTCCGTGTGGATGCGGGGCAGGGTGCTGCGGGGCCGTGTCAGAGCTATATGCGCTGACCCTCATGTATGGGCATGCGATTGGTCCTGTGGCGCCAACAAAGTGTGCTATGTGTTGAGAGGTGGGAGAGTTGTGGTTATGACTATCTTGATAGTTATGACCGGGAGATTTATGTTAAGACTGTTTATGTTGAGTTATGATCATCGGTTATGCTTGCCTTAATTGCCTTATCTATTGTGAACTGCTTATGACTGTTATAACAATGCTTGCGTCTGGCTTTAACTGTCGAGTCGTCCCCGGTTTTAAAGCTAGAGTTCGTAGGAGATATCTTCATGCTCAAAATGGTTTTTTCGTATATCTATATATATTGCTATATATATTGTATTTCAACGCGTTGGAGTGGGTTACCAGCATCTCTCGCTGAACAGATATATTTGGCTTTCAGGCACAGAAGATTTAGTCACTGGAGCGCGCTAGAACTTGGAATGTAGAAGTAGATAGCTTTCCTTTTGGCCTGCGTGCCACGTCTATGCATTTACTCTTCGAGGATATTAGTTAGTTAGCCTGTGCACTTGGGTTCTCTAGCCCAAGTGTGGCATAGCACCCCGTACGCTTGTATTTACATCTTGGGTTTTAATAATATTCCGCTTTTATTATAAGTTTAAAAAGTCTTAAAAATCTGGGGTGTTACAAGCTGGCTGCGGTCAGATTGGTATTCTTGGCTGCGGTCAGATGACATTCTCTCGGGCTGTGGTCCACCGTTTGGTTGCGATCAAACGTTTCTATACGAGCTGTGGTTCGTCCTTTATCTTGGCTGCGGTCAGATGACACTCTCTTGGGCTGCGGTCCACTGTTTGGTTGCGATCAAACATTATGATGTGCTGCGGTTCATCGGTCGGTTGCGATCGACCTCCCCGTGTTGCGATACGGGGCATGGTGCTGCGGGGCCGTGTCAGAGCTATATGCCCTGACCCTCATGTATGGGCATGCGATTGGTCATGTGGCGCCAACAATGTGCATTATGTGTTGCGATATGGACGAGTCGTGACGATGAGTGCCCTGGGATGTGACTATGGGTTTCATATTGGGGATTGTTTATGATGGGTTATGATTACTACTTATGCTTTGCCTTAATTGCTTTATCTATTATGAACTGCTTATGACTGTTATAACTGTTGCTTGTGTCTGGCATTATCTATCAAGTCGTTCCCGGTTTTAAAGCTAGAGTTCGTAGGACATATCTTCATGCTCAAAAGGGTTTTCGTATATCTATATATATCGCTATATGTATTGTATTTCAACGCGTTGGAGTGGGTTACCAGCATCTCTCGCTGAACAGATATATTTGACTTTTAGGCACCGAAGATTAAGTCACTGGAGCGCGCTAGAACTTTGAAAAGTAGAAGTAGTTATGTAACACCCCAGATTTTCAAAGCATTTAAAACTTATATAATAAAGGTAACATCTCATTAAATCCCATAGCGTAACATAAGTGTATGGGGTGATATGCCACACCTGGGCTAGAGAACCCAGGTGCACAGGCAGTCTAACTACTATCCTCCGAAAAATAAATGCATAACGTGGCACGCAGGCCGAAAGGGAAACTACACTACTTCTACGCTCCAGCTCAAGCGCGCTCCAGTGCTCTAATCCTCAGTGCCACTCCAACGCGTTGAAATACAATACATATAGCAATATATAGATATACGAAAACCGTTTTGAGCATGAAGATATATCCTACGAACTCTAGCTTTTAAAACAGGGATAGACTCGACAGATAGAGCTAAACACAAGCAACAGTTATAATAGTCAAAAGCAGTCCATAATAGATGAGACAATTAAGACAAGGCATAAGCAGTAATCATAACCCATCATAAACAATTCCCAATATGAGACCCGTAATCACATCCCAAGGCACTCATAGTCACAACTCGTCCATCTCACAACACATAACGCACATTGTTGGCGCCACGGGACCGATCGCATGCCCATACATGAGGGTCAGCGCATATAGCTCTGACACAGCCACGCAGCACCATTCCCCGTATCGCAACACGGGGAGGTCGACCGCAACCGACCGATGAACCGCAGCTCATCATAATGTTTGATCGCAACCAAACAGTGGACCGCAGCCCAAGAGAGTGTCATCTGATCGCAGCCAGGATAAAGGACGAACCGCAGCTCGTATAGAAACGTTTGATCGCAACCAAACAGTGGACCGCAGCCCGAGAGAATGTCATCTGACCGCAGCCAGGAATACCCGTCTGACCGCAGCCAGCTTCTGAACCGCAGCTCAGGATAACCAATCCGATCGCAACCGAATTGGGCAACACGCACACATAACACATAGCAAGCACATGCAACCCACATTACACATTGGGAAGGGGCATAAAACGTATAACCAAACCTATGCGTGATCCATCACCAACTAGGAATAGTCCTAAGGGGTTCATACTTCTTCCACCTAGGTCAACGGGCTACCAATTCAACTAGCATGCAATATAACAGACTCATAAACCTACGAACGGTACCCGAAACATCAAACTAGACATAAGCACGATAAACGGGGTTCGTTGGGACACCACGGGGGTCGGGGAAACATCAAACGGGGAAGCCGGGATCCCGAGTGGGGTGAGATTCCAGCGGGTAGCCGGTGGGTGGGGGCCACCCGCCGGCTGCCCGCCGGAGTTACTGTTCCGGGCAGCTGGTCGCCGGCGGGCAGCTGCCCGCCCGCCGGCCGCCCGCTGCCGGGAACACTGTTCCGGCATTGGGTAGGTGGCGGGTCCCCGACCCCCCACTGACTCCTTTATCACATTTACGTCTCGGGAACCACCGTGGAACCCGAAACCTTGCTTAGACACTTTGCAACGTAATTAACGACAACGTGTAAGCGATAAACGGATCAAATACGAGAAACGAACGACACATAACCTATCATGCTTTTCTAAACATAATCAACACCCAAACATGCGATTGCCCGCCCGATGATCCAAGAATCAAAGCATACGGTACAACCTAGGGTTCTAATCACTTTTATATTAACAAGAATACGATTCGACTTCTAATTGCAAGATTCGGTAAGAACAACACATAATCATCAATGATACCAATTAATCATCAAGAACATTATAATCATCAAGAACAATACATAATCATCAAGAATCCCAATTAATCATCAAGAACATCATAATTATCAAGAAGCTCCCAACATCAAGATTATCAAGATTCCTCATGGAATCATTATATCAATACAAATAAAATCATCATAAATCGCCATTCACAATTATATGGGGGAAACCCTAAGGGGAAAACATAGCTATGAAAATAGGTTTTGTTGAGACATGGGTTACCTCTTAGCCTTAATTAATTCCTTGGCTATGAAGGATCTTTCTTTAAGCTTTCTTGCTTTCTTGATTTCTCCTAGGGGAATTCTTGGAACTCCTTGGGTGGTGGGAGATTATTGTGGTGGGGATTCTAAATGCCTTCTAAGTTCCCTATTTATATGCTATGGGGTTTAATCCTTCTAGGATTAGGTATTGGGCTTTAGGGATGGGGGTCCACGGACTATAGTGGGCCTTTTTGTAACACCACGTGTTACGGCCCCTAAGACCAAGTAATTAATTAATCTATGACCCATAAGAAAGAATAATTTATTATGATTAAGTTGGGAAAAAGGCCCACCATAGTCCGTGGACCCCCCATCCCCAAAGCCCATTACCTAACCCTAGAAGGATTAAACCCCATGGCATATAAATAGGGAAATTCGAAGGCATTTAGAATCCCCACCACAATAATCTCTCACCACCCAAAGAGCCCCAAGAATTCTCATAGGAGAAATCAAGGAATCAAGAAAGCTTAAAGAAAGATCCTTCATAGCCAAGGAATTAATTAAGGCTAAGAGGTAACCCATGTCTCAACAAAATCTATTTTCATAGCTATAATTTGCCCGTAGGGTTTTCCCCCATATTATTGTGAATGGCGAAATTAGGGTAATTATTATTGATGTTGATTTGATGATTCCATGGGGAATCTTGATAATCTTGATATTGGGAGTTTCTTGATAATTATGATGTTCTTGATGATTAATTGGGATTCTTGATGATTATGTGTTGTTCTTGATGATTATGATGTTCTTGATGATTAATTGGTATCCTTGATGATTACGTGTTGTTCCTACCGAATCTTGCAATTAGAAGACGAATCGTATTCTTGTTGATATAAAAGTGATTAGAACCCTAGGTTGTACCGTATGCTTTGATTCTTGGATTATCGAGTGGGGAAATCGCATGTTTGGGTGTTAATTATGTTTAGAAAAGCATGATAGGTTATGTGTCGTTCGTTTCTCGTATTCGATCCGATAATTGTCTACGTGTTGTCGTTAATTGCGTTATAAAGTGTCTAAGCATGGTTTCGGGTTCCACAACGGTTCCCGGGGCGAAAGTTTGTGAAAAGAGTCAGTGGGGGATAGGTGGGGGGGGTAGGGGACCCGCCACCTACCCACGGCCGAGAAGCACTGTTCCGGCAGCGGGCAGCCGGCGGGCGGGCAGCTGCCCGCCGGCGACCCGCTGCCTGGAACAGTATTGTCCGGCGGGTGACCCCCCACCCACCGGCTACCCGCTGGAAATATCCCCCACCCGGGACCCCGGCTTCCCCGTTTGATGTTTCCCCGATCCCCGTGGTGTCCCAACGGACCCCGTTTATCGTGCGCATATCTAGTTTGATGTTTCGGGTACCGTTCGTACGTTTATGAGTCTATTATATTGCATGCTAGTTGAATTGGTACCCGGTTGGCCTAGGTGGAAGAAGTATGAACCCCTTAGGACTATTCTTAGTATGTGATGGATCACGCACAGGTTTGTTATACGTTTATTCCCCTTCCCAACGTGTAATGTGGGTTGTATGTGCTTGCTATGTGTTATGTGCGTGTGTTGCCCCAATTCGGTTGCGATCGGATTGGTTATCCTGAGTTGCGGTTCAGAAGCCGGCTACAGTCAGATGGGAATTCCTGGCTGCAGTCGGATGACGGTATCCTGGGCTGCGGTCCAGAAGCTGGTTGTAGTCAGATGGGAATTCCTGGCTGCAATCAGATGACATTTTCCCGAGCTGCGGTTCGGAGTGCTGGCTGTGGTCAGATGGGAATTCTTGGCTACAGTCAGATGACACACTCTGTTGCGATCAAACATTATTGTAACACCCCGTGTTACGACCCCTAAGATCAAGTAATTAATTAATCTATGACCCATAAGAAAGAATAAATTATTATGATTAAGTTAGGAATTAGGCCCACCAAAGTCCGTGGACCCCATCCCTAAAGCCCATTACCTAATCCCAGAGGGATTAAAACCCCATGACATATAAATAGGGAACTTAGAAGGCATTTAGAACCCCCACCACAATAATCTTCCACCACCCAAGGAGCTCCAAGAATCACCCTAGGAGGAATCAAGAAATCAAGAAGGCTTAAAGAAAAGATCCTGCATAGCCAAGGAATTAATTAAGGCTAAGAGGTAACCCATTTCTCAACAAAACCTATTTTTATAGTTATGATTTCCCTTAGGGTTTCCCCAATTGATTATGAATGGCGTGTTCATGATGAGTATTATTATTGATGCTGAATTGATGATTCCATGGGGAATCTTGATAATCTTGATTTTGGGAGTTTCTTGATAATTATGATGTTCTTGGTGATTAATTGGTATTCTTGATGATTATGTGTTGTTCTTGACGATTATGATGTTCTTGATGATTAATTGGTATCCTTGATGATTGTGTGTTGTTCTTACCGAATCTTGCAATTAGAAGACGAATCGTATTCTTGTTAACATAAAAACGATTAGAACCCTAGGTTATATCGTATGATGTTAATCTTGGATTATCGGGTGGGAAATCGCATGTTTGGGTGTTGATTATATTTAGAAAAGCATGATGGAATACGTGCCGTTCGTTTCTCGTGTTTGATTCGTTAAATTGTCTACGTGTGGTCGTTGATTGCGTTGTAAGGTGTCTAAGCACGGTTTCGGGTTCCACATCGGTTCCCGGGACGAAAAAGTTGTGAAAAGAGGTAGTGGGGGGTAGGGGACCCGCCACCTACCCACGGCCAAAACTTACTGTTTGGGCAGCGGGCAGCCGGCGGGCGGGCAGCTGCCCACCGGCGACCCGCTGCCCGGATTTACTGTTCCGGCGGGCAGCCGGCGGGTGACCCCCACCCACCGGCTACCCGCTGGAAAATTGTCCCCCTCGGGACCCCGACTACCCCGTTTGATGTTTCCCCCGATCCCCGTAGTGTCCCAACGGACCCCGTTTGTCGTGCCGATGTCTAGTTTGATATTTTGGGTACCGTTCGTAGGTTTGTGAGTCGAGTATAATGCATGCTAGTGAATTGGTATCCCGTCGACCTAGGTGGAAGAAGTATGAACCCCGTAAGGCAATCCCTAGTTGGTGATGGATCACGCATAGGTTTATTTTATACGTCGTATTCCCCTCCCAACGTGTAATGTGGGTTGCATGTGCTTGCTATGTGCTATGTGTGTGTGTTGCCAATTCTGTAAAGGATCGGATTGGTTTCCCGAACAAAGGGTTCGGAAGCTGGCTGTAGTCAGATGGGTTTCCTGGCTGCAGTCAGATGACGTTATCCTGGGCAGCGACCCAGAAGCTGATTGTAGTCAGATGGGAATTCCTGACTGCAATCAGATGGCACCTCCTGAACAATGGGTTCGGAGGCCGGCTGTAGTCAGATGGGCTTCCTGGCTACAGTCAGAGTGCACGTTCTTATGGGCTTTGGTTCATTGGGAGCCAAAGCAATGATTCCTCCGTGTGGATACGGGGCAGGGTGCTGCGGGGCCGTGTCAGAGCTATATGCGCTTACCCTCATGTATGGGCATGCGATTGGTCCTGTGGCGCCAACAAAGTGTGCTATGTGTTGAGAGGTGGGAGAATTGTGGTTATGACTATCTTGATAGATGTGACCGGAAGATTTATGTTAAGACTGTTTATGTTGAGTTATGACTATCGGTTATGCTTACCCTAACTGCATTATCTATTGTAAACTGCTTATGACTGTTATAACAATGCTTGCGTCTGGCTTTAATTGTCGAGTCGTCCCCGATTTTAAAGCTAGAGTTCGTAGGGTATGTCTTCATGCTCGAATGATTTTCTTTATATATCTATATATATTGCTATATGTATTGTATTTCAACGCGTTGGAGTGGGTTACCAGCATCTCTCGCTGAACAGATATATTTCGCTTTCAGGCACAGACGACTAGAGCACCGGAGCGCGCTAGAGCTGGGACATAGTAGTAGTGTAGACTCCCTCTTGGCCTGCGTGCCATGTTATGCATTTACTTTTCAGTGAACTGTAGTTAGACTGCCTGTGCACTTGGGTTCTCTAGCCCAGGTGTGGCATAGCACCCCATACTCTTATGATACACTTTGGGATTTAAGGAGATGTTATCTTTATTTTACGAGTTTTAAATGTCTTAAAAATCTGGGGTGTTACAGTTGGTATCAGAGCCTAAGTTTGACCCTAGGAAAGTACTCTTAAGACTAAACTTTAGGACGTTAGGTTTGAGTTCTAAGTATTTAGAAACCTAGGGCTTAAGAATCTTAGGACGCGCGGTGAGATTGTGAAACCTACACACGAAACTTCCCCACACGTCACTCTCCCCCACATATCACTTCGTAAGAAGTACAACAGACTTTAACCTAACACTCCTATAAACCCTGACCAGAAAAGGCGACAACATGGCACCAAACAGAAGACAATCAGGGACTCCGGAACCCTCAGCTGACGACCCCTTGACCCAAACTCTACAGCAACTAACACAAGTCGCGCAGGCACTAAGTGATGCGGCCCTTCGCAACGTAAGGACCCCACCACCTCCAACGAACACAAGCTCAGACATCGCCCGGCAAGTTTCAAACCACCGACCCCCTACGTTCTCCGGGGAAGAGGACCCCGCAGTCCTAGAAGAGTGGATCCGGACCCTCGATAAGATTCTAGGGGTAGTAGAATGCCCGGAGGAACGCCGCGTAGAAATAGCCTCGTTCTACTTCGGACACGAGGCCGACCTCTGGCAGATCCACGAGGAACCCACCCACCGGCAAGAGCCGGGGTTCAATTGGGAAAGCCTCAAGGCACGGCTGCGCGAACGGTTCTACCCAACTCACATAAAGGCATCCATGTATGAAGAGTTCCTTCACCTAAAGCAAGGAACAACCACCATCACAGAGTACCATAAACGATTCCTCGAGCTGGCACGCTTCGCGCCCGAACTCGTCCCCACCGAAGCAACCAAGGTGGAAAGATTCGTATCGGGCCTTAACTTCGAAGCCCGGAAGGCACTGGTGGTAAGCAGGCCCCGGACCCTCAACGAGGCTTACGGTAGCGCCGCGAACCTCTATCGAATCCAGTAATTAATTAATCTATGACCCATAAGAAAGAATAAATTATTATGATTAAGTTAGGAATTAGGCCCACCATAGTCCGTGGACCCCATCCCTAAAGCCCATTACCTAATCCCAGAGGGATTAAAACCCCATGACATATAAATAGGGAACTTAGAAGGCATTTAGAACCCCCACCACAATAATCTTCCACCACCCAAGGAGCTCCAAGAATCACCCTAGGAGGAATCAAGAAATCAAGAAGGCTTAAAGAAAAGATCCTGCATAGCCAAGGAATTAATTAAGGCTAAGAGGTAACCCATGTCTCAACAAAACCTATTTTTATAGTTATGATTTCCCTTAGGGTTTCCCCAATTGATTATGAATGGCGTGTTCATGATGAGTATTATTATTGATGATGAATTGATGATTCCATGGGGAATCTTGATAATCTTGATTTTGGGAGTTTCTTGATAATTATGAGGTTCTTGGTGATTAATTGGTATTCTTGATGATTATGTGTTGTTCTTGATGATTATGATGTTCTTGATGATTAATTGGTATCCTTGATGATTGTGTGTTGTTCTTACCGAATCTTGCAATTAGAAGACGAATCGTATTCTTGTTAACATAAAAACGATTAGAACCCTAGGTTATATCGTATGATGTTAATCTTGGATTATCGGGTGGGAAATCGCATGTTTGGGTGTTGATTATATTTAGAAAAGCATGATGGAATACGTGCCGTTCGTTTCTCGTGTTTGATTCGTTAAATTGTCTACGTGTGGTTGTTGATTGCGTTGTAAGGTGTCTAAGCATGGTTTCGGGTTCCACATCGGTTCCCGGGACGAAAAAGTTGTGAAAAGAGTCAGTGGGGGGTAGGTGGGGGGTAGGGGACCCGCCACCTACCCACGGCCAAAACTTACTATTTGGGCAGCGGGCAGCCGGCGGGCGGGCAGCTGCCCACCGGCGACCCGCTGCCCGGATTTACTGTTCCGGCGGGTGACCCCCACCCACCGGCTACCCGCTGGAAAATTGTCCCCCTCGGGACCCCGGCTACCCCGTTTGATGTTTCCCCCGATCCCCGTGGTGTCCCAACGGACCCCGTTTGTCGTGCCGATGTCTAGTTTGATATTTCGGGTACCGTTCGTAGGTTTGTGAGTCGAGTATAATGCATGCTAGTGAATTGGTATCCCGTCGACCTAGGTGGAAGAAGTATGAACCCCGTAAGGCAATCCCTAGTTGGTGATGGATCACGCATAGGTTTATTTTAGACGTCGTATTCCCCTCCCAACGTGTAATGTGGGTTGCATGTGCTTGCTATGTGCTATGTGTGTGTGTTGCCAATTCGGTAAAGGATCGGATTGGTTTCCCGAACAAAGGGTTCGGAAGCTGGCTGTAGTCAGATGGGTTTCCTGGCTGCAGTCAGATGACGTTATCCTGGGCAGCGACCCAGAAGCTGGTTGTAGTTAGATGGGAATTCCTGACTGCAATCAAATGGCACCTCCTGAACAATGGGTTCGGAGGCCGACTGTAGTCAGATGGGCTTCCTGGCTACAGTCAGAGTGCACGTTCTTATGGGCTTTGGTTCATTGGGAGCCAAAGCAATGATTCCTCCGTGTGGATACGGGGCAGGGTGCTGCGGGGCCGTGTTAGAGCTATATGCGCTGACCCTCATGTATGGGCATGCGATTGGTCCTGTGGCGCCAACAAAGTGTGCTATGTGTTGAGAGGTGGGAGAATTGTGGTTATGACTATCTTGATAGATGTGACCGGAAGATTTATGTTAAGACTGTTTATGTTGAGTTATGACTATCGGTTATGCTTACCCTAACTGCCTTATCTATTGTAAACTGCTTATGACTGTTATAACAATGCTTACGTCTGGCTTTAACTGTCGAGTCGTCCCCGATTTTAAAGCTAGAGTTCGTAGGGTGTATCTTCATGCTCGAATGATTTTCTTTATATATCTATATATATTGCTATATGTATTGTATTTCAACGCGTTGGAGTGGGTTACCAACATCTCTCGCTGAACAGATATATTTGGCTTTCAGGCACAGACGACTAGAGCACCGGAGCGCGCTAGAGCTGGGACATAGTAGTAGTGTAGACTCCCTCTTGGCCTGCGTGCCATGTTATGCATTTACTTTTCAGTGAACTGTAGTTAGACTGCCTGTGCACTTGGGTTCTCTAGCCCAGGTGTGGCATAGCACCCCATACTATTATGATACACTTTGGGATTTAAGGAGATGTTATCTTTATTTTACGAGTTTTAAATGTCTTAAAAATCTGGGGTGTTACAATTATGATGAGCTGCGGTTCATCGGTCGGTTGCGATCGACCTCCCTGTGTTGCGATACGGGGCATGGTGCTGTGTGGCCGTGTCAGAGCTATATGCGCTGACCCGCATGTATGGGCATGCGAGTGGTCCTGTGGCGCCAACAATGTGTGTTACATGTTGTGATATGGACGAGTTGTGGTTATGGGTGCTTGGGATGTGACTATGGGTTTCATATTGGAGATTGTCTATGATGGGTTATGATTACTGCTTATGCTTCGTCTGATTTGCCTTGCCTATTATGAACTGCTTATGACTGTTATAACTGTTGCTTGTGTCTAGCCTTATCTATCGTGTCATTCCCGGTTTTAAAGCTAGAGTTCGTAGGATATATTCTCATGCTCAAAACGGTTTTCGTATATCTATATATATTGCTATATGTATTGTATTTCAACGCGTTGGAGTGGGTTACCAGCATCTCTCGCTGAACAGATATAATTGGCTTTCAGGCACAGAAGATTAAGTCACTGGAGCGCGCTAGAACTCGGAGTGTAGACGTAGTGTAGTTTCCCTTTCGGCCTGCGTGCCATGTTATGCATTTACATTTCGGAGGATAGTAGCTAGACTGCCTGTGCACTTGGGTTCTCTAGCCCAGGTGTGGCATAGCACCCCATATACTTACGTTACGCTTGGGATTTATTGTGAGGTCACCTTTATTATATAAGTTTTAAATACCTTGAAAATCTGGGGTGTTACAGTTGGTATCAGAGCCTAAGTTTGACCCTAGGATAAGACTCTTAAGAACGGACCTTAGGACATTAAGCTTGAACTCTAAGTACTTAAGAACATAGGGCTTAGGAATCTTAAGACGCGCGGTGAGATTGTGAGACCTACACATAAACCCCCCCCACACGTTACTCTTCCCCACTTATCACTTCATAAGAAGTACAGCGGACCTTAAGCTAACACTCTTATAAACCCTGGCCAGAAAGACGATAACATGGCGCCAAACAGAAGACAATCGGGGACACTGGAACCCGCCATTGACGACCCCTTGACCCAAACTCTACAGCAACTAACACAAGTCGCGCAAGCACTGAGTGAAGCGGCCCTTCGCAACGTCAGACCCCCACCACCTCCGACAAACGCAAACTTAGACATCGCCCGACAAGTTTCAAATCACCGGCCACCCACGTTCTTCGGAGAAGAAGACCCCGCAATCCTAGAAGAATGGATACGGACTCTTGATAAGATTCTAGGGGTAGTAGAATGCCCGGAGGAACGCCGCGTGGAAATAGCCTCGTTCTACTTCGGACACGAGGCCGACCTCTGGTGGATCCATGAGGGACCCACCCACCGACAAGAACCGGGGTTCAACTGGGAAAGCCTCAAGGCACGGCTGCGCGAACGGTTCTACCCAACTCACGTAAAAGCATCCATGTACGAAGAGATCCTCCATCTAAAGCAAGGAACGACCACCGTCGTAGAGTACCATAAACGGTTCCTCGAACTGGCACGCTTCACGCCCGGACTCGTCCCCACCGAGGTAACCAAGGTAGAAAGATTCGTATCGGGCCTCAACTTCGAAGCCCGGAAGGCACTAGTGGTAAGTAGACCCCGGACCCTCAACGAGGCTTACGGCAGTGCCGCGAATCTCTATCGAATCCAACTACTTCAACGCAGAGTTCAAGAACAGATGCGAAGAAGGAACCCCTGAAGTGGGGCACCGCCGGTGAAAAGAGCATGGAACGACGTCGGCACAAGGACAAACAACCCGACCAACCCAAGACCGCCCCCGGGAA
This sequence comes from Ipomoea nil, assembly GCF_001879475.1. Taxonomy (NCBI): domain Eukaryota; kingdom Viridiplantae; phylum Streptophyta; class Magnoliopsida; order Solanales; family Convolvulaceae; genus Ipomoea; species Ipomoea nil. Next base: position 50,486 of record NW_017619558.1, read on the forward strand.
ACAACGAAGCGAACACAAGGAACTTTCCTTGCCCGAGATGCAACAAAAGCCACCGCGGCAAGGACTGCGCGGGCAACCCCTGGAGATGCTTCAACTGCGGGGAGGAAGGACACAAGGCCTTCCATTTCACCCAACCCCAAAGGCCGCGTCCCACCACCACGGGTCAACACGGGGGCACCGGCCACCAAGGGGGCTACGGCGCTCCCGGAAAAGTATTCGTCATGAGCCAAACGCAAGCCGACCTCGGAGACAAAGAAGACCTAGAAGGGGAAAACCCAAACCCCGAAGACGAGGACCATACGGACCCCGCCGAAGAAAATCCCAAAAGCGAATTCTGTCTAGGATAAACCATCACCCCGTGTAACCGTTCCCTGTATCGTATCGACCACTTATTTAGTTTAATTACTTCGGGAGCATCATGTCTACTTAACTTAGCTACTTAGAAAGTATTATGAATAAAGATTCGTTTCGTACAATTCCCAATTCCACTACGAGGATAAAACACAAGTTATGTCATCCACCCAACCCTTCCTCACTAAAAGACGAAACAGGAAAAAGACAAAAGCTACCTCATCAAGAAATGCCTAATGTTTCCATTAAAAATGGAACCTTAGACCTCTCATCTACAAGCTAAAGCCTTAACCACTAGCCCATAAGTGTTTCTTGAAACCTCAAGGGAACACTCCCTTGTTAAACCTCTCTAAACCCCTAAAACCCACAAAATCCCCAAATCAAAAAAAAAAAAAACCCTTCTTCTTCCTCCCCTCCTTCTACCCATCCCTTCCCTTCTTCCCTCCCACGCACGCCACCACCCCCCTACCCGGAGAAACGCCGGCCCCTCGCACCACCAGCCAGAAGCCGTCGCAGCCCCAAACACCCTCCGTCGATGCCGCGCCACCGCGCCGCTACCCGCTGCACCGCTGGAAACCCACCGCAACACCGAAGAACGCCGCCCGCCGTCCACTCGAGCTCCACCAGCTGCCAACGACACCCCACGCCACCGAGAACCCCCACCGCCTCACCAAGCAGCCGTCGGACTCCGCCCCGCCTTCGCCACCTCGCAACGACTCGAGGACGCCGCCGGAAAACACGCCGGGACGCTGCCCACCTCGCTGGAGACTCGCCGGAGACCTTGCCGGAAAACCCGCCGGAAAATTGCCACCTATCGCAATGCCAAAGAAACCCCTCGGAATCCGCACCCCGGAGTGGAGCAATGCCGATTACACCGTAATCGGAGGTAAAGCACTTGAACCCGACCAATTCTCTCCGGAATTGGTTGATATGCTTAGACACCAAGGACTTTTAGATACGTATCTCACCATCAAAGGGGATACGTACCCCGAATTGGTGAAGGAATTCTATCAACACCTTGTAGCCACCAAACGGGGTGACAAGGTAGAAATCACCACCAAAGTCCGCGGCAAAGAAATTGTGCTTTCCGAAGGCCGTTTGGCCAAGCTCTTGAAATTGACCACCACGGGTGTGTCCAACTACGACCGGAAGGGGTGGATTGACACCCAAACCACGGGATACAAGGACTATCTCGGGTACTTACTCGGGAAAGAGGATGGGTTCACCTCGGCCACCCGACCACACCGAAAATGGCTATCGGCGGAGCAAAAGATATTGGTTATGATTGTAACCGATAGCCTCTTACCCACCAATAATAAGAGCAAGGATGTGGGGAGCTTGGAGTGCACCTTTGCGTATCTCCTAAAACACAAAATCAAGTTCAACATGCCAGCCCTCATGCTAAAGCACATGGAATTCTGCAAAACGAACAACCGGCTTAGCCTACCCTACGGGATGATCCTAAGTTGGATCATGGAGAAAAAGGGGGTGGATCTAAGCCACACCGAGGTCAAAACCCCTAATGGTATGGTTTTCAATGCCCAAAACCTTCGCCGCAACGACATCTACTACACCGAGGGAGGACATTACCTCACCCTCGAAGAGATTTGCCAAAAACCCGAGGAAGAACGAAGGGAATTGGTTGACCGGTTGGACATCTCCAACAAGAAGCTCAAGCGAGCCATACAGGATTGTGGGGGCCCGGAGGGAAATGAGGAGCAGGAGGAGGATGACGGGCCTGACCCGTCAGTGCAACCACGATCAGGAAGGGACCCGAGGGACCAAAACGAGGGCTCAGTCAATGAGCGCATTCTCGCACAGCTCAATCGGCAAAACCAAATCATGGAGGAAGGGTTCTCATCCTTGATTCGCACCACACGCGCACTCGATCAGAGGGTGGCAGCAATCGAGGCCGCCTTGGGCACTCGTGTAGCATCCAGTCCCAGCGCAGGAAACCGAGGTACACACTAAACTTCTCTATCACAACGCCACCGAAAGTACAGCCTACCCCGAACCAAGACAAACGTAGGGCCACATTCCTACCCAGGAGGCCGAGTTACGAGATGTCTAGGGGTGAAAGGGTGGACCATGACACCGGGCTTCGGGGACGAAGCCCCTTGTAAGGGGGGAGAGTGTAACACCCCGTGTTACGGCCCCTAAGACCAAGTAATTAATTAATCTATGACCCATAAGAAAGAATAATTTATTATGATTAAGTTGGGAAAAAGGCCCACCATAGTCCGTGGACCCCCCATCCCCAAAGCCCATTACCTAACCCTAGAAGGATTAAACCCCATGGCATATAAATAGGGAAATTCGAAGGCATTTAGAATCCCCACCACAATAATCTCTCACCACCCAAAGAGCTCCAAGAATTCCCATAGGAGAAATCAAGGAATCAAGAAAGCTTAAAGAAAGATCCTTCATAGCCAAGGAATTAATTAAGGCTAAGAGGTAACCCATGTCTCAACAAAATCTATTTTCATAGCTATAATTTCCCCGTAGGGTTTTCCCCCATATTATTGTGAATGGCGAAATTAGGGTAATTATTATTGATGTTGATTTGATGATTCCATGGGGAATCTTGATAATCTTGATATTGGGAGTTTCTTGATAATTATGATGTTCTTGATGATTAATTGGGATTCTTGATGATTATGTGTTGTTCTTGATGATTAATTGGTATCCTTGATGATTACGTGTTGTTCCTACCGAATCTTGCAATTAGAAGACGAATCGTATTCTTGTTGATATAAAAGTGATTAGAACCCTAGGTTGTACCGTATGCTTTGATTCTTGGATTATCGAGTGGGGAAATCACATGTTTGGGTGTTAATTATGTTTAGAAAAGCATGATAGGTCATGTGTCGTTCGTTTCTCGTATTCGATCCGATAATTATCTACGTGTTGTCGTTAATTGCGTTATAAAGTGTCTAAGCATGGTTTCGGGTTCCACAACGGTTGCCGGGGCGAAAGTTTGTGAAAAGAGTCAGTGGGGGGTAGGTGGGGGGGTAGGGGACCCGCCACCTACCCACGGCCGAGAAGCACTGTTCCGGCAGCGGGCAGCCGGCGGGCGGGCAGCTGCCCGCTGGCGACCCGCTGCCCGGAACAGTATTGTCCGGCGGGCAGCCGGCGGGTGACCCCCCACCCACCGGCTACCCGCTGGAAATATCCCCCACCCGGGACCCCGGCTTCCCCGTTTGATGTTTCCCCGATCCACGTGGTGTCCCAACGGACCCCGTTTATCGTGCGCATGTCTAGTTTGATGTTTCGGGTACCGTTCGTACGTTTATGAGTCTATTATATTGCATGCTAGTTGAATTGGTACCCGGTTGGCCTAGATAGAAGAAGTATGAACCCCTTAGGACTATTCTTAGTATGTGATGGATCACGCACAGGTTTGTTATACGTTTATTCCCCTTCCCAACGTGTAATGTGGGTTGTATGTGCTTGCTATGTGTTATGTGCGTGTGTTGCCCCAATTCGGTTGCGATCGGATTGGTTATCCTGAGTTGCGGTTCAGAAGCCGGCTACAGTCAGATGGGAATTCCTGGCTGCAGTCGGATGACGGTATCCTGGGCTGCGGTCCAGAAGCTGGTTGTAGTCAGATGGGAATTCCTGGCTGCAATCAGATGACATTTTCCCGAGCTGCGGTTCGGAGGCTGGCTGTGGTCAGATGGGAATTCCTGGCTACAGTCAGATGACACACTCTCTTGGGCTGCGGTCCACTGTTTGGTTGCGATCAAACATTATGATGAGCTGCGGTTCATCGGTCGGTTGCGATCGACCTCCCCGTGTTGCGATACGGGGCATGGTGCTGTGGGGCCGTGTCAGAGCTATATGCGCTGACCCGCATGTATGGGCATGCGAGTGGTCCTGTGGCGCCAACAATGTGTGTTACATGTTGTGATATGGACGAGTTGTGGTTATGGGTGCTTGGGATGTGACTATGGGTTTCATATTGGAGATTGTCTATGATGGGTTATGATTACTGCTTATGCTTCGTCTGATTTGCCTTGCCTATTATGAACTGCTTATGACTGTTATAACTGTTGCTTGTGTCTAGCCTTATCTATCGTGTCATTCCCGGTTTTAAAGCTAGAGTTCGTAGGATATATTCTCATGCTCAAAACGGTTTTCGTATATCTATATATATTGCTATATGTATTGTATTTCAACGCGTTGGAGTGGGTTACCAGCATCTCTCGCTGAACAGATATAATTGGCTTTCAGGCACAGAAGATTAAGTCACTGGAGCGCGCTAGAACTCGGAGTGTAGACGTAGTGTAGTTTCCCTTTCGGCCTGCGTGCCATGTTATGCATTTACATTTCGGAGGATAGTAGCTAGACTGCCTGTGCACTTGGGTTCTCTAGCCCAGGTGTGGCATAGCACCCCATATACTTATGTTACGCTTGGGATTTATTGTCAGGTCACCTTTATTATATAAGTTTTAAATACCTTGAAAATCTGGGGTGTTACACTTTTTTCCCAACTTAATCATAATAAATTATTCTTTCTTATGGGTCATAGATTAATTAATTAATTGGTCTTAGGGGCCGTAACATGGGGTGTTACTCTCTCCCCCCCTTACAAGGGGCTTCGTCCCCGAAGCCCGGTGTCATAGTCCACCCTTTCACCCCTAGACATCTCGTAGCTCGACCTCCTGGGTAGGAATGTGGCCCTACATTTGTCTTGGTTCGGGGTAGGCTGAACTTTTGGTGGCGTAGTGATAGAGAAGTTCTGGGTGTACCTCGGTTTCCTGCGCTGGAACTGGACGCCCCACGAGTGCCCAAGGCGGCCTCGATTGCTGCCACCCTCTGATCGAGTGCGCGTGTGGTGCGGATCAAGGATGAGAACCCTTCTTCCATGATTTGGTTTTGCCGATTGAGCTGTGCGAGGATGCGCTCATTGACTGAGTCCTCGTTTTGACCCCTCGGGTCCCTTCTTGATTGTGGTTGTACTGACGGGTTAGGCCCGTCATTCTCCTCCTGCTCCTCATTTCCCTCCGAGCCCCCACAATCTTTCATGGCTCGCTTGAGCTTCTTGTTGGAGATGTCCAACCCGTCAACCAATTCTCTTCGTTCTTCCTCGGGTTTTTGGCAAATTTCTTCGAGGGTGAGGTAATGTCCTCCCTCGGTGTAGTAGATGTCGTTGCGGCGAAGGTTTTGGGCATTGAAAACCATACCGTTGGGGGTTTTGACCTCGGTGTGGCTTAGATCTACCCCCTTTTTCTCCATGATCCAACTTAGGACCATCCCGTAGGGTAGGCTAAGCCAGTTGTTCGTCTTACAGAATTCCATATGCTTTAGCATGAGTGCCGGCAGGTTGAACTTGATTTTGTGTTTTAGGAGATACGCAAAAGTGCACTCCAAGCTTCCCACGTCCTTGCTCTTGTTATTGGTGGGCAAGAGGGTATCGGTTACAATCATAACCAATATCTTTTGCTCCGCCGATAGCCATTTCCGGTTTGGTCGGGTGGCCGAGGTGATCCCATCCTCTTTCCCGAGTAAGTACCCGAGATAGTCCTTGTATCCCGTAGTTTGGGTGTCAATCCACCCCTTCCGGTCATAGTCGGACACACCCGTGGTGGTCAATTTCAAGAGCTTGGCCAAACGGCCTTCGGAAAGCACGATTTCCTTGTCGCGGACTTTGGTGGTGATTTCTACCTTGTCGCCCCGTTTGGTGGCTACAAGGTGTTGATAGAACTCCTTCACCAATTCGGGGTACGTATCCCCTTTGATGGTGAGATACGTATCCAAAAGTCCTTGGTGTTTAAGCATATCAACCAATTCCGGAGAGATTTGGTCGGGTTCAAGTGCTTTACCTCCGATCACGGTGTAATCGGCATTGTTCCACTCCGGGGTGCGGATTCCGAGGGGTTTTTTCGGCATCGCGATAGGTGGCACTTTTCCAGTGGGTTTTCCGGCGAGTCTCCGGCGAGGGGGGCAGCGCTCCGGCGTGTTTTTCCGGCGGCGTTCTCGACGAGGCGGTGTCTTCCGGTTGCGAGGGAGGCGGCGGCGAGGCGGGTTTCACGATAAGGAGGAGGTGGCGTGGGATCGGCGTTCGGGTGGAGGCGGCAACGGGTCTCGGCTGGGCGGACTCCGGGCGGATGGCGGGTGGTCTCCGGCGGCTTGATCTGGACGGCGGCGAGGCGAGCGGCTCTGCCGGGGTGCGTCCGGGCGGTGGCGGCGTCGGCGGGAGATGGTGGCTGTGGTGGGGCAGTGGGGTACGCGAGAGGGAGGAGGAGAGGGTGTGGGGAGTGAGAGAGGGAAGAAGAAGAAGAAGAAGGGTTTTTGATTTGGGGATTTTGTGGGTTTTAGGGATTTAGAGGGGTTTAATAAGGGAGTGTCCCCTTAAGGTTTCAAGAAACACTCATGGCTTGGCGGTTAGGGCTTGGACATATAAATGGGAAGTCTAAGGTTCAATCTCTAGTGGTGACATTAGGCATTCCTTGATGAGGTGATTTTTGTCCTTTTCCTTGTTTCGTCCTTTTAGTGAGGAAGGGTTGGGTGGATGACATAACTTGTGTTTTACTCTCGTAGTGGAATTGGAAATTGAACGAAAATGAATCTTTATTCATAATACTTTCTAAGTAGCTAAGCTAAGTAGACATAATGCTCCCGAAGTAATTAAACTAAATAAGTGGTCGATACGATACAGGGAGCGGTTACAAGGGGGTGATGGCTTATCCTAGACAGAATTCGCCTTCGGGATTTTCTTCGGCGGGGTCCGTATGGTCCTCGTCTTCAGGGTTCGGGTTTTCCCCTTCTAGGTCTTCTTCGTTTCCGAGGTCGGCTTGCGTTTGGCTTATGACGAATACTTTTCCGGGAGCGCCGTAGCCCCCTTGGTGACCGGTACCCCGTGTTGTGTGGTGGTGGGACGCGGTCTTAGGGGCCGAGTGCATTGGAAGGCCTTGTGCCCTTCCTTCCCGCAGTTGAAGCATCGCCAGGGGTTGCCTGCGCAGTCCTTGCCTCTGTGGCTCTTGTTGCATCTCGGGCAAGGAAAGTTCCTTGGGTTCGCTTTGTTGCTTCCCGGGGGCGGTCTTGGGTTGGTCGGGTTGTTTGACCTCGTGCCGATGTCGTTCCTTGTTCTTTTCACCGGTGGTGCCCCACTTCCGGTGTTCCTTCTTCGCATTTGTTCCTGAGCTCCGCGTTGAAGTAGTTGGATCCGATAGAGGTTCGCGGCACTGACGTAGGCCTCGTTGAGTGTCCGGGGCCTACTTACCACTAGTGCCTTCCGGGCTTCGAAGTTGAGGCCCGATACGAATCTTTCTACCTTGGTTACCTCGGTGGGGACAAGTTCAGGCGCGAAGCGTGCTAGTTCGAGGAACCGTTTATGGTACTCTACGACGGTGGCCGTTCCTTGCTTTAGATGAAGGAACTCTTCGTACATGGATGCTTTTACGTGAGTTGGGTAGAACCGTTCACGCAGCCATGCCTTGAGGCTTTCCCAGTTGAACCCCGGCTCTTGTTGGTGGGTGGGTCCCTCGTGGATCCACCAGAGATCGACCTCGTGTCCGAAGTAGAACGAGGCTATTTCCACGCGGCGTTCCTCCGGACATTCTACCACCCCTAGAATCTTATCGAGAGTCCGGATCCATTCCTCTAGGACCGCGGGGTCTTCTTCTCCGAAGAACGTGGGTTGCTGGTGATTTGAAACTTGTCGGGCGATGTCTGAGCTTGCGTTTGTCGGAGGTGGGGGGGTCTGACGTTGCGAAGGGCCGCATCACTTAGTGCCTGCGCGACTTGTGTTAGTTGCAGTAGAGTTTGGGTCAAGGGGTCGTCAGTGGCGGGTTCCGGAGTCCTTGATTGTCTTCTGTTCGGTGCCATGTTATCGCCTTTCTGGTCAGGGTTTATAGGAGTGTTAGATTAAAGTCCGTTGTACTTCTTATGAAGTGATAAGTGGGGAAGAGTAACGTGTGGGGGAGTTTATGTGTAGGTTTCACAATCTCACCGCGCGTCCTAAGATTCCTAAGCCCTAGGTTCTTAAGTACCTAGAGTTCAAGCCTAATGTCCTAAAGTCCGGTCTTAAGAGTCTTTTCCTAGGGTCAAACTTAGGCTCTGATACCAACTGTAACACCCCAGATTTTCAAAGCATTTAAAACTTATATAATAAAGGTAACATCTCATTAAATCCCAAACCGTAACATAAGTGTATGGGGTGCTATGTCACACCTGGGCTAGAGAACCCAGGTGCACAGGCAGTCTAACTACTATCCTCCGAAAAATAAATGCATAACATGGCACGCAGGCCGAAAGGGAAACTACACTACTTCTACGCACCAGCTCAAGCGCGCTCCAGTGCTCTAATCCTCAGTGCCTGAAAGCCAAATATATCTGTTCAGCGAGAGATGTTGGTAACCCACTCCAACGCGTTGAAATACAATACATATAGCAATATATAGATATACGAAAACCGTTTTGAGCATGAAGATATATCCTACGAACTCTAGCTTTAAAACCGGGAATGACTTGACAGGTAATGCCAGACACAGTAACAGTTATAACAGTCAAAAGCAGTCCATAATAGATGAGACAATTAAGACAAGGCATAAGCAGTAATCATAACCCATCATAAACAATTCCCAATATGAGACCCGTAATCACATCCCAAGGCACTCATAGTCACAACTCGTCCATCTCACAACACATAACGCACATTGTTGGCGCCACGGGACCGATCGCATGCCCATACATGAGGGTCAGCGCATATAGCTCTGACACAGCCTCGCAGCACCATGCCCCGTATCACAACACGGGGAGGTCGATCGCAACCGACCGATGAACCGCAGCTCATCATAATGTTTGATCGCAACCAAACAGTGGACCGCAGCCCAAGAGAGTGTCATCTAACCGCAGCCAGGATAAAGGACGAACCGCAGCTCGTATAGAAACGTTTGATCGCAACCAAACGGTGGACCGCAGCCCGAGAGAATGCCATCTGACCGCAGCCAGCTTCTGAACCGCAGCTCAGGATAACCAATCCGATCGTAACCGAATTGGGCAACACGCACACATAACACATAGCAAGCACATGCAACCCACATTACACATTGGGAAGGGGGATAAAACGTATAACCAAACCTATGCGTGATCCATCACCAACTAGGAATAGTCCTAAGGGGTTCATACTTCTTCCACCTAGGTCAATGGGATACCAATTCAACTAGCATGCAATATAACAGACTCATAAACCTACGAACGGTACCCGAAACATAAAACTAGACATAGGCACGATAAACGGGGTCCGTTGGGACACCACGGGGGTCGGGGAAACATCAAACGGGGAAGCCGGGATCCCGAGTGGGGTGAGATTCCAGCGGGTAGGCGGTGGGTGGGGGCCACCCGCCGGCTGCCCGCCGGAGTTACTGTTCCGGGCAGCTGGTCGCCGGCGGGCAGCTGCCCGCCCGCCGGCCGCCCGCTGCCGGGAACACTGTTCTGGCAGTGGGTAGGTGGCAGGTCCCCTTGTAACACCCCAGATTTTTAAGACATTTCAAACTTATATAATAAAGGTGATATCACAATAAATCCCAAGCGTAACATAAGTGTATGGGGTGCTATGCCACACCTGGGCTAGAGAACCCAAGTGCACAGGCAGTCTAACTACTATCCTTCGAAATGTAACTGCATAACATGGCACGCAGGCCGAAAGGGAAGCTACACTACGTCTATATCCCAGCTCTAGCGCGCTCCTTTTCTCTAATCCTCAGTGCCTGAAAACCAAATATATCTGTTCAGCGAGAGATGCTGGTAACCCACTCCAACGCGTTAAAATACAATACATATAGAGATATATATAGATATACGAAAACCATTTTGAGCATGAAGATATATCCTACGAACTCTAGCTTTTAAAACAGGGATAGACTCGACAGATAGAGCTAAACACAAGCAACAGGTATAACCAGCATATGCAATAGGCAAGACAGATAAAGCTGAGCACAATTAATAATCATAACCCAACAATTCCCAACACAAATCCCATAGTCACATTCCCAAGATACTCATAACCACAACTCATCCATATCTCATCACACAAGCACACTTTGTTGGCGCCACAGGACCAATCGCATGCCCATACATGAGGGTCAGCGCATATAGCTCTGACACGGCCCCGCAGCACCCTGCCCCGTATCGCAACACGGAGGGGTCGATCGCAACCGACCGATGAACCGCAGCTCATAATAATGTTTGATCGCAACCAAACAGTGGACCGCAGCCCAAGAGAGTGTGACATCTAACGGTAGCCAGGAATTCCCTTCTGACTACAGCCAGCCTCTGAACCGCAGCTCAGGAAAATGCCATCTGATTGCAGCCAGGAATTCCCATCTGACTACAACCAGCTTCTGGACTGCAGCCCAGGATACCGTCATCCGACTGCAACCTGGAATTCCCATCTGACTGTAGCTGGCTTCTGAACCGCAGCTCAGGATAATCAATCCGATCGCAACCGAATTGGGGCAACACGCACACATAACACATAGCAAGCACATGCAACCCACATTACACGTTGGGAAGGGGAACAAACGTATAACAAACCTATGCGTGATCCATCACATACTAAGAACAGTCCTAATGGGATCATACTTCTTCCTCCTAGGTCGACGGGATACCAATTCAACTAGCATGCAATACATTAGACTCGTAAATCTACGAACGGTACCCGAAACATCAAACTAGACATACGCACGATAAACGGGGTCCGTTGGGACACCACGGGGATCGGGGAAACATCAAACGGGGAAGCCGGGGTCCCGGGTGGGGGAGAATTCCAGCGGGTAGCCGGTGGTTGGGGGTCCACCCGCCGGCTGCCCGCCGGCTGGCACTGTTCCGGGCAGCGGGTCGCCGGTGGGCAGCTGCCCGCCCGCCGGCCGCCCGCTGCCGGGAACACTGTTCCGGAAGTGGGTAGGTGGCGGGTCCCCTACCCCACACCTACCCCCCCCCCCACTGACTCTTTCATCACTTTTCGTCCCGGGAACCGATGTGGAACCCGAAACCATGCTTCGACACTTTACAACGTAATTAACGGCAACACGTAGACAATTAACGGATCAAATACGAGAAACGAGCGACACTTATCCTATCATGCTTTTCTAAACATAATCAACCCCCAAGCATGCGATTTCCCACCCGATAATCCAAGAATAATATCATACGATACAACCTAGGGTTCTAATCACTTTTATGTTAACAAGAATACGATTCGTCTTCTAATTGCAAGATTCGGTAAGAACAACACATAATCATCAAGGATACCAATTAATCATCAAGAACATCATAATCGTCAAGAACAACACATAATCATCAAGGATACCAATTAATCATCAAGAACATCATAATTATCAAGAAACTCCCAAAATCAAGATTATCAAGATTCCCCATGGAATCATCGAATCAACATCAATAATAATGATCATCATAATTTTGCCATTCACAATAATATGGGGGAAACCCTTAGGGGAAATCGTAACTATGAAAATAGGTTTTGTTGAGACATGGGTTACCTCTTAGCCTTAATTAATTCCTTGGCTATGAAGGATCTTTCTTTAAGCTTTCTTGATTTCTTGATTTCTCCTAGGGGAATTCTTGGAGCTCCTTGGGTGGTGGGAGATTATTGTGGTGGGGATTCTAAATGCCTTCTATGTTCCCTATTTATATGTTATAGGGTTTAATCCTTCAAGGATTAGGTATTGGGCTTTAGGGATGGGGGTCCGCGGACTATGGTGGGCTCTTTTTCCCAACTTAATCATAATAAATTATTCTTTCTTATGGGTCATAGATTAATTAATTAATTGGCCTTAGGGGCCGTAACACGGGGTGTTACACTCTCCCCCCTTACAAGGGGCTTCGTCCCCGAATTCCGGTGTCATAGTCCACCCTTCCACCCCTAGACGTCTCGTAGTTCGGCCTCCTGGGTAGGAGTGTGGCCCTACGTTTGTCTTAGCTTGGGGTAGGCTGTACTTTTGGTGGCGTTGTGATAGAGAGTTATGGGTATACCTCGGTTTCCTGCGCTGGAACTGGATGCCCCACGAGTGCCCAAGGCGGCCTCGATTGCTGCCACCCTTTGATCGAGTGCGCGTGTGGTGCGAATCAAGGATGAGAACCCTTCTTCCATGATTTGGTTTTGCCGGTTGAGCTGTGCGAGAATGCGCTCATTGACTGAGCCCTCGTTTTGATCCCTCGGGTCCCTCTCGGATCGTGGTTGCACTGACGGGTCGATCCCGTCATCCTCCTCCTGTTCCTCATTTCCCTCCGGGCCCCCACAATCCTGCATGGCTCGCTTGAGCTTCTTGTTGGAGATGTCCAACCGGTCAACCAATTCCCTTCGTTCTTCCTCGGGCTTTTGGCAGATCTCTTCGAGGGTGAGGTAATGTCCTCCCTCGGTGTAGTAGATGTCGTTACGGCGAAGGTTTTGGGCATTGAAAACCATACCATTGGGGGTTTTGACCTCGGTGTGGCTTAGATCCACCCCCTTTTTCTCCATGATCCAACTTAGGATCATCCCGTAGGGTAGGCTAAGCCGGTTGTTCGTTTTACAGAATTCCATGTGCTTGAGCATGAGGGTCGGCAAGTTGAACTTGATTTTGTGTTTTAGGAGGTACGCAAAGGTACACTCCAAGCTCCCCACATCCTTGCTCTTATTATTGGTGGGCAAGAGGCTATCAGTCACAATCGTAACCAATATCTTTTGTTCTGCCGACAGCCATTTCCGGTGTGGTCGGGTGGCCGAGGTGAACCCATCCTCTTTCCCGAGTAAGTACCCGAGATACTCCTTGTATCCCGTAGTTTGGGTGTCAATCCACCCCTTCCGGTCATAGTCGGACACACCCGTGGTGGTCAATTTCAAGAGCTTGGACAAACGGCCTTCGGAAAGCACAATTTCTTTGCCGCGGACCTTGGTGGTGATTTCTACCTTGTCACCCCGTTTGGTGGCTACAAGGTGTTGATAGAATTCCTTCACCAATTCGGGATACGTATCCCCTTTTATGGTGAGATACGTATCTAAAAGTCCTTGGTGTCTAAGCATATCAACCAATTCTGGAGAGAATTGGTCGGGTTCGAGTGCTTTACCTCCGATTACGGTGTAATCGGCGTTGTTCCACTCCGGGGTGCGGATTCCGAGGGGTTTCTTCGGCATGCTTGACGGCGGCGTTTTCCGGCGAGTTTTCCGGTGGGACTGCGGCGGGGGCTCCGGCGCGTTTTTCCGGCGGGTTGTAGACGGTGCGGCCTTGTTGCGAGGGGGGCGATGGCGGCTGGGCTCCGGTGTTGGTTTGTCGAAGTGGAGTGGTGGCTTCTGGGTGGCGTCGGGCAGTGGTGGTAGCGGGTTGCGGCTGGGCGACCTCCGGGTGGAGAGGGGCGGTCGGCTGGGCGGCGGCGCGGTGGTACGGGCTGGCGGGCGGCGCTCGGCCGGTGGCGGCGATCGGCTGGTGGTGGTGTTGTGTGGCTGCCGGAATTTCTTTGGTGGGGCGGTGAGGTGAGTGGGAGAAGGAAGGGGAGGAAGTGAGGGAGAAGAGGAAGAAGAAGAAGAAGAATAAGGGTTTTTGATTTGGAGATTTTGTGGGTTTTAGGAATTTAGAGGGGTTTAACAAGGGAGTGTTCCCTTGAGATTACAAGAATCACACATGGGTTAGTGGTTAGGAACTTAGCTTTACAAGTGGGAGGTCTAGAGTTCAATTCCCATTGGTAACATTAGGCATTTCTTGGTGGTGTGGTCCCTCTTTGTCATTTTCCTTGTTTCGTCTTTTAGTGAGGAAGGGTGGGGTGGATGACATAATTTGTGCTTTACCTTGTATTGGGTCTTGATCAACGAAATCTTTATTCATAATGCTTTCTAAATAGCTAAGCTAAGTAGACATAATGTTTCCGAAGTAATTTAAACTAAATAGGCGATCTATACGATACAGGGGCGGTTACAAGGGGGTGATGGCTCATCCTAAACAGAATTCGCTCTCGGGATTTTCTTCGGTGGGTTCCGCTTGGTCCTCGTCTTCCGGGATTGGGTCTCCCCCTTCTAGGTTCTCTTCGTCCCCGAGGTTGGCTTGAGTGTGGCTCATAACGAATACCTTCCCGGGAGCGCCGTAATTCCCTTGATGTCCGGTGCCCCCGTGCTGGCCCGCGGTGGCGGGGCGCGGTCTTTGGGGTCGGGTGCACTGGAAGGCCTTGTGTCCTTCCTCCCCGCAGTTGAAACATCGCCAGGGGTTGCCCGCGCAGTCCTTGCCTCTGTGGCTTTTGTTGCACCTTGGGCAAGGGAAGCTCCTTGGGTTAGCTTCATTGGTCCCCAAGGGTGGTCTTGGGTTGGTCGGGTTATTTGATTTCGTACCGATGTCGTTCCTTGTTCTTTTCGCCGGTAGTGCCCCACTTCCGGTGCTCCTTCTTCGCATTTGTTCCTGAACTCCGCGTTGAAGTAGTTGGATCCGATATAGGTTCGCGGCACTGGCGTAGGCCTCGTTGAGAGTCTGGGGCCTACTTACCACTAGTGCCTTCCGGGCTTCGAAGTTGAGGCCCGATACGAATCTCTCTACCTTGGTTACCTCGGTGGGGACAAGTTCGGGCGCGAAGCGTGCTAGTTCGAGGAACCGTTTATGGTACTCCACGACGGTGGCCGTTCCTTGCTTTAGATGAAGGAACTCTTCATACATGGATACTTTTACGTGAGTTGGGTAGAACCGTTCACGCAGCCGTGCCTTGAGGCTTTCCCAGTTGAACCCCGGCTCTTGTCGGTGGGTGGGTCCCTCGTGGATCCACCAGAGATCGGCCTCGTGTCCGAAGTAGAACGAGCCTATTTCCACGCGGCGTTCCTCCGGACATTCTACTACCCCTAGGATCTTATCGAGAGTCCGGATCCATTCCTCTAGGACCGCGGGGTCTTCTTCTCCGGAGAACGTGGGAGGTCGGTGGTTTGAAACTTGTCGGGCGATGTCTGAGCTTGCGTTCGTCGGAGGTGGTGGGGGCCTGATGTTGCGAAGGGCCGCGTCACTTAGTGCCTGCGCGACTTGTGTTAGTTGCTGTAGGGTTTGGGTCAAGGGGTCGTCAGTGGTGGGTTCCGGAGTCCCTGATTGTCTTTTGTTCGGTGCCATGTTTTCGCCTTTCTGGTCAGGGTTTATAGGAGTGTTAGATTAAAGTCCGTTGTACTTCTTGTGAAGTGAAAGTGGGGAAGAGTCACGTGTGGGGGAGTTTCATGTGTAGGTTTCACAATCTCACCGCGCGTCCTAAGATCCCTAAGTCTTACGTTCCTAAGTATCTAGAGTTCAAGCCTAATGTCCTAAAGTCCAGCCTTAAGAGTCTTTTCCTAGGGTCAAACTTAGGCTCTGATACCAACTGTAACACCCCAGATTTTTAAGACATTTCAAACTTATATAATAAAGGTGATATCACAATAAATCCCAAGCGTAACATAAGTGTATGGGGTGCTATGCCACACCTGGGCTAGAGAACCCAAGTGCACAGGCAGTCTAATTACTATCCTTCGAAATGTAACTGCATAACATGGCACGCAGGCCGAAAGGGAAGCTACACTACGTCTATATCCCAGCTCTAGCGCGCTCCTGTGCTCTAATCCTCAGTGCCTGAAAACCAAATATATCTGTTCAGCGAGAGATGCTGGTAACCCACTCCAACGCGTTAAAATACAATACATATAGAGATATATATAGATATACGAAAACCATTTTGAGCATGAAGATATATCCTACGAACTCTAGCTTTTAAAACAGGGATAGACTCGACAGATAGAGCTAAACACAAGCAACAGGTATAACCAGCATATGCAATAGGCAAGACAGATAAAGCTGAGCACAATTAATAATCATAACCCAACAATTCCCAACATAAATCCCATAGCCACATTCCCAAGATACTCATAACCACAACTCATCCATATCTCATCACACAAGCACACTTTGTTGGCGCCACAGGACCAATCGCATGCCCATACATGAGGGTCAGCGCATATAGCTCTGACACGGCCCCGCAACACCCTGCCCCGTATCGCAACACGGAGGGGTCGATCGCAACCAACCGATGAACCGCAGCTCATAATAATGTTTGATCGCAACCAAACAGTGGACCGCAGCCCAAGAGAGTGTGACATCTGACTGTAGCCAGGAATTCCCATCTGACTACACCCAGCCTCTGAACCGCAGCTCAGGAAAATGCCATCTGATTGCAGCCAGGAATTCCCATCTGACTACAACCAGCTTCTGGACCGCAGCCCAGGATACCGTCATCCGACTGCAGCCAGGAATTCCCATCTGACTGTAGCCGGCTTCTGAACCGCAGCTCAGGATAACCAATCCGATCGCAACTGAATTGGGGCAACACGCACACATAACACATAGCAAGCACATGCAACCCACATTACACGTTGGGAAGGGGAACAAACGTATAACAAACCTATGCGTGATCCATCACATAATAAGAACAGTCCTAAGGGGATCATACTTCTTCCTCCTAGGTCGACGGGATACCAATTCAACTAGAATGCAATACATTAGACTCGTAAACCTACAAACGGTACCCGAAACATCAAACTAGACATACGCACGATAAACGGGGTCCGTTGGGACACCACGGGGATCGGGGAAACATCAAACGGGGAAGCCGGGGTCCCGGGTGGGGGAGAATTCCAGCGGGTAGCCGGTGGGTGGGGGTCCACCCGCCGGCTGCCCGCCGGCTGGCACTGTTCCGGGCAGCGGGCCGCCTGCGGGCAGTTGCCCGCCCGCCGGCCGCCCGCTGCCGGGAACACTGTTCCGACAGTGGGTAGGTGGCGGGTCCCCTACCCCCCCACTGACTCTTTCATCACTTTTCGTCCCGGGAACCGATGTGGAACCCGAAACCATGCTTCGACACTTTACAACGTAATTAACGGCAACACGTAGACAATTAACGGATCAAATACGAGAAACGAGCGACACTTATCCTATCATGCTTTTCTAAACATAATCAACCCCCAAGCATGCGATTTCCCACCCGATAATCCAAGAATAATATCACAGCAACATAGTCTCCGGAACCTTCCTAGTACACGCCACCCCAGCCACCATATTTGTAACACCCCGGATTTTCAAAAACATTAAAACTAATATAGTAAAGGTAATATCTCATTACATCCAAAGTATATCATAAGCGTACGGGGTGCTATGCCACACCTGGGCTAGAGAACCCAGGTGCACAGGCAGTCTAACTACAGTTCACTGAAAAGTAAATGCATAACATGGCACGCAGGCCAAGAGGGAGTCTACACTACTACTATGTTCCAGCTCTAGCGCGCTCCGGTGCTCTAGTCGTCTGTGCCTGAAAGCCAAATATATCTGTTCAGCGAGAGATGCTGGTAACCCACTCCAACGCGTTGAAATACAATACATATAGCAATATATATAGATATATAAAGAAAACCATTTGAGCATGAAGATATATCCTACGGACTCTAGCTTTAAAACCGGGGACGACTCGACAGTTAAAGCCAGACGCAAGCATCGTTATAACAGTCATAAGCAGTTCTCAATAGATAAGGCAATTAAGACAAGCATAACCGATGATCGTAACTCAACATAAACGGTCTTAACATAAGTCTCCCAGTCTCATCTGCCAAGGTAGTCATAACCATAATTCTCCCACCTCTCAACACGTAGCACACTTTGTTGGCGCCACAGGACCAATCGCATGCCCATACATGAGGGTCAGCGCATATAGCTCTGACACGGCCCCGCAGCACCCTGCCCCGCATCCACACGGAGGAATCATTGCTTTGGCTCCCAATGAACCAAAGCCCATAAGAACGTGTACTCTGACTGTAGCCAGGAAGCCCATCTGACTACAGCCGGCCTCCGAACCCATTGTTCAGGAGGTGCCATCTGATTGCAGTCAGGAATTCCCATCTAACTACAACCAGCTTCTGGGTCGCTGCCCAGGATAACGTCATCTGACTGCAGCCAGGAAACCCATCTGACTACAGCCAGCTTCCGAACCCTTTGTTCGGGAAACCAATCCGATCCTTTACCGAATTGGCAAACACACACACATAGCACATAGCAAGCACATGCAACCCACATTACACGTTGGGAGGAGAATACGACGTATAAAATAGACCTATGCGTGATCCATCACCAACTAGGGATTGCCTTACGGGGTTCATACTTCTTCCACCTAGGTCGATGGGATACCAATTCACTAGCATGCATTATACTCGACTCACAAACCTACGAACGGTACCCGAAATATCAAACTAGACATCGGCACGACAAACGGGGTCCGTTGGGACACCACGGGGATCGGGGGAAACATCAAACGGGGTAGCCGGGGTCCCGAGGGGGACGACTTTCCAGCGGGTAGCCGGTGGGTGGGGGTCACCCGCCGGCCGCCCGCCAGAACAGTAAATCCGGGCAGCGGGTCGCCGGTGGGCAGCTGCCCGCCCGCCGGCTGCCCGCTGCCCAAACAGTGTGTTTGGCCGTGGGTAGGTGGCGGGTCCCCTACCCCCACCTACCCGCCCACTGACTCCTTTCACAACTTTTTCGTCCCGGGAACCGATGTGGAACCCGAAACCATGCTTAGACACTCTACAACACAATCAACGACCACACGTAGACAATTTAACGAATCAAATACGAGAAACGAACGGCACGTATTCCATCATGCTTTTCTAAATATAATTAACACCCAAACATGCGATTTCCCACCCGATAATCCAAGATTAACATCATACGATATAACCTAGGGTTCTAATCGCTTTTATGTTAACAAGACTACGATTCGTCTTCTAATTGCAAGATTCGGTAAGAACAACACACAATCATCAAAGATACCGATTAATCATCAAGAACATCATAATTATCAAGAACAACATATAATCATCAAGAATACCAATTAATCACCAAGAACATCATAATTATCAAGAAACTCCCAATATCAAGATTACCAAGATTCCCCATGGAATCATCAATTCATCATCAATAACAATACTTCATCATGAACACGCCATTTATAAATAAATTGGGGGAAACCCTAAGGGAAATCATAACTATAAAAATAGGTTTTGTTGAGACATGGGTTACCTCTTAGCCTTAATTAATTCCTTGGCTATGAAGGATCTTTCTTTAAGCTTTCTTGATTTCTTGATTCCTCCTAGGGGGATTCTTGGAGCTCCTTGGGTGGTGGACGATTATTGTGTGGGGATTCTAAATGCCTTCTAAGTTCTCTATTTTTATGGTATGGGGTTTAATCCTCCTAGGATTAGGTAATGGGCCCTAAGGGATGGGGGTCCATGGACTATGGTGGGCCTATTTCTCAACTTAAGCATAATAAATTATTCTTTCACACGGGTCATAGGTTAATTAATTACTTGGTCTTAGGGGCCGTAACACGGGGTGTTACACTCTCCCCCCCTTACAAGGGGCTTCGTCCCCGAAGCCCGGTGTCATAGTCCACCCCTTTCACCCCTAGACATCTCGTAGCTCGGCCTCCTGGGTAGGAATGTGGCCCTACGTGTGCCTTGGTTCGGGGTAGGCTGTACTTTCGGTGGCGTTGTGATAGAGAAGTTCTGGGTGTACCTCGGTTTCCTGCGCTGGAACTAGATGCTCCACGAGTGCCCAAGGCGGCCTCGATTGCTGCCACCCTCTGATCGAGTGCGCGTGTGGTGCGAATCAAGGATGAGAACCCCTCCTCCATGATTTGGTTTTGCCGGTTGAGCTGCACGAGAATGCGTTCATCGACGGAGCCCTCGTTTTGGTCCCTTGGGCCCCTTCCTGATCGGGGTTGCACTGACGGGTCAGGCCCGTCATCCTCCTCCTGTTCCTCATTTTCCTCCGGGCCCCCACAATCCTGAATGGCCCGCTTGAGCTTCTTGTTGGAGATGTCCAACCGGTCAACCAATTCCCTTCGCTCTTCCTCGGGCCATTGGCAAATCTCCTCGAGGGTGAGGTAATGTCCTCCCTCGGTGTAGTAGATGTCGTTGCGGCGAAGGTTTTGGGCATTGAAAACCATGCCATTGGGGGTTTTGACCTCGGTGTAGCTTAAATCTACCCCCTTCTTCTCCATGATCCAACTTAGGATCATCCCGTAGGGCAGGCTCAGCCGGTTGTTTGCTTTGCAGAATTCCATGTGTTTTAGCATGAGGGCCGGCAGGTTGAATTTGATTTTGTGCTTCAGGAGATACGCAAAGGTGCACTCCAAGCTACCCACATCCTTGCTCTTATTATTAGTGGGCAAGAGGCTATCGGTTACAATCATAACCAATATCTTTTGCTCCGCCGTCAGCCACTTCCGGTGTGGTCGGGTGGCCGAGGTGAACCCATCCTCTTTCCCGAGCAAGTACCCGAGATAGTCTTTGTATCCCGTAGTTTGGGTGTCAATCCACCCCTTCCGGTCATAGTTGGACACCCCCGTGGTGGTCAACTTCAGGAGCTTGGCCAAGCGGCCTTCGGAAAGCACAATTTCCTTGTCGCGGACTTTGGTGGTGATTTCTACCTTGTCACCCCGTTTGGTGGCCACAAGGTGTTGATAGAATTCTTTCACCAATTCGGGGTACGTATCCCCTTTGATAGTGAGGTACGTATCTAAAAGTCCCTGATGTCTAAGCATATCAACCAATTCCGGAGAGAATTGGTCGGGTTCAAGTGCTTTACCTCCGATTATCGTGTAATCGGCATTGTTCCACTCCGGGGTGCGAATTCCGAGGGGTTTCTTCGGCATTGCGACAGGTGATCTTTTTCCGGCGGATTTCCGGCGGGATTTTCCGGCGACTTTTCCGGTGGGTCTGCGGCGGGGCTCCGGCGGCGCGTTTTTCCGGCGGGTCGTCGTTGGTGCGGTTTCTCCGCAGACGAGGGAGGCAGCGGCGAGCTTGGCTCCGGCGTGAGGAGACGGTGGCGTGGGGGTGAAGCTGGGCAGAGCGTGGCAGCGGGTGGCGCCCAGGCGAGTGGCGGGCGGCGTTGGTGTCGCGGTCCTCGCCGGAACAGTGACGGCGGCGTGCGGCGGAGCGTGGCCTGAGCGGCTGGCGGCGACTCGGCTGCTGGCGGCGGTGGATTCGTGGGTCCGGTGGTGGGGCGATGAGAGTAGCGAGAGAGGGGAGAAGATAGGGGGATTAGGGAGAAGAAGAAGTGAAGGAAGAAGAAGGGTTTTTGATTTGGGGGTTTTGTGGGTTTTAGGGATTGAGAGGGGTTTAACAAGGGAGTGTTCCCTTAAGGCTTCAAGAAACACACAAGGGCTAGTGGTTAAGAACTTAGTCTTATAAGTGGGAGGTCCAGAGTTCAATCCCCATTGGTATCTTTAGGCAATTTTGGGTGGTGTGGTCCTCCTTTGTCTTTTTCCTTATTTCGTCTTTTAGTGGGGGAAAGGAATTGAGTTGATGGTATAACTTGTGCTTTACCTTGCATTGGGTTTTGATCAACGAAATCTTTATTCATAATGCTTCCTAAATGGCTAAGCTAAGTAGACATAATGTTTCCGAAGTAATTTAAACTAAATAAGCGGTTGATATGACATAGGGAATGGTTACACGGGGTGATGGCTCAGAATTCGCTTTCGGGATTTTCTTCGGCGGGGTCCGCATGGTCCCCGTCTTCGGGGTTTGGGTTTTCCTCTTCCAGGTCTTCTCCGTTTCCGAGTTCGGCTTGTGTTTGGCTCATGACGAATACCTTTCCGGGTGCGCCGTAGCCCCCGTGTTGGCCCGTGGTGGTGGGGCGTGGCTTTTGGGGCTGAGTGCACTGGAAGGCCCTGTGCCCTTCCTCCCCGCAGTTGAAGCATCTCAAAGGGTTACCCGCGCAGTCCTTGCCACGGTGGCTCTTGTTGCATCTCGGGCACGGGAAGTTCCTTGGGTTCGCTTCATTGTTTCCCAGGGGCGGTCTCGGGTTGCTTGGTCTCGTGCCGACGTCGTTCCTTGTTCTTTTTACTGGCGGTGCCCCGCTTCCGGGGTTCCTTCTTCGCATCTGTTCTTGGACCCCGCGTTGGAGTAGTTGGATTCGGTAGAGGTTCGCGGCGCTGCCGTAAGCCTCGTTGAGGGTCCGGGGCCTGCTTACCACCAGCGCCTTCCGGGCTTCGAAGTTAAGACCCGATACGAATCTTTCCACCTTGGTTGCTTCGGTGGGGACGAGTTCGGGCGCGAAGCGTGCCAGCTCGAGGAATCGTTTATGGTACTCTGTGACGGTGGTTGTTCCTTGCTTTAGGTGGAGGAACTCTTCATACATGGATGCCTTTATGTGAGTTGGGTAGAACCGTTCGCGCAGCCGTGCCTTGAGGCTTTCCCAATTGAACCCCGGCTCTTGCCGGTGGGTGGGTCCCTCGTGGATCCACCAGAGGTCGGCCTCGTGTCCGAAGTAGAACGAGGCTATTTCGACGCGGCGTTCCTCCGTGCATTCTACTACTCCTAGGATCTTATCGAGGGTCCGGATCCACTCTTCTAGGACTGCGGGGTCCTCTTCCCCGGAGAACGTAGGAGGTCGGTGGTTTGAAACTTGCCGGGCGATGTCTGAACTTGTGTTCGCTGGAGGTGGTGGGGGCCTTATGTTGCGAAGGGCCGCATCACTTAGTGCCTGCGCGACTTGTGTTAGTTGCTGTAGAGTTTGTGTCAAGGGGTCGTCAGCTGAGGGTTCCGGAGTCCCTGATTGTCTTCTGTTTGGTGCCATGTTGTCGCCTTTTCTGGTCAGGGTTTATAGGAGTGTTAGATCAAGTCTGTTGTACTTCTTACGAAGTGATATGTGGGGGAGAGTAACGTGTGGGATAGTTTCGTGTGTAGGTTTCACAATCTCACCGCGCGTCCTAAGATTCTTAAGCCCTAGGTTTCTAAATACCTAGAGTTCAAACCTAACGTCCTAAAGTTCAGTTTTAAGAGTCTTTTCCTAGGGTCAAACTTAGGCTCTGATACCAACTGTAACACCCCGGATTTTCAAAAACATTAAAACTAATATAGTAAAGGTAATATCTCATTACATCCAAAGTATATCATAAGCGTACGGGGTGCTATGCCACACCTGGGCTAGAGAACCCAGGTGCACAGGCAGTCTAACTACAGTTCACTGAAAAGTAAATGCATAACATGGCACGCAGGCCAAGAGGGAGTCTACACTACTACTATGTTCCAGCTCTAGCGCGCTCCGGTGCTCTAGTCGTCTGTGCCTGAAAGCCAAATATATCTGTTCAGCGAGAGATGCTGGTAACCCACTCCAACGCGTTGAAATACAATACATATAGCAATATATATAGATATATAAAGAAAACCATTTGAGCATGAAGATATATCCTACGGACTCTAGCTTTAAAACCGGGGACGACTCGACAGTTAAAGCCAGACGCAAGCATCGTTATAACAGTCATAAGCAGTTCTCAATAGATAAGGCAATTAAGACAAGCATAACCGATGATCGTAACTCAACATAAACGGTCTTAACATAAGTCTCCCAGTCTCATCTGCCAAGGTAGTCATAACCATAATTCTCCCACCTCTCAACACGTAGCACACTTTGTTGGCGCCACAGGACCAATCGCATGCCCATACATGAGGGTCAGCGCATATAGCTCTGACACGGCCCCGCAGCACCCTGCCCCGCATCCACACGGAGGAATCATTGCTTTGGCTCCCAATGAACCAAAGCCCATAAGAACGTGTACTCTGACTGTAGCCAGGAAGCCCATCTGACTACAGCCGGCCTCCGAACCCATTGTTCAGGAGGTGCCATCTGATTGCAGTCAGGAATTCCCATCTACCTACAACCAACTTCTGGGTCGCTGCCCAGGATAACGTCATCTGACTGCAGCCAGGAAACCCATCTGACTACAGCCAGCTTCCGAACCCTTTGTTCGGGAAACCAATCCGATCCTTTACCGAATTGGCAAACACACACACATAGCACATAGCAAGCACATGCAACCCACATTACACGTTGGGAGGAGAATACGACGTATAAAATAGACCTATGCGTGATCCATCACCAACTAGGAATTGCCTTACGGGGTTCATACTTCTTCCACCTAGGTCGACGGGATACCAATTCACTAGCATGCATTATACTCGACTCACAAACCTACAAACGGTACCCGAAATATCAAACTAGACATCGGCACGACAAACGGGGTCCGTTGGGACACCACGGGGATCGGGGGAAACATCAAACGGGGTAGCCGGGGTCCCGAGGGGGACGACTTTCCAGCGGGTAGCCGGTGGGTGGGGGTCACCCGCCGGCCGCCCGCCGGAACAGTAAATCCGGGCAGCGGGTCGCCGGTGGGCAGCTGCCCGCCCGCCGGCTGCCCGCTGCCCAAACAGTGTGTTTGGCCGTGGGTAGGTGGCGGGTCCCCTACCCCCCCACTGATTCCTTTCACAACTTGTTCGTCCCGGGAACCGATGTGGAACCCGAAACCATGCTTAGACACTCTACAACACAATCAACGACCACACGTAGACAATTTAACGAATCAAATACGAGAAACGAACGGCACGTATTCCATCATGCTTTTCTAAATATAATTAACACCCAAACATGCGATTTCCCACCCGATAATCCAAGATTAACATCATACGATATAACCTAGGGTTCTAATCGCTTTTATGTTAACAAGACTACGATTCGTCTTCTAATTGCAAGATTCGGTAAGAACAACACACAATCATCAAAGATACCGATTAATCATCAAGAACATCATAATTATCAAGAACAACACATAATCATCAAGAATACCAATTAATCACCAAGAACATCATAATTATCAAGAAACTCCCAATATCAAGATTACCAAGATTCCCCATGGAATCATCAATTCATCATCAATAACAATACTTCATCATGAACACGCCATTTATAAATAAATTGGGGGAAACCCTAAGGGAAATCATAACTATAAAAATAGGTTTTGTTGAGACATGGGTTACCTCTTAGCCTTAATTAATTCCTTGGCTATGAAGGATCTTTCTTTAAGCTTTCTTGATTTCTTGATTCCTCCTAGGGGGATTCTTGGAGCTCCTTGGGTGGTGGACGATTATTGTGTGGGGATTCTAAATGCCTTCTAAGTTCTCTATTTATATGGTATGGGGTTTAATCCTCCTAGGATTAGGTAATGGGCCCTAAGGGATAGGGGTCCATGGACTATGGTGGGCCTATTTCTCAACTTAAGCATAATAAATTATTCTTTCACACGGGTCATAGGTTAATTAATTACTTGGTCTTAGGGTCCGTAACACGGGGTGTTACAATATTATTTGACTCGGGGGCTACCAACTCGTTTATAGCAACCGAGTTCGCCGCCCAGCTCGGCCTTAACGCCAGCACCAAGGTCCGACTCCAAGTAAAGGTGGCCTTAGGCGAGGTCATAAAATGTGATCGCATGTACGAGCATGTAATGATCACCATTCAATGAGTGGAATTTCCCAGTAACCTGATCCAGTTTCAATTAGATGGGATGCAAGTAATCTTGGGCATGGATTGGCTAGGGAAGTTCCAAGCGCAAATCCTGTGCGGAGAGCAGAAAGTGGTCCTACGAGGACCAAACGGTAAGAGGGTGTCGTACCGTAGTGCCCGCCAGGATCCAGGGATCAAGCTGATAAACATGATGAAAATTAAGAAGTATCTGGGCCAAGGAAACGAGGCCTTCTTATGCTCAGTCGAAGACCTCAACGCCAAAACACTCGAACCACAAGCCATCCCAGTGGTAAACGAGTTCACCGACGTCTTCCCAGACGAAATTCCCGGGGCACCCCCCGCCACAGAAGTCGAGTTCACCATAGACCTCATACCGGGCGCCGCCCCGATCTCTAAACCACCCTACAGGCTAGCACCAAAGGAAATGAAGGAACTGAAAACGCAACTCCAAGAACTGCTAGATAAGGGTTACATCCGACCCAGCACCTCCCCATGGGGAGCACCGGTACTATTCGTTAAGAAAAAGGATGGGAGCATGCGCCTGTGCATCGACTACCGGGAACTCAACCAAGTTACTATAAAGAATAGGTACCCCCTTCCCCGAATAGATGACTTATTTGACCAACTCAAAGGGGCAGGGGTATTCTCAAAGATCGACCTAAGATCCGGGTATCACCAAATCCAAGTGGCCAAACCAGACATCCAGAAAACGGCCTTCCGGACACGTTACGGCCACTACGAGTTTACCGTAATGCCTTTCGGCCTCACTAACACGCCTGCCATATTCATGGACCTCATGAATCGAGTATTCCGACCTCACCTGGATGACTTCGTCATTGTGTTCATTGACGACATCCTAGTCTACTCCCGAAATAAAGAAGAACATGAGAAGCACCTTCGCATATCTCTGCAAACCCTCAGGAAGAACCAACTCTACGCTAAATTCTCCAAGTGCGAATTCTGGCAAGACAGCGTAGCCTTCTTGGGCCACGTGATAAACAAAGAAGGGATTAGGGTGGACCCCGCTAAGGTTCGCGTCGTTAAAGAATGGACCACGCCGAACTCACTCTCGGAAGTCCAAAGCTTCCTAGGTCTAGCGGGCTACTACAGGAGGTTCGTACCCGACTTCACCAAGATAGCCCAACCCCTCATTAAGCTCATGAAAAAGGAAACCCCCTTCCGTTGGGACAACGGCTGCATCTCGGCCTTCCAAGAATTAAAGGATAAACTAACCACTGCACCCGTGCTAGCCATACCCTCCGGATCGGAAGGGTTTGAAGTCTACAGCGACGCATCCAAGAAGGGGTTAGGATGCGTACTAATGCAAAAGGGCAAGGTAATAGCTTACGCATCCAGGCAACTCAAAACCCACGAAGGGAATTACCCCACCCATGACCTCGAGCTAGCCGCTATCGTATTCGCACTGAAAATCTGGAGGCACTACCTGTATGGGGTACAATGCAAGATCTACACCGACCATAAGAGCCTGAAGTACATCTTTACTCAAAAAGACCTAAACATGAGACAACGAAGATGACTGGAAATCATAAAGGACTACGACCTAGACATTCAATACCACGAGGAAAAAGCCAACGTGGTGGCGGATGCCCTAAGCCGAAAGACGAACCATTCCCTTAACACCACGTGGGTCCTACCGGACCATCTGTACAGGGACTTCCAAAGGCTACACTTGGAAATAATAGAGCAGGGACAAACTCGCCCCAATGCCTATCTACTCAACACACAGGCCGTGCCCACCCTCTTCGAGGAAATCAAATCGGGACAACAACAGGACCCGGAACTAGATAAACTCCGCCACGACCTAACTCGAGGAAAAGAGGGCCCCTTCGAAGCACACCCAGACGGCAGCCTCCGCTACAAAGGGAGGTGGTGTGTACCCTCAACGCACCCCCACTTGAAACAACGGATCTTGGAGGAAGGACACAACTCCCCTTACTCCGTTCACCCAGGCGGTGACAAATTATACCAAGACGTAAAGAAATCGTTTTGGTGGCCGAATATGAAAAAGGAAATCGCAGATTTTGTGGCCAAGTGCCTGAATTGCCAAAGGGTAAAAGCCGAACGATGAAAACCCAAGGGACTCGTACAACCCCTTGAAATACCACAAGGAAAATGGGATTCCATATCCATGGACTTCGTCGGAGGGCTACCCCCAACGAAAACCGGTAAGGATAAAATCTGGGTCATAGTGGATCGACTGACCAAGACAGCGCGATTCATTGCCATGAAAGAAACATGGACAATGACGCAACTAGCCCAAGCTTACGTAAACCGGGTAGTGAAATACCACGGAGTTCCCCAAAACATTGTGTCCGACCGAGATTCCAAGTTCCTCTCGCAATTCTGGAAATCACTACAAGCGGCGTTGGGGACGCAACTAAAGCTAAGCACAGCCTTTCACCCCACCACAGACGGCCAAACCGAAAGAACCATCCAAACCCTCGAAGACATGCTAAGAGCCTGCACGCTCGACTTCCGAGGGACGTGGGAAGAACACCTAGACCTCATCGAGTTCTCATACAACAACAGCTACCACGCGAGCATTCGCATGGCACCCTACGAAGCACTATACGGTCAGAAATGTAGAACCCCCTTGTGTTGGGAGGAAATGGTCAACCCGGTAACACTGGGCCCCCAATACCTACAAGACACCATAGCCAAGGTTAAACACATCCAGGAAAGGATGAAGGCCGCCCAATACCGCCAGAAGTCTTACGCCGACCTAAAGAGGAAACAAGCCGAATTCAACCTCGGGGACAAGGTTTGGCTAAGGATCTCACCCACACGAGGAGTAATGAGGTTCGGAAGGAAAGGGAAACTCAGCCCCCGATTCATCGGCCCCTACGAAATCATAGAAAGAATCGGGGACTTGGCCTACCGCCTCGCCTTGCCCATCGAACTAGAACGAGTACACAACGTGTTCCACGTGTCTCAACTAAAGAAATACATACACGACCCAGGCCACATACTCCAACCCGAGGTTGTACACCTCGACGAGTCACTGATATACGAAGAGAAACCCGTAAGAATCCTGGACACCAAGACGAGAAACACCCGGAACCGAGCCATAGAAATGGTGAAAGTCCTCTGGACCAACCACGGGACCGAAGAAGCAACATGGGAACTTAAGGACACGATGAAGGAGCGGTATCCCGAGCTTTTCACACCAGGTAACTAAGGGAAAACCTTTCACCAAGGGCCAAGCTTCGGGGACGAAGCTTCCTGTTAAGGGGGGGAGAGTGTAACACCCCGTGTTACGAGTCCTAAAACCAATTAATTAATTAGCCATCTACCCAGAAAGAAAAGAAATAAATCACAATGATTAATTAGCCTTAAGCCCACCATGGTCCGTGGACCCCCATCCCTAAAGCCCAATACCTAATCCTAGGAGAATTAAACCCCATAGCATATAAATAGAGAACTTGGAAGGCATTTAGAATCCCCACCACAATAATCTCTCACCACCCAAAGAGCTCCAAGAATTCCCCTAGGAGAAATCAAGAAATCAAGAAAGCTTAAAGAAAGATCCTTCATAGCCAAGGAATTAATTAAGGCTAAGAGGTAACCCATGTCTCAACAAAACCTATTTTCTTAGCTATGAATTCCCCTTAGGGTTTCCCCCATATTGTTGTAAATGGCGATTTACTATGATTATTATTGATGTTGATTTAATGATTCCATGGGGAATCTTGATAATCTTGATATTGGGAGTTTCTTGATAATTATGATGTTCTTGATGATTAATTGGGATTCTTGATGATTATGTGTTGTTCTTGATGATTATGATGTTCTTGATGATTAATTGGTATCCTTGATGATTATGTGTTGTTCCTACCGAATCTTGCAATTAGAAGACGAATCGTATTCTTGTTGATATAAAAGTGATTAGAACCCTAGGTTGTACCGTATGCTTTGATTCTTGGATTATCGGGTGGGGAAATCGCATGTTTGGGTGTTGATTATGTTTAGAAAAGCATGATAGGTTATGTGTCGTTCGTCTCTCGTATTTGACCCGTTAATCGCCTACGTGTTGTCGTTAATTACGTTGCAAAGTGTCTAAGCATGGTTTCGGGTTCCACGAGGGTTCCCGAGGCGTAAACGTGATAAAAGGAGTCAGTGGGGGGTAGTGGGGGGGTAGGGGACCCGCCACCTACCCACTGCCGGAACAGTGTACCCGGCAGCGGGTGGCCCCCACCCACCGGCTACCCGCTGGAATCTCACCCCACCCGGGACCCCGGCTTCCCCGTTTGATGTTTCCCCGATCCCCGTGGTGTCCCAACGGACCCCGTTTGTCGTGCCTATGTCTAGTTTGATGTTTCCGGTACCGTTCGTAGGTTTATGAGTCTGTTATATTGCATGCTAGTTGAATTGGTATCCCGTTGACCTAGGTGGAAGAAGTATGAACCCCTTAAGACTATTCCTAGTTGGTGATGGATCACGCATAGGTTTGTTTATACGTTGTATTCCTTTTCCCAATGTGTAATGTGGGTTGCATGTGCTTGCTATGTGTTATGTGTGCGTTACCCCCAATTCGGTTGCGATCGGATTGGTTATCCTGAGCTGCGGTTCAGAAGCTGGCTGTAACACCCCGTGTTACGGCCTTCAATCCTGGATTAATTATTTAATTAATCCCGCTAATAATAATTAAATATGATTTAATTATGTTAGGTTTCCCTTTAATTAATTAATATGGTCCACCATGAACCGTGGACCCTTGCCTAAATTAGAGGCTTAAGCCTATTAGGAATAAAGAAAGTAAACCTTTCACTATTCAGATCCTAATTAGGAATCCTAGACCTAGTTATCTACTAGGAATAAAGGAAGTAGGCCTTTTACTATTCAGATTATAATTAAGATCCGCTTTAATCCTATAAGGAATAGAATTAGTAAACCCATATCATTCAGGCCCTAATTAGGAGTCTTAAATATATAAATAGGGAACTTAGAAGGCACCTAGAATTCCCACCACAATAATCTCTCACCATCCAAAGAGTTCCAAGAATTCCCCTAGGAGAAATCAAGAAAGCAAGAAAGCTTAAAGAAAGATCCTTCATAGCCAAGGAATTAATTAAGGCTAAGAGGTAACCCATGTCTCAACAAAACCTATTTTCATAGTTATGATTTCCCTTAGGGTTTCCCCCATGTTATTGTTAATGGCGAGATTATGATGATATTTATTATTGATGTTGATTTGATGATTCCATGGAGAATCTTGATAATCTTGATATTGGGAGTTTCTTGATAATTATGAGGTTCTTGATAATTAATTGGTATTCTTGATGTTTATGTGTTGTTCTTGATGATTATGATGTTCTTGATGATTGATTGGTATCCTTGACGATTATGTGTTGTTCTTACCGAATCTTGCAATTAGAAGACAAATCGTATTCTTGTTAACATAAAAGTGATTAGAACCCTAGATTATATCGTATGACACTATTCTTGGATTATCGGGTGGGAAATCGCATGTTTGGGAGTGTATTGTGTTTAGAAAAGCATGATAGGATAAGTGTCGCTCGTTTCTCGTATTTGATCCATTTATTGTCTACGTGCTGCCGTTAATTACGTTGTAAAGTGTCTAAGCATGGTTTCGGGTTCCACATCGGTTCCCGGGACGAAAGAGTTGTGAAAAGAGTCAGTGGGGGGTAGGTGGGGGGTAGGGGACCCGCCACCTACCCACGGCCGTGATTACTGTTCCGGCGGGCGGGCAGCTGCCCACCGGCAACCCGCTGCCCGGAACAGTGTCTCCGGCGGGCAGCCGGCGGGTGACCCCCCACCCACCGGCTACCCGCTGGAATATCCCCCCCCTCGGGACCCCGGCTACCCCGTTTGATGTTTCCCCGATCCCCGTGGTGTCCCAACGGACCCCGTTTGTCGTGCCTATGTCTAGTTTGATATTTCGGGTACCGTTCGTAGGTTTGTGAGTCGAATATATTGCATGCTAGTTGAATTGGTATCCCGTTGACCTAGGTGGAAGAAGTATGAACCCCGTAGGGCTATTCCTAGTTGGTGATGGATCACGCATAGGTTTATTTATACGTTGTATTCCCCTCCCAACGTGTAATGTGGGTTGCATGTGCTTGCTATGTGTTACGTGTGTGTGTTACCCAATTTGGTAGCGATCGGATTGGTTATCCTGAGCTGCGGTTCAGAAGCCGGCTACAGTCAGATGGGAATTCCTGGCTGCAGTCGGATGACGGTATCCTGGGCAGCGGCCCAGAAGCTGGTTGTAGTCAGATGGGATTTCCTGGCTGCAATCAGATGACATTCTCCCGAGCAGCGGTTCGGAAGCTGGCTGTAGTCAGATGGGAATTCCTGGCTACAGTCAGATTACACATTCTTATGAGCTGCGGTTCATTGGTCGGTTGTGATCGACCCCTCCGTGTGGCGATACGGGGCAGGGTGCTGCGGGGCCGTGTCAGAGCTATATGCGCTGACCCTCATGTATGGGCATGCGATTGGTCCTGTGGCGCCAACAAAATGTGCTATGTGTTGAGATGTGGAAGAGTTGTGGTTATGAATATCTTGATGGATGTGACTGCAAGATTTATGTTGAGACTGTTTATGTTGAGCTCTGATCGCCGTTTATGCCTTGCCTTGTTTGCCTTATCTATTATGAACTGCTTATGACTGTTATAACCATTGCTTGTGTCTGGCTTTATCTGTCGAGTCATTCCCGGTTTTAAAGCTAGAGTTCGTAGGATATATCTTCATGCTCAAAATGGTTTTTATATATCTATATATATTGCTATATGTATTGTATTTCAACGCGTTGGAGTGGGTTACCAGCATCTCTCGCTGAACAGATATATTTGGCTTTCAGGCACAGAAGATTAAGTCACTGGAGCGCGCTAGAACTCGGAGTGTAGAAATAGATAGTTTCCCTTTCGGCCTGCGTGCCATGTTTATACATTTATGCTTTTGAGGATATTAGTTAGTTAGCCTGTGCATCTGGGTTCTCTAGCCCAGGTGTGGCATAGCACCCCGAACACTTGTATTATATTCTGGGATTTAATAAGATTCTACCGTTATTATAAGCTTTAAAAAGTCTTAAAAATCTGGGGTGTTACACTGGCTGCGGTCAGATTGGTATTCCTGGCTGCGGTCAGATGACATTCTCTCGGGCTGCGGTCCACCGTTTGGTTGCGATCAAACGTTTCTATACGAGCTGTGGTTCGTCCTTTATCCTGGCTGCGGTCAGATGACACTCTCTTGGGCTGCGGTCCACTATTTGGTTGCGATCAAACATTATGACGAGCTGCGGTTCATCGGTCGGTTGCGATCGACCTCCCCGTGTTGCGATACGGGGCATGGTGCTGCGGGGCCGTGTCAGAGCTATATGCACTGACCCTCATGTATGGGCATGCGATTGGTCCTGTAGCGCCAACAATGTGCATTATGTGTTGCGATATGGACGAGTCATGACGATGAGTGCCCTGGGATGTGACTATGGGTTTCATATTGGGGATTGTTTATGATGGGTTATGATTACTGCTTATGCTTTGCCTTAATTGCTTTATCTATTATGAACTGCTTATGACTGTTATAACTGTTTCTTGTGTCTGGCATTATCTATCAAGTCGTTCCCGGTTTTAAAGCTAGAGTTCGTAGGACATATCTTCATGCTCAAAAGGGTTTTCGTATATCTATATATATTGCTATATGTATTGTATTTCAACGCGTTGGAGTGGGTTACCAGCATCTCTCGCTGAACAGATATATTTGACTTTCAGGCACCGAAGATTAAGTCACTGGAGCACACTAGAACTTGGAAAAGTAGAAGTAGTTAGTTCCCCTTCGGCCTGCGCGCCATGTTTATGTAATTACGCTTTAAGGTTATTAGTTAGTTAGCCTGTGCACTTGGGTTCTCTAGCCCAGTTGTGGCATAGCACCCCGAACGCTTGTATTATATATTGGGATTTAATAAGATTCTACCTTTATTATAAGTTTTAAAATGTCTTGAAAATCTGGGGTGTTACAGTTTTATTCTTTGGAACTTCTGAAACAATGTTTTGGCTTTTGGTGTAATATTAGCATTTTGTTCTGTAATTAGATACAAAGATGAAAGCATATATAATGGATGATGACATATATAATACTCCGTACCATATATGTTTTCCCTTTGTGCGCATATATTTTATCATTTTCATTACTGGACATTGGCTAATATCTGACCTTGAAGGTCAGAGGCTTGTATCTTGTACGGACTAAGCTTTTGTCCTTTCATTTATGACCTATTTGGTTGGGCGTAATTTGACTGTAGTTGAATTGCAATTCAGTGAAAACCACAATTACGCTGTTTGGTTGGAGGGAATTGCAATTCCGCAGAATTGCAATTCCCTCCTTTTGCTGAATTGCAATTCATGGGCACCCCCCTATGAATTGCAATTCGGTGGTTGTCGGAAAAGAAAAAGGGGATGAAATGACAAAAGTGCCCTTAATATTTTAATATCTAACATTTTGTATCAAAGCCAGTCAACCTTTCAACCCCGAAATATTTTCCGTAGTGAAATATGACAACAAATTTCAATATTGTATGGTCGGGTCCCAAATTGGACGGCAAACTCGATTACAATTATTGGCAAATTATGATGTCCACACATTTGCAAGCTCAAAATCTTTGGAGCTTTGTTGATCCCGGTCTACAAGAACGAGCTGAAGCAGGCGCTATACAGCGAGATAAATTGGCCTTGGGTCAGATTCACCAAGGTGTTCATTATTTCATTTTTGGGCAATTAGCTCGTGCTCAAACAGCTAAACAAGCTTGGGGCATCTTAAAGGTGTCACACAAAGGAGTTGATCGGGCGCAGAAGTCTAAGTTGCAGTCGTTGAGAAGGTTGTACGATAATTGTGAGATGACCTCTACAGAAACAGTAGATGCGTTTTTCACTCGTCTTATTGATATGGTGAATAAGATGAGGTTATACGGAAATACGATTGAAGATGGTGCAGTGGTTGAAAAAGTTCTACGAACTATGCCGATGAAGTATGACCATGTGGTGGCTTCAATAACAGAGTCACACAAAACCGAGCTCTTATCAATTGCAGAGCTGAAAGGTATGGTAGAAAGTCATATTGACAGAATTGCGTCAAAATCGGAACCACTAGCTGAAGAAGCTTTGAAGAGTCAAGTCACCCTTAATGTGACTGGCACTAATCAAAGAGGTGGAGGATCGGGTAGAGGTCGTGGAAGAGGAAGAGGAGGTTCTGGTGGAAGAGGTCGTGGTAACTTCAACCAAGGAGGAGGACGTGGTAACTCCAACCAAGGAAGAGGTGGAGGTAATACCAAACAAGGTAAATTTCCATTTCATTGCTAGAATTGTGGCAAGTATGGGCACAAGATTGCAGATTGTTGGTATAATGAGGACAACAATCGTGGAAATCAAGCAAACATTGCTGAAAACACTGCTGAAAAGTCTGGTGAGAGTTCTGAAACTTTACTTTTAGCCAGCGATAGTTTTTCTGCAGATAAAAACATATGGTTCTTGGATACTGGGTGTAGTAACCATATGTGTGGGAAGAAAGAATTGTTTTCTGAACTGGATGAATCAGTCCGGTCTGAAGTGACATTTGGCAATAAGTTAAAAGTGCCAATTTTGGGAAAAGGTAAAATCTCTATTCAGTTGAAGGATGGTACTCACAATTTTATATCCGATGTGTTCTATGTTCCTGAACTACACCAAAATTTGTTGAGTATGGGTCAGTTGTCAGAAAATGGATATAAGATACATATTGCTCAGGGGTGTTGTACCATTGCAGATGCTAAAGGAGTTTTGATTGCAAAGGTAAATATGTCTCAAAATCGACTATTTCCTTTGAAAATTAAGCATACTCTCCTTGCTTGCTTTAATTCTGAAGTTTGTGATGATAATTGGTTATGGCATATGCGGTTTGGGCATTTTCATTTTTCTGGGTTAAACTATCTTGCGAGAAAGGAACTTGTTTCTGATTTACCTGTTGTGAATGTCCCTGATCGTATCTGTGAGATTTGTGTGATTGGGAAGAAGCATAGAGATCCATTTCCTGTGGGCAAGTCAAGGAGAGCTACAAAACAGTTGGAGATTGTTCACTCAGACCTGTGTTCGTTGGAGGTTCCCTCACATGGAGGTTGTAAGTACTTTATTACTTTCATTGATGATTTCAGTAGAAAAACATGGGTTTACTTTCTGAAGCAAAAGTCTGAAGCATGTGATGTTTTCAAACAATTTAAGATTTTTGTTGAAAAGCAAAGTGGTTATGAGATTAAAATCTTGAGAACTGATAGAGGTACAGAATATATTGCTTGTGATAATTTTCTGAAAGAAAAGGGTATTCAGCACCAAATGACAGCTAGATACACTCCACAACAAAACGGAGTGGCTGAGAGGAAGAATAGGTCAATCATGGATATGGTGAGGTGCATGTTGAAATCCAAGAATCTGCCTAAGCCTTTTTGGGCAGAAGCTGTTGCTTGTGCTGTCTATGTGTTGAATAGGTGTCCAACTAAAGGTGTCCGTGATAAGACACCCGAAGAAGTTTGGAGTGGGAAAAAACCCTCTATCAAATATCTCAAGGTTTTTGGATGTTTGGCATATGCTCATGTGCCAGATCCATTGAGAAAGAAGTTGGATGATAAAGGTGAGAAGTGCATATTCATTGGTTATAGTGACGCTTCCAAGGCTTATAAACTATACAATCCTGAAACTAAAAAGGTTGTTATAAGTCGTGATGTCATTTTTGATGAATATGATGCTTGGGATTGGTTAGCCAAAGATGAAAGTTCAGTTGTTATTCCTGTTGTTGAAAATATTGTTGATGAGCAAACGATTCCAGATAATGTTCAGTCTCCTACACAGTCGGAGCTGTCAGTTCGACGATCTCAGCGCGAGCGCCACTTACCAGCTCGCTTGCAAGATTATGTTTTGGGTCATGATAATGACATGTCTGATGAAGAAATTGTTCAATTTGCTCTCTTTGTAGATTGTGATCCTTTATCTTTTGAGGAGGCTGCTACAGAAAGGGAGTTAACAGATTTACCTCCTGGGAAGAAGCCAATTGGAGTAAAGTGGGTTTACAGAACGGAATACAAGTCAGTATATCCAACTTGAAGACGGAGACATTTCTTAAATTGAAGACGGAGACATTTCTTAAATTGAAGAAGAAGAAATTGGGATGACCAATATATCCAACTTGGTTTAAAGGAGGCAATGTTATAATAATATTATTATTATAATATATTAAACCAAGTAAACTAATGCAGTAAATAAACATGGGTGTGTGGTGTGTCATGTATGATTAGTTAATGTGAAAGTGGCCTAGATTATAGCAAGTACATGGAGCATTAGTTCCCTAATTAGTAGTTTGCCTTTAGTATAAATATGTGACTCTTGTTCATTTGTTAATCATTTCATCAAATAAACATTATCAGTTTATTCCTCTCTCTCTCTCTTCTCAAATATATTTTATATATATATATATATATATATATATATATATATATATATATATATTATATATTATATTTAATATATCTAACAATAATAGATGGATTTCTTGATTGTATGCAAATTTTGGCAATGAGAGTCTCGGCTCGTCTTCTCTGTTGAATGCACTGGAAATATTAAACATCAATCACAATGTGTTTTAGTTATGGCCAATGGGGCTTGACTCTTTAGCTAACCTAATGATTCTTGAACATCCAATATCAGTAAATTAAGAGAATATTCAATTGCACTTTGCTTTCCAACACTGCAACTTGCAGTCTAGATTATGACAATGGCTGATGAAGGCAAGAATCTCCAATAATCAACTTATTCTTCTCTTTGTATCGTGTTCCAAACCAAATTTCTTGGGGACGTTTAAAATAGAATAGAGGCCAGAAGTTGGTCTCCATTTGGTAATTTAGTAATTTATATCAAGTGTGGATTAATTATGGGCAAACTTATGAAAAGCGTGAAAGGCGTTGCTTTGTCACAAATAGCACAGTCAACGGTCAATTTAAAAAAAAAAATAAATTAAACCTAAGCCCTAAGCTAATATCGCGACTCGCGATTGTGATTGGAAAGACCAAACCTTCTCCCTCTCTGCCACTCTGCCTCCGCTGCACTCTGCTTCTCCTAGTCTCCCTTCTCGCCGACCGCCGCCCTCGCCGCCTCGCCCACCGCTCGCCGTCGTCCTCGCCTGCAGCCTGCTCACCGTTCACACTGTCGAGTGTCGACTGGTATCGCTGATTCACTGTTTACTTTTTTTTTTTTCCATTTCCTCTTCCGTAAAGATGGAAGATACATTATAGTATTATACATATGTTATATATTTATATGTATTGACTTAGGCAGTAGGCTGTAGTCAATTAGGACTTTTATTGTGTTTTATACTTTAATCTTAGTTCATTTAATAATTTATTTTTATTAAATGAATAATGTTTGTATTATTATGATGTTGTCACTTTATCACTTTAGGAGTTATTTTGGATGTTATTTTGCATAATTATTTGAAGTTTTTGACTATATATATGTATAATTTATATATATTAAAAGCGACGCTTCGCTTTGCGCTTTCACTTTCAAGCAAAGCCCGGCCTAGTCGCTTTAGTGCGCTTTTTCGCTTTAAAAAGTTTGGTTATGGGAATTAGGTATTTATCTGTCTTCAAGAAAATTAACACACTCATCTTTCACTTGGCTACTTGGTGTTTTGATGTACACAAGCCTGGAACTATTTGTGCTTGTTTTTAATTGTGTTATGAAATTCATTGGCTCCTGTTAATGCTTGCAAAAATGAATACTTCATCAGTGATCCTTGTTGATTTCTGTTAAACTTTGCTACAGCTCTTCTTTCCATATTATCTACAATTTATTTGTAGATGCTGCTGCTGCTATTTCCTGTGGTAGTCATTACTCATTAATATTCTTCCATCATGAATCTTAAGTGATGGTAACTTCATGGTAGATTATATGGTTAGCCAAATCACATTCAGATTTGATTTCTTGAATGAAATGATTGCTTGCACTCTGATGGAGACATGGAGTGTACATTTTTCTTCGTTATGGGAGGAGCACATCACCCCATCTGAATGTTATTCATAAAAAGACACAACAAACAAGACAGTCATTGCCTGACTACTTGTTTGGTTTGCTTGGGTTGCGATAATATGATTTCATACCAATCTGTTGCTAGCATGAATCATGATTGGTTTTTGTTGTGTGGTTGAGCAATGGGTATAATTGACTTCTTTTGATATCTAGATACATGCATATGAAGAACCATTTTACTGATAGGTGTCTTGGTTGACATTGTAGATTTGTAGATGATTTAAATATGCATAGGATTATATGATGTAATAAAGCTCAGGATTGGTGATTCAAATACATTGTGTTTGTTTTTCTTTGTTTATAAAATTTGAATAGTGTAAATCATACTACTTAAGGGGAATTGAGCTCTTTTTACCTGCACCATTGGTTGTTAGAAATGATAATTTGGATATGTAGTCATCAGATTCATTACTAATAAATGGACATGCACATAACAACAGAACTGAATGTGGGATTTTTTTCAAAGAAAGATGTAATTTGCAAGTGGTAAAAGATTGCAGGTTGTAAATTTCAAAATCTTTGGTCAAACATGCAATATGAGTGGCTACACAGTATCTTCATTATTATTATTATTATTATTTTTCTTTCTATTTGATATTAAATTTCTAACAAAGATAAGCGTCAATTTATCCAGAACTCAGGTAACAGTTGCTAGCAACTGCATATCGTCACACCCTGGGCATTCTGGAGCATTGATAGTGTGAATCCTGCTGTCCATCAAGTTTAACACTAGCTATCTTCATGGCTATGTAGTTAAGCATATAAAGCTATCCACAATGTAAATCTTCCTATCCTTTTCTTTCCTTCTGGCTTTTTCCCAATCTAATAATGAATTATAGTGTTTTCTCATCCTCATTTTCCAATTAACTCTTATTTATGCCTCATTATGTTAGTAGTCCTTAGAATGCAATTTCTTTCTTATGTAGATAACTGTGTGCACAGCGATAGAACTGAGGATTTGATGAGTGGTGTCTCCAGTTCAGGTGGCCTACGGGCTGCTCTCTCCTATTGTGTGCAGCAAGTACGAAATTATGACTATCATCGCTACCTTTGCCTTCTTGAACTTCCACCAAATATGAGAATAGCTGCTTTTGCACTCTCTGCTTTTAATGTAGAGACATCCAGAGCTATGGATGTGTCCTCTGATCCTAAAATCGGTCTTATGCGCCTGTTGTGGTGGCAAGAAGCTCTGGACAAGTTATATGCCAACAAGTCGATTGAGCATCCAGTAGCACAGGCGCTTGCATCTGTGATATCTCAAAATAAAATTAGCAAGAGTTGGTTGAAGCGTTCGGTGGAAGCTCGGATTAATGATGCTAGAAGAGAGGACACTGACATACCAAAAACCGTTGAAGAGTTGGAGCGGTATGCAGAAGACACTGCATCGACTATTCTGTACTCCACACTTGAAGCGGGTGGCATTAAATCGACAGTTGCAGATCATGAAGCATCACACATCGGAAAGGCGAATGGGCTTCTTTTGCTGCTAAGGTCATTACCTTACCATGCGAGTCGAAACCGCCATCTTGTTTACATACCTGCTGACGTGGCTGAGAAACATGGATTGTTAGTACATCAAAGTGGTCAGTCAGAGATTCGTTTGGATTCCCGTGAGAGCATGTGCGATGCGGTATTTAACATGGCATCTGTTGCTAATGCGCATCTGCAGAAAGCTCGTGAATTGAGAGGAAAAGTGTCGGCTGAAGCCCGGCCAGTGCTTCTACCCGCTGTCCCTGCTCAGGTTATGCTGGATTCTCTAAGCCGTGTGCAGTTCGACGTGTTTGATCAAAGACTAACACGAGGGATTTTAGGGGCTCCCTCTTTGCTTTTCCAATTGAAACTGAAATGGTATTCATGGAGGGGAACATACTAACATGTTTTCTAGTTACGTTGGCATATCCACATTGGCATGCTAATACAAATAACAAATGGCAAAGGGGGAAACTTTCTTTCTTCCCTAATGCAATGCTAACTGAAGTAGTCAAATGGTATTTATCAAAATCCAACTTTGTTGAAATTTTGGTCTCCCTTTTTATTTTGTGATTCAGATTGTCTGCCCTCAATTTGTTAATTGGCATTGTAAAATGTAAACCAATAATAATGCTCTTTATTTCCATTTGGTTTTATTCTTTGGAACTTCTGAAACAATGTTTTGGCTTTTGGTGTAATATTAGCATTTTGTTCTGTAATTAGATACAAAGATGAAAGCATATATAATGGATGATGACATATATAATACTCTGTACCATATATGTTTTCCATACAAATGAATAAGGATAGCAATTCATTTCTATAACTGAGTTGTTAGAGTACGAGCACATTTGCCTAATTTATGAAAATACTAAACAATGATAAATAAAATTTTTACATGGCGTTTGGTTGGAGGGATTTTAAATTTCCTTCCCACTTAATTCCCACCTAATTTGAAAGACCATTAAATTCCGTAGTTTGGTTGGAGGGAATTGCAATTCCCCCATTTTCATGGAATTAAAATCTCATGTCCCCCTAGTATTTTAATTCCTGGGATTTTAGGAAGAAAAAAAAATACTGATGAGACAAAATTACCCTTCTCTTTTTAACCTAAAATGAACGTCTGATCTTTCCTTTTAACAACAACAATGGGTAATTTGAACTTTATACTACTTATTCCCTTTCAATTCCCATGTATACCAAACATAGGAATTGAAATTCCCAGTAATTCTATTCCTGTCAACCAAACACTGGAATTTAAATTCCCACTTTATTCCCAGTAATTCAACTCCTATAGAATTACAATTCCTTTCCCACATAATTCTCCCCCTCCAACCAAACGCCCTGTTGAAGTTATAGCACCGCCAGAGACGGAGGCAGCCTGGGGGCAGTGGGGGCAGCTGCCCCCACTGCCCAAAATAAACAATGTAGTTTTGGGCTGTTATATATAAATATATTTTTTTAATTTTCTTGGGAAAATGACACTTTTTCCGCCTGAGTTATATACTTATAGCACTTTTTTTTCCTGAATTATTTAAGTGGCTCTTTTCCCCCTGAAATGTTAAATAGACATATTTACCCTTAAAATAAATATTTAAAATAAATATTTCATTTATTTTTCTTCTCCAACAAATTATTACTATAATTTGGTTCAAACCAAACAGATACTATAGCAACCAAACCAAAATATTACAATTACAATTTATAATTAAAACGCGATATTTAGAGTTTATTAAAATCGCAAACCGGAATGGCCTATTCATGTTCCTAACTGAAAAAATAAAATACATTTATTGTTTAATTTAGATTATTTTAAAATAAAAAATAAAATTTTAAAATAAAGACGGTTTAAAATCGCGAATCGGATCCGGAACCGCGGTTCACGGTTCATGATCCAGTTTTTTTTTTTATTCTTAAATTTAATAAATTGAAATCCAAATATTGGATTCTAGATCTGAATCATAACTGAAAACTTTTAATTCGATTGCTATAGTGTCTGGTTCAGTTCGAATCCAACCGTGGTAGTCGCTACATATACGCAATAATTTGTTAGAGAAGTAAAATAAATAAAATGTTTACTTTAAGGGTAAAAATGTCAATTTAATATATTAGGGGAAAAACCACCACTTTTAAAATAATTGAGGGGCTAATATGCTTACATAAATAATTGAAGGGAAAAAAGTGCTATAAATATATAACTTAGGGGAAAAAAGAGTCATTTTCCCTAATTTTCTTTTTACCTTCGTTTCCGATGCGACGTGAGACTCCTTCAGTATCCGCGAGACTGCGACTTCGGACTTCCTCTTCAGCCCTCGCCACCGCCCACCACTCGCCACCACCAGAGACGAGACCAGACGGCGCCTCTTCCTCGCCGGTCGCCACCGCCTCTGCCTCGCCAGACGCCACCGTCTTCTGCCTCAGTTCACACCGCCTCTGCCTCGAGAGTTGCCAGGTTCATCTTCTCGTCTTCTCAATTCTCACCCCTTACCCCTTGTTCAATTTGTTGGCATGTTTGCTTAATTTGCTTAATTCATGCCATTGCCCAAGTTCACCTAATTTTGCTCTAATATGGTTTTTCCCTAAATCTTAATTTTGTCCTAATTTTCTTTGTTGACGAATTGCTGTGTTGCTTTAATTTGAATTGTTTGTGGTGCTGCCTGCTGGTTTAATTTGAATTGTTTGTTGAATTGCTGCCTGCGAATTGCCCTAATTTGGTTGTGCCCTTTATTGAAGTGTTTCTTATTAGACTCAATGATTTCGCCATTTTATTTAAAAAATTTAATGGCGAATCTGTCATTAAAACTAGTTGATTCTGTTTTTGGACTATATAGTGAACTTTCTCAGATTTTTTTTTCCCAAGAAGGTTGATTCCTCCAATTTCTATCCCCTATCACCTATTTCCCTGAACTTAATTTCCTTTTCTGGTTTAGTGGGCTGCAGCACAAAATGACAGTTAAAACATCTAGTCAAACATGATTTCCTTCTAGCATCATAGCAAGGTTCATTAATAAACTCCTCAATTTTATATACTTAGAGATTTCCTGTCAGCAAAACAAGAAATTTATTTATGAGCTCATTTGAAGTGATGATCTCTAATTCTCTATGAAAAACACCTTCAGTAAATGCTGTTGCTTGCAGAGTTTAATCTCAGTTTCACAATCTACTACTCTACTAGTCAGTTCTAACATATCTGGATGTTTATACCCTGAATTGTATTACACTAGTTTTAGTTGCACTGGCTTTATCCAAAAACGTTGCTTCTTTATCTCTTGGGTTCAGTTGCGGTGAACTCAACTTTATGGTTGGTTAACAATATATAGGTACCACAGGTTCTGAACAAATTCCTCCAGAGTCTAAAGTGACTTCCGCAAATGCATCTTTGAGAGTGAGACTGATGTCTGTTTTCTGCTGATCAATTTCAGCAGCAAACAGTTTCCCATGAACGTTACAGTTCTTCAGATGCTTTAGAGAATCACATAATATTCATTTTGTATATGCATGTGTGTATAAAATTTAAAGGAGCACATAATTTCTTTTGGATTTTGAGGTTAGAACAAAGTAATGCATTAATTTATATAAAATGAAATGAAGATTTTTAAAACTAGAAATGTGTAAGAAAGGGCATCTTTGGTGAAAGAACATGGATCTTCTCTGGGTTTGACACTAACAGAGTTCCTGACACTTTTGGGAACCTTTGTTGAGATATGAGCCCTTTTGCTTTTTATGGGAAACCTTTTGTGTTCTGATCTAATTGCTTTGTTTTTAAAGAGCAACCTTAGTTTATTGAACTAAAATTTGGAAACGGGGGTATCTCAAACAATTTTTAAAGGGGGCATGTGCCATCAATGAATGTTAGTACTTCCTTTCTAGTGTACTTGTCTGTTGTTTTCATTGGGTGGGAGGACACTTGCTTTAATCATCTTGCTTTCTAGGAAACAATACCACCTCAAGGTTGAAGCAGTTGGGAATGGAGTTTATATGGGTTTAAATACGTGAGTATTTAATTATTTATGTTGCATTCTTTTCCCACTCAGTTATCTATCACAATTCACACATACCTTAAAGTTGCTGTGGATAAACTAACTTTTCCATCAATGAATATATTATTTATAGTTTGAATCCCTGATTTGTTGAAACTTGAATTCATCAACGTGAATTCGTGAAAAGAGACAAATATGGCCTCATCCTGAAACGAATGATCTTCATCTCTGGGATTCAAAAATTTTTCCCCTAATTTTATCTTTCGCTCCTTGTGTTATGAATTATGAGGTTTAAGGTGTGATAGCAGGCAAAGGGCCACCGCCTAGTGGTAGTTGTGAAGCTATATTTGTTAACAAATGAGCAAGTCGAATAACTAGAGAGCAGGAGATGGGATATGATAATAGATGGATTTCTTGATTGTATGCAAATTTTGGCAATGAGAGTCTCGGCTCGTCTTATTATTACAATGTGTTTTAGTTATGGGACTTGACTCTTTAGCTAACCTAATGATTCTTGAACATCCAATATGAGTAAATTAAGAGAATATTCAATTGCACT
This sequence comes from Ipomoea nil, assembly GCF_001879475.1. Lineage (NCBI taxonomy): Eukaryota > Viridiplantae > Streptophyta > Magnoliopsida > Solanales > Convolvulaceae > Ipomoea > Ipomoea nil. The sequence continues at coordinate 95,271 of NW_017619558.1, forward strand.
TTGCTTTCCAACACTGCAACTTGCAGGAGAGGCAACAGGAATGAGTAATTCTTCATGGTCATCGTTAGTGTTGTAAATTTAAGGGATATTGAGCGTGAGGTCTGCTAATAAGTGTGTGCTTCTGGAATGAAGCATGCTTAAGTACATGTTCTGCAAAATTTTAGGGAAATCACTAAGATCATCTGTGGTTATATCCTGGATTCACCTGATTCAGTCTAGATTATGACAATTGGCTGATGAAGGCAAGAATCTCCAATAATCAACTTATTCTTCTCTTTATATCGTGTTCCAAAGCAAATTTCTTGGGGAAGTTTAAAATAGAAGAGAGGCCAGAAGTTGGTCTCCATTTGGAAACTACTAAATTTTAACAGTCAGTGGCTTAATATTTTGTGGTGAATCTTTATTCTTTTCAAAAATCATTTAAAAAAATGTATTCTTTTGGGGTTACACTGTTACAGGAAGGATGAAGTCGGGAAAATAGACCTGTTTGGGTTAATAGATGCCAAGGGAAAAGGATAACACGCTGAATTCTTAAGCTACAAGTGCTTTGAATGCCATAACAAACAATGGTAGAAGAAAAATAGGAAATTTAGTAATTTATATAAAGTGTGGATTAGTTATGGTAAATTAGTAATTAGGTATTTATCTGTCTTCAAGAAAATATTTATCTGTCTTCAAGAAAATTAACACACTCATCTTTCACTTGGCGACTTGGTGTTTTGATGTACACAAGCCTGGAACTATTTGTGCTTGTTTTTAATTGTGTTATGAAGTTCATTGGTTCCTGTTAATGCTTGCAAAAATGAATACTTCATCAGTGATCCTCTTTGATTTCTGTTAAATTTTGCTACAACTCTTCTTTCCATATTATCTACAATTTATTTGTAGATGCTGCTGCTGCTATTTCCTGTGGTAGTCATTAATATTCTTCCATCATGAATCTTAAGTGATGGTAACTTCATGGTAGATTATATGGTTAGCCAAATCACATTCAGATTTGATTTCTTGAATGAAATGATTGCTTGATAGTTGATACATGGAGGTGGTGCACTCTGATGGAGTGATGGTTACATTTTTCTTCCTTCTGGGAGGGGCACATCAGCCCATCTGAATGGTATTGATAAAAAGACACAACAGACAAGGCGGTCATTGTCTGACTATTTCTTTGGTTTGCTTGGGTTGCGATAATGTGCTTTACTTTGGTGCACTACTCTTGATTTCATACCAATCTGTTGCTAGCATGAATCATGATTGCTTTTTGTTGTGTGGTTGAGCAATGGATATAATTGACTTCTTTAGATATCTAGATACTTGCATTTCAAGAACCATTTTGCTGATTGGTGTCTTGGTTGACATTGTAGATGATTTAAATATGCATAGGATTATATGATGTAATAAAGCGCAGGATTGGTGAGCACAGACATGATGATTCAAATACATTGTGGTTGGTTTTCTTTGTTTATAAAATTTGAATAGTGTATATACTACTTAAGGGGAATTCAGCTCTTTTTACCTGCACCATTGGTTGTTAGAAATGATAATTTGGATATGCAGTCATCAGATTCATTACTAATAAATGGACATGCACATAACAACAGAATTGAATGTGAGATTTTTTTCATAGAAAGATGTAATTTGCAAGTGGTAAAAATTGCAGGTTGTAAATTTCAAAATCTTTGGTCAAACATGCAATATGAATGGTAACACAAAAGTTCAAAAAACAGTATCTTCATTATTATTATTATTATTCTTTCTATTTGATATTAAATTTCTAACAAAGATAAGCATCAATTTATCCAGAATTCAGGCAACTGCATATCGTCACACCCTTGGCGCTCTGGGGCATTGATAGTGTGAATCCTGCTGTCCATCAAGTTTAACACTAGCTATCTTTATGGCTATGTAGTTAAGCATATAAACTATAAAGGTATCCACAATGTAAATTTTTCAAAAAAAAAAGTTAACTTATCAATTTGAAGAGTTGACAGTGTGTTGGAATATAGTACACTGAATTGGTTTGAAGTCATGAATATATCATTTAATCAACGGTTATGGAATTATAGTAGTTTGACATTTATTTCAATTACACAGCTTCACTCTCATTTTTAATCAGGCATTTAATTTGTATTGCATGTCACTTTAACTAGTTTTTATATGGGTGGCTGAAGTTATAGTGATTTGTTTATATTATGCTATGTGGATGGCTGATATTATCTCAGTTCAAGCTCTATTTGTGAACAACATTTGGAAACCATAGAGGTCAAAATAATTTTTATAAATTTTATTTATCACATGCAATTTCCTAAAGTTTGCTTGTTGATCAATAGAGTGGAGAATTAAGATTGTTTATATTGCTGTCCTCCACCAAGAATACTAAAGGTTTTTGTGGTTGACTACCATCTTTTGGAGTTTTGGAGATTTATCTCCATTATTAGATTGTGTTAGTTCTGAGGTGTTTTCTCTTTTATCTTCTATTCAACACAATTCTTGAAATTAAAAAATAAATAAATTAATTTGTTATAGTCTTTGAATCTTCTTTCTGCTCTGTTGTTCCAAGTTCAAGAGGATGCATATAAGTGAGAGTGAAACGATTAAATCTTCCTATCCTTTTCTTTCCTTCTGCCTTTTTCCCAATCTAATAATGAATTACAGTGCTTTCTCATCCTCATTTTCCAATTAACTCTTATTTGTGCCTCATTATGTTAGTAGTCCTTAGAATGCAATTTCTTTCTTATGCAGATATAACTGTGTGCACAGTGACAGAATTGAGGATTTGATGAGTGGTGCCTCCAGTTCAGGTGGCCTACGGGCTGCTCTCTCCTATTGTGTGCAGCAAGTACGGAATTATGACTATCATCGCTACCTTTGCCTTCTTGAACTTCCACCAAATATGAGAATAGCTGCTTTTGCACTCTCTGCTTTTAATGTAGAGACATCCAGAGCTATGGATGTGTCCTCTGATCCTAAAATCGGTCTTATGCGCCTGTTGTGGTGGCAAGAAGCTCTGGACAAGCTATACGCCAACAAGTCGATTGAGCATCCAGTAGCACAGGCGCTTGCATCTGTGATATCTCAAAATAAAATTAGCAAGAGTTGGTTGAAGCGTTCGGTGGAAGCTCGGATTAATGATGCCAGAAGAGAGGACACTGACATACCAAAAACCGTTGAAGAGTTGGAGCGGTATGCAGAAGACACTGCATCGACTATTCTGTACTCCACACTTGAAGCGGGCGGCATTAGATCGACAGTTGCAGATCATGCAGCATCACACATCGGAAAGGCGAATGGGCTTCTTTTGCTGCTAAGGTCATTACCTTACCATGCGAGTCGAAACCGCCATCTTGTTTACATACCTGCTGACGTGGCTGAGAAACATGGATTGTTAGTACATCAAAGTGGTCAGTCAGAGATTCGTTTGGATTCCCGTGAGAGCATGTGCGATGCGGTGTTTGACATGGCATCTGTTGCTAATGCACATCTGCAGAAAGCTCGTGAATTGAGAGGAAAAGTGCCGGCTGAAGCCCGGCCAGTGCTTCTACCCGCTGTCCCTGCTCAGGTTATGCTGGATTCTCTAAGCTGTGTGCAGTTCGACGTGTTTGATCCAAGACTAACACGAGGGATTTTAGGGGCTCCCCCTCTGCTTTTCCAATTGAAACTGAAATGGTATTCATGGAGGGGAACATACTAAACATGTTTTCTAGTTAATTTCTACCTTTTGGAACTTCACAATGGCATGCTAATATACAAATAACAAATGGCAAAGGGGGAAACTTTATTTCTTCCCTAATGCAATGCTAACTGAAGTAGTCAAATGGTATTTATCAAAATTCAACTTTGTTGAAATTTTGGTCTCCCTTTTTATTTTGTGATTCAGATTGCCTGCCATCAATTTGTTGATTGGCATTGTAAAATGTAAACCAATAATAATGCTCTTTATTTCCATTTGGCTTTATTCTTTGCAACTTTTGAACAATGTTTTGGCTTTTGGTGTAATATTAGCATTTTGTTCTGTAATTAGATACAAAGATGAAAGCATATATAATGGATGATGACATATATAATACTCCGTACCATATATGTTTTATCATTTTCATTAGTGGACATTGGCATTAATCTGACCTTGAAGGTCAGAGGCTTGTATTTTGTATGGACTGAGCTTTTGTCCTTTCACTTAGGGGTGTGAATTTGGTTAACCAAAAATTTTAACGTTTTAACGGAACTTTATATTATCGAATTAATTGAATTAATTTTTTTTTAATTAATTGATCGGTTAACAGATTAATCAAAATTTTTTAGTTAAATTTTTAAATCCTTAAAATAATACATATAATAATAAATTTAATTACTTTAATACTTATAATAATAATAATAATAATAATAATAATAATAATAATAATAATAATAATAATAATAAATCCATAACTTCAATACAAAATTCAAAGTCCTTAGGGATTTCATTTTAGTTTTAGGAATTTTACATTATATATTTATATATTTATTAAAAATTTTAGTTAACCATTTTGTTAATTCGATTAACAGTTTCGAATTGAATTAATCATTAATTGAAATTTTATGAAATCTCTAATCATTAATCGAATCGAAATATTTCGATTTAAAAAATGGTTAATCAGAATTCGTCAATTAACTAAACTTTCATCGAAGTTTGCATAACCCTATTTTCCTTTAAAAAAAAAAAAAGGGTGGGGGAGGGTTTGATCGCATTCTTGGAAATATTACAATTGATTAATGTGACATTCTGAATGAAGACATTATACTAGTCATTTGAGGATTGAATTCGATCGCATTCTTGGAAATATTACAATTGATTAATGTGACATTGTGAATGAAGACATTATACTTGTCATTTGAGGATAACTATGAAATTATTTGATGAAGGAGAGGTTTCAACAAATTTAAAATGTAGTTTTCTCCCAAAAGAAAAAAAAAGTTTAAAACACAGGAATTATATCGATAAACTTGATGGAATAAAATTGAAATAAAACAAGGTATATGATAAAAATAAAATAAAAATTATGCGGTTATGAAGATGTTACTAGGTTCAAATCACATAGTGAGTTTGGTCAACCCATTAACACATTTTGTCACAAGACAAATGAGATGTAACAATTTAAGAACTAATCCCATATTTAGTGGGATGGAAAATATTTTCTAAGAAAGTTCATTTTCATAAAGTTGAGAAAAATGCTATTTTGTGTTGTTTGATTCGTGATATTCATTTTCATTTGAAAGTAGAATTCTTCAAATTTTGAGGAAAAACAAATTCTTAACTTCATAATATTTTGTTTTTCATGGAATTGGGAAGAAAAGATGACTTGATAGGTCTATTTTACCCCAATTAAATTTTATTTTTTTTAAAAGACATTAAACTTTATTAATTACTATGACTTTTATTATTATTATTATTATTATTATTATTATTATTATTATTATTATTATTATTATTATTATTATTATTATTATTATTATGTGTAGGGGCATTTTGGTCTTTATATTCATTATTCCTTACAATTTTAAATTCAACCAAACAATAGAATTAATATTCCCAATAATTTATTTTCCACAAGCCAAATAATAGAATCAATATCTTCCCAGTCATTTCTTTTCCATGAAATTTAAATTCCATTCATCCTCAAATATTTTCTGCGAATCAAATGTGCCATAATATCTTGGAAGGTGGAAGGTTAGAATAACCTTTTTAAGCCCGAGATAAACACATAGAAATGATTTAGATTTTTTTTTTTTTTAAATGTGAAAGCTCGTACACCACTACCTGAAGGTGTAGTCTAGGTAAAACCTGCCTTTGAGACCTTAGCTAGAAAATAATCACAAGGAGATAAATCTCACAAGGAGATAAATCAACCTATATTGTCCATAGCTGATAGGTTCAAACTATAAGGTTGTCGTCCATAACTTTCTCTCCAGCCACCATCCTCGACTTTTTCACTAGCCACCGCCCCAACTTTCTCTCCAAATATCATTCCGAACTCTCTCTTGTTCAAAATTTTGTTTATATTTCTTTAAAATTGAGTTTCGAAAATGAATATGGAATATTGGAAAAATGACGGATTATAAAAATGAAAAATTAAACAAATAAAAACCAAGAGAAATGGAAAATGAACGAAATAAAGAATTGGGGAAATGAAGTGATTGGACTTGGTTTTCAATTGGGAAATAATAGTTATTACTTCAAATGTATTATCATGTGGTTGGTACTTGGTAGGCTTGTGCTTTGAGATCATGACGAGAAACAACTTTGTAAAAATTTTCTACAAAAGAATTAAAGACATGTTTAATTATTGACAAATTCGTCAAAATTTAATAAATCTACGGACTTTGATGTTTTGATACTTTGACGTTTTAACTATGATCAAAACATCAAAGTAGTTACTTGATAAACTAGCGGTTTGGAGCACTGGATTGCCCCAAACCGCTGGAATCTCAAACGCTGCTCCTAAGAGCCGCGTTTGAGATTGATATTTTAAAAAAAAAATTATATTTTCTCCAAAATGTCCTTACTTTATTATTAAAAAATTAAAAAAAAAAAAAGACAAAAAACTACTGAAGAGCTTTGAGGCTCCATTTATGAGGATCCATTGCCGTGCTCAACCGAATTCGGATGGGCACGACTAAAATTAGTGAAGTCTTGAAGCTCATTTTATAGGAGGCTCAAGGTTCCTTCTCCACTTTTTTCACCGATGTGGAAAAAGTGGAAAAACAAAGGGCTCCCCTTCTTATTTGTTTTTTTTCTTCTCTTTTTTGTTATTATTATTATTATTATTGTTTGTGAAATATATGTATACCCTTTAGGTTATTTTACATGTTAATTGTTAACTTAAATAATTAATTTTACCAAATATATTTTTACAAATCGTTGATACAATTCGCTAGTCAAATCCAATAATACAATATGATATTTGTTACCGCTAACATAATTCGCTAACCGCTAACCACTGATTGCTAAACAAGACCTAAGGTTGAATTTAAAAATTCAAACCCGTTTAAATTCATGCTTATGAATTTGTCTCAATTCTCCAATAAACTAAATTTCAACAATACTCATCCCACTAGTCAACTAATTTCAATTCAACAATACTCATCCCACTAATAAAGGTACAACATTACACCTTACACCATAGAAATGTCATATTAATTACTCCCTCAATTCCATCAATTCCATTTTATGTGTATGATTCAGTTAACAAAACATGACTAAAGTCATTTTTTACTCAATTTTTTAAAATATTAAGTTTAGTATTAGTATATAAAAATGATATATTTAAAAACTACATTAAAAGTATTATTAAAATAATTTAAAAATACTAAAAAAACAAAAAAAAACAAATAAGAAAGAGTTGGTTTGACCAGGACTATGTGGTCTAATGGTATTCGGGTTGAACTTCCATTTGGAAGGTTGTGAGTTCGAGCCAGTGACTTTCAAAAAAAGAAAGATATTGTGTGGACCACAATCCAAGTTTCGCGTATTTTTTTTTTTTTTTCACGCGACCCACTGCAACATAAACTTTTATAACTCATAATGTACATTATTCTAAAGCATAATTTACATTATTCTAACTCATAAAGTACATTATTTTACCCCAGAAGTTTCATTATTCTAAACAATAAAGTATATTATTCTAACACATAATGTACATTATTCTAACACATAAAATACATTATTCTAACTTATAAAATTCAACGATGTCATTTTGGACCGTGATCCACAGTTGTCCACACAATAATTTGTCCACAAAATGAGACAGATGAAGAATTTGTTTAATTCATTCTTGGGTGGGTCATTGAACTATAGACAAATAATACATACACGATGCACACATTTATTCTTTATATTGGCATATGCTCCTATGGTACCAAAATTCCGGAAATAAACCTAATTTCAATGTATTGTGTGGACAGGACCTCCCACTTGAATATTTTCCAGAATGTAAAGCTACCAATTATTATGGTACAGAAGGCTGGAGGTAGGGATTCTAAAATATCTATGTCCCATTATACATGTTTCCTTCATAAAGTTGTGATTGCAAATATTATTCCAGTCACTTTCACTCTACCTTTCATTTAATTTTTTAAATTTTTTATTTTTTGTTGCTAATAATAGATTCTAAGTTTCATTTATTTATTAGTACAAGTTGATGGATTATCAAGTGACATGACAAAACATTAGCAAATTAATGACCATTTATTATCATTCTTTCTGCCAGTTATCAGTTGTGTTACCTAACATCTCTATGCATGGTAGTACTCTATGTAGCACAAAAATGAGAAATATGAAATGGAAAGTGAAGAAACAACAATTTAAAAAAAAAATGTTTTTCTTTTCTCCTCTTGAATTTTCCTTCTAATCGATCACATCACGATGTGATTTTCATTTGAGTGCTAATGAATTGGATGGTCCCACCATTAATTAAAAAAAAATTAGTTAATAATCAAATTCTGAAAAAATACACTGCATGAGGGGAATGTGTTGTTTATGTGCAATGTATATCGTGCACCACGGTGCACATAGCAATGTGCGCTCAGGCACAAAACGACGTCGTTACAATTGCTGTTGACGGGGATTGACGTAACAGACGTCACTCCACCCGTTCAAATGGACCAAACCCCATTATGTGTATTCAGTTAAAAGTTTTTGTGTATTGTGTTATGAATTTATGTGTATTCAGTTAAGAGTTTATGTGTATTATGTTAAAAGTTTATATGTATTTTGTTAACAGTTTGTGTATTATGTTATGAGTTTATGTGTATTATGTTATGAATTTATGGGTATTATGTTAAGAGTTTATGTATATTATGTATTATGTTAGATTATGTGTATTCTGTTATGAGTTTATGTGCATTCGAAACAGAGAATTTTTTTTTTTTTTTTTTTTTTTTTTGGAGAAAGCACCAAAACGACGTTGTTTTGGGAGGCACGGGGCGCAAATTGTTATGTGTGTCGTGGTGCACGGTATATGATTGTTGTTTATGGGGGTCGGACTTTGTTGCAACCAGATACATTTATGTAGAAACTGAGTGGAAGCTGGTGATGATATAAGATTGTGTACCAAAAACAAAATATTGTAGCTGATCTCCTAACTAATCTGGCTATCCCAGCGGATAGATAGTGAACTAAATTTGTGAATCCTACCATACAAGTTAGGAAAACTATTCGGGATGACATGTTGGGAGTTGTAAGAACGTGAAGGATTTTTGTGACATGACACTAATACGGTCCAGGAGTACGCCCCCTTTAAATTCAAAAGATATTGAAAATACAATAAGATAATGTCACGTCAAGAAAGGAAGATTGAAGGAAAATATAGGAGTATCTAGCATGCAGCATTACAGGTAACCAACTAGTAGTATGTGTGTGTGTGTGTGTGTATATATATATATATATATATATATATATATATATATATATATATATATATATATATATTTTTTTTTTTTTTTTCTTTTGCTTTTGGCCAATGTCGATCTTCGCAGTCTCCTTCCAATCTGGAAGGAGGCTAAACGTCATCGCCTCTAGCTTCCTTCCGATCTGGAAGGAGACGGCCGCGTCGTCGCCTCCTTCCAGTATGGAGGGAGGCAGCCACCGTCATCGCTTCCTTCAAGACTGGAAGGAGGTGACGTTTGCCTCCTCCTTCCAGTTTGGGAGGAGGCAGTCGCTGTTGCTTCCTTCCTGTCTGGAAGGGGGCGACGGAGGCTTCTTTTCAGACCGGAAGTCGGCGACGAACGTCGCGGCCAACCAAAAATAAATAAATTATATATATATATATATATATATATATATATATATATATATATATATATATATATTACCTGGTAACCTGTTGGTTACTGGTAAATTTGATTTAATTGCACTTTTTTAAAGAGCTCAAATATGTAATTGAATATTTTTAATATTTGAGGGCCTAATTGATTTTTCATCAAAAGTTTAAGTGTCTATTTGACATTTTTCTCTTACTCTTTTATATTAAAGAATGTATGCAATGAAATGTGAGAAACTTGTAAATATAAAGACATGGGGGTTTATTTAGAAATATTTGTTTCTTAAAAATGTATAAATATTAAAGAGTAATTTTTTCATTATTAAAAATGTTACACAAATCTCTATCTAAATCAAGGTGAATGCTTTTTCCCTCCATTTTGTGCATTTAAGAGTTATGGAATATCAAGGGTTTAGGAACTTAATAATCATCATAAATCTTTATATATATATATATATATATATATATATATATATATATATATTGGTTCCTGTGAGATCATGTCTTCCCGTGCGGTCAATGCGGCATACACCACTAGGTATGTATAAATGCACCATACAGTGTTCGAAAATACACCGGAATGAAATGTCAAAAAATACACCACACAAAAAAAATACACCACACATAATATAATGTATTTACAAACACTGTGTGGTGCATTTTTGCATACCTAATGGTGTATGCCGCACTGACCGCACGGGAAGACCCGACCTCACAGAAACCTGACCATATATATATATATATATATATATATATATATATATATATATATATATATATATATATATATATATGAAAGAGATTGTTGAGTTTATACAACACAAAGATGCAAAAAAAAAAAAAAAAAAAAAAAAAAAAAAAGGTACAAATTTATAAATTCATGTAATCATGAATTAATTTCTACGAGTATTATATATCAATTTTGATTATAAAATATGTACTAACTTTTTAATAGTTTTTAATTTTGATTAATTTTTTAATAATTTATTTACAAAGAAAGTTAGGTAAAGTAAAATTAAGTAGGGAAAAAATTTTCACGCCTAAGTGTTAATGCATATTAATAGATTTGTAAGATCATTATTTTTTTGTGTGTAAACCACAAGGTGGTCCGGGTCTTTCTCTGTCCGTTTAACTTTGTAAGATCATTATTGCAAATGAGGTTAGCAATATGAATGCATTTTTTGTCATATATTGTCTTAACATTTAAATATTACAATAATGTATAACTATACTTACACTTTTAATAAAATTAATTCTACTTTGTATTATAATATTACAATAATACTTATAAATTTTTATCCGTGCATCGCATGGGGCAAATGCTAATAAATATAAAAAGTGCTCCAAATCAGTAATAAATACTTAAGCAGTAACTACCAATTACCACAAAGTCAATTTGAAATAAAATACAATACATAAACTTTAAAATATTTTTTTAACATAATTAAATAGTTAAATATTTAATTGTTTATATTTTCATTAGCATCTTCATAAAAAAATAAAAAAATTTAAAAAAAAAAGTACAAATAGGACATTGAACTATTTGGGGATATCATCAATTATGCTACAGGACTCGAATAAGCTCCAAATTCATCCATGAACTCGAAAAAAAAAAAAGAAAAAAAAAGAAGAGAAATTTGCATTTTTAGCAAGTTAAAAGTTTGCGCTTATTATTATCTTACTAAGCATTTGACCATCTTCTTGGATACCATATTTTCCTGACGTGTCGATTAATGTATTTAAAAATAATTTTTTCAATTTTATTTTAATAATTTCAAATAAAAGAATTATTTTAAAATTAAAAAAAAAATTAACCTGGCCAAAGACGAAGGGGACCCATTCGTCTCCATGGCCGGCCCTTCGTCTCCATGACTGGCCAGAGACGAAGGGGCCCCTTTTCGTCTCCATGTCTGGCTGGAGATGAAGCGGTGGGGACCACTTTGTCTCCGTCCAGCCATGGAGACGATCCCCTTCGTCTCCATGGCATCGCCCTTCGTCTCCGGCCAACCATGGAGGCTGTTTATTATTATTATTATTATTATTATTATTATTATTATTATTATTATTATTATTATTATTATTATTAATTTCAAAATACTTATTTTATTTGAAATTATTAAAATAAAATTTGAAAAATTATTTTTAAAATACAGTAACCGACACGTCAGGAAATAAAATCAGAAAAACATGACATTCGGGAAGGGAGTGCTTAGTAGGATAATAATAATAATAAAAGAGTTAATTCCGACAATGGTCTTCTGACTATATTGATTTTTCAAAATTGGTTCTCGACTTTTAATTTGGACACTTTAAGCCCCTTGACTTTCAATTTCTTTCCAATTGAGGTCCTTTCGTCAGATTACGGTAAATTGGACTTTAAATGAAAGGATAAAGTAGTCATTTCATCTGTCTAATGTATAATTCTTCGTATTTCTCCCTTGTATGCGCGACTTCGGACATTAGATTCGCTTAATTGCTTAATCCATAAATCCACTCAAATAACAAAATTTCATTAGGGATTAAGCAATTAAGTGAATTTGATGTCCGAAGTTGCGTATACAAGGAAGAAATACAAAGAATTATACATTAGACAAATGAAATGACTACTTTACCCTTTATTTTAAAGTCCACTTTACCGTAATCTGACGAAATGGCCTCAATTGGAAAGAAATTGAAACTCAAGGGATGTAAAGTGTCTAAATTAAAAGTTGTGGACTAATTTTGGAAAATCAATATAGTCGGAGGACCATTGCTGGAATTAACTCAATAATAAAATATAAAATAAAATATACACATGGCATATTAACTTGCTAAAAATGCTAATTGCTCTTTTTTTTTTTTTTTCCGGGTTCATGGATGAATTTAAAGCTTATTCGAGTTCGGTAGTTTAATTGTTATCCCCAAATAGTTCAATGACTTATTTGTACCTTTTCCCTAATATATATATATATATATATATATATATATATATATATATATATATATATATATATATATATATATATATATATATATATATATATATATATATATATATATATATATATATAAACTTTGGATGAATAGATTAGATTTATCCAAGATAAGTTAATTGGCAAATTGAAATATATCAACATATTCATATATGTTAGGAAATTCATCTTCACCAACTGATGGTTTTTGGGTTTTCGGGCCCAAGAAGGTCCAACACAACCTTAAGCTGGAGGAGACACCTTTCACAAAAAGCCTTGATTTTAGTGAAAATAGGTTGCTCAATAATGCTCTCTATTCCCTCTCCGGGTTCTCGAATTTGTCTTTTACAAGGGGTGGAGGAGCCTTTTTATAGTGGCTCCTCCTTGACTGTCTTAAAGGCCCATGATGGCCGACTTAAAGGCTATAATCAATATGCCGAGCCGTTGGGCGACGTTACAGACCCGGCCAACGGCTCTCTCTAGCTAGTAACTGGTGGACCGCGTCCAGCTTTTAATGCTTCAACGGCTCCTTGCCTTGACTGCTTCAATGGCTCTCTGAACCGAGTCTTCCCCTGGGCCGGGCCTAGACCGACTCCTCGTCTTTGGGTGGCACTCGGATTGGGCTGTCCTTTGTAGCTCAAGACTGGGCCTTCTTCTTTGGGCCTGGGCCGAGTCCTGGACTCGGCCCAGGCATCCTTCGAGCCTGCCTTTCGTCAGCCCACCCTTTCTTCTTTGGTCTTTTCTTTCTGGGCCTCTTTTCTTGGGCCGGGGTTCTCACCCCATCAACTAGTCCCTCACTTTTCCATACCCGGTCCACCAACCTGGGTTTGGAAAAGTAGTAACCGTCTCCTGCCCGCCGAATCCATGCCTTGAATGACTCAGGATTGACCCAGATTATTCGCTATCTCCCGGATCTCACGGGACCGTTTTGATCTCCTCGACCTGGCCTGACACCTATAAATGACCTTGGCCGCTCTTCAACTAATTCACCAACTCCCCATGGGTCGCTCACCGTTGAAAGGGAAGCGCATTGATTTTGGGTCGCCCTGGCGGCCCTTGCCTTCAAAACGGACTCGGCCTGAGAGGGAGCCCAAAAAGAAGGCTCCTCGTCCGACCCCACAAAGATCTCCTGTTGGCGCTGCCTCCGTGGTTTATCCACCGACTCCTGCTCGACGCGAAGTCGTTCCGACTTCTCGCCCTTCTCCCCCTCCGGGGACCGCTCGAGTCACCTCTCCTGGTGGGACCGTTGTCAACGTGCCTATCCCAGACCAGCTCTCTTTCCGCATGACTTTCTCTATTCCTCTGGACGACCTGGGTGGTCCGATCACAGGGCTGATGAACGAGGAAGACTTCGCTCGCTATCAGAAAATGTACCCGGACGACGACGAGCTGGTTGTGCCACCACTCATGCCGGCCTTCTGGGACTCGATTTGCCCGTCCCCTCCTGGACCATCGGGAGGGTTTTCTGGAAGCGACTTCTCTTCGCCGGGTGAATGATCTTGGGGTCGGCTGGGTACTTTGGAGGGGTAGTTCTTTTAGGAGCATTTGCTTTATTCTGTAATAAGCTCCTTGTAACCTGCACCTCTTTACTTATAATGAATAAATAAACTCCCTTGGCGCCTTGTCTGTTTTTCCGTTTTCTCGTATGATTTATGCATTTGTCCGTCTCAGTGGTTGAGGAGTCGGCCATGATGTCGAGTCCTCCCCTTGCTCGACACCTGTAAAATTTTCATTTCCCAGGCGAGCCAGGCTTTTTCAGCTTAGCGTTCGAATCTCACTTTTCCCGAGCTAATTGGATGGGATTAACCTCTGACAGAGATTCGCGCTGCCCATCTAATCCGGCCTAGTTATGTCAGTTACGATTCCCTTCGTGATTCGTGCCTCGGTTGTTGCTCTCTCGAGGCTCTATATAAGGGCTCCGGGTGGCCTTGTGTTTTCTCACCCTTTCTCATTTCAAAAACTCAAGCTATGAGTTTCAGGGACGGTGATCGTCGTTGGTCCATCCGTAACAAGGAACATGCACGTCTGGAGGAGCTCCGGCGAAAGAGGGCGGCCAACGGAGGGCACTTAACGGGCGACTCCACTTCTGATCCCATTGTGGTGCCTCCGGACATGCTTGACTTGATGATCGTGGAGCCGGAAGAGGACGAGATGGAGCCCATGGTGGAAGACCCGGAGCCGGAGGAGGACCTGGACTGGGAGGCTCCTCCTCTTTTTGGCGTGGCCATGTCACCGAGTGCCCTGGAGAGGCCCCTGCGGATGGTCATTGATGGGAAGCCTGCTGTGTACCTGGACGAACTGCCCGAGCCCGAGCCCGAGCCGAATCTGTTGCCTTTCCGCCCCCACTACTACCTGGAGGACCCGCAGCCGGTGCGCCCCGCGGAGGAGGAGGAAGATAAGCCCTAGGCCCATCTTTTCTGTGTAATGTTTGTGGCCGAGTTCTTGGCCTTGTACCCCTGTTTCCATGGAATAAAATCACGTCTTTATGTTTTTGGCTCTTGGTTTTATATGCTCCTTTAGCCGACTCTTGGTCGCCATGACCGACTTGTGGGCTCTGCCCGACTAGACCCTTTGGGTAAGGGACTCGGCAAATCTGTTGGCCAACCCTATGACCTGAAGCTTGTCCGAGTGTTTTACTCGACCGGACCCAGCTGGGTACCTTTTGGTAACTTTCAGCACGATCTTGGTGGGCCCCCAAAGCTTTGGCTTTGATGGGCCTTTGACCGGGCAGGCTGGGTTGCCGTCACTTAAGCCTCGGCCTAGGGTAGACGCGCCGCTTGCAGGCTAGCCCTAGGTCTGAACCGTCGCCCCGCCTATCGAGGCATTAATTGCGGCGTCACTTCGATGTCCCGTCGCCTCCAATTCCTCCATTAGGAAGGCGCCGCGTGGCAGCCGCTTGGGCTCCCTCCTCCTCTTTAAAAACCTTTCCCTTCATTCTTCTTCTTCAGTTCTCCAAGCTTCTCTGCGTCTTCCTCGTCTTCCCAAACTCAATCGAAAGCCTGTAAGTGATGCCTTCTTCTTCTCATTCTTCTTCTTCCCGCCGTTTGTCCTTTGACAACCCGGCGGGGACCTCGCCATCGTCTTCTTCTTCTTCTTCTTCCGCCGTTGTTCGCCGTCTGGAAATGCCGGCGGGCTTCCAGGCGGTCTCTTCTTCTTCATTCTTAACTCCCTCTTCTTCCGGGGCGGCCACTCCGATGAGCCCAGCCCCGTTATCCACGGTGGCGGCTTTGCCGGACGGCGTTGAACGGCCGCGAGGCAAGTTCGACTCGGTTGTCTGGCCGGCCAGTCTTCCGTCAACCGCCACAGCGGCGGATCTGGATATGGCTCGCTTTCTTCTTGGCCCTTCGGCCTTGGTCGTCGCGGCGGAGGGCCGGCCTATTTACGACCCGCCGGAGGGTTTTGTGGGTATTCATTTGCACTCGGTTGCATTCGGCTTCCGAGTGCCCCCACACCCATTTCTTTCGCTCCTCTTCCGGCACTATAACTTGGTCCCTGGCCAGTTAGTGCCCAATTCTCACCGACTCCTTACCAGCTTCATCAATCTCTGCCATTGGTGGCAGTGCGAGCCAGATTTGGACCTGTTCCGGTATCTCTTCACCGTGAACAAGGTTGGCTCCCACTCGCCTGGCTTTATCCAGGTTGCTGCTCGCCCGAAGCGGCAGCTTTTTGAGGGATTGTCCGACTCAATTAAAGAGTGGAAGCCCCTGTATTTCTTCGTCCGACCTCTCTCTTCTTCCTTCACCTTCCCGACCTTGTGGCCGGCGACTCTCTTCAAGCCCTGCTCTCGGCGGGCCGTTTTTACGGAAGATGCTGTCCAAGGCGGCGACTTCTTGAAGAGCCTGGGGCCGTACTCGGTTAAGTACTGGTCCCGGGTCCGGGCCATGGCCAAGCATGGCCTTCTGCCGGAGGGCGCCGCCACCATAGGTAGCGTCTTTTTCATCTCCTTCTCGACTCGCTTCTTATTTTATGCGGAAATACTCACAAGTGCATGGGTTTCTCTTACAGGTCCATACGACTCTGACTCCTCTAGTTCAGACGAGGCCGTTGTACCGACTCCGGAGATGACTGACAGAGCGGAAAAAATGAGGCGTCGCCTGACGCAACGTTCTACCGGCGCTGCCGCCGCGTCTTCGTCTCAGCCCTTGCCATCGCCTCGGCCGACTCCTCCACATCCTCATAATGTGGTCGACCTCACGCCCTCGCCTGTGGTGTCGCACAGTCGGCAGCCGCCTCCTCCTTCTTTCGAAAGTCCGAGCTCTAAGAGGCCGGCTGAGGATACGGAGGGGCCGACTCCGAAGAGGATTCGACTATGCCACGAGGTGGACGAGGGCGCTCAAATCTTGATGGGCAACTCCTCCATTCGCGAGTGGTGCAAGGATGTCCTTCTGCCAAAGGATGTGGAGTCGACTAAGGGCCTTGCCGACGGGTTCATCATCGAGGCCTTGCTCCGGCAGTCGTATCGCGTAAGTGTTGTTTATTCGGCCTTTTCTTCTACTTACTCTCTTATCCTCCGACTGACAGTTTGGTATGCAGGACCTTACGCTCCAAATGGAACTGGGCAATTGGTTCCTGGGCTTTAGGAATGACATGCGGGCCATGGCTGCCAAGCTGCACCAGACGGAGGAGGCTTTCCGGGAAGAGCAGGCGAAGCAGCTTAAGATGGTGGAGGTGCACAACGCCGAGCGACTGAGGGTGACCCGTCAGTGGGAGGAGGAGAGGGATAAGGCGGCCACGATCGCCGTGACCTCCGTCGAAGACTACAAGAAGTCGGCCGCCTTCGAGGCAGACGTGCAGGCGGCGGTGGAAGCCCGGAGGAAGGAGGTGGCCAGGGAATGGCTGGCGACTCCAGAGGGCGACGACTTCTTTCTGGACTTGGGCGAGCGGGACTACCGTTTGGGCTTCCGCGAGGCACAGACAGAGATCTATGCCACTCTGCTGGCCCGCGACTCCTCGTTCACCCCCGAGAGCTGGGGTCTCAAGCCTGTGCTGGACGCTGAAGGGCCGGCTGCACCTACCGACTCGACAACTCTTCCTGCAGCGACGCCACCAGTACTTACCGAGTCCTCTCCTCAGGCGGAGGACCCTTCTTCTGTTCCCCCAGCTGGCCAATCGGCAGGGGCGCAAGTTGAAGGGGTCGCTGTTGACACCCCCTCCCCAGTAGCCTAGGATCTTTTAGAATAGATCCTATCTTTTGTAAAGGCTGGCCTCCTTGTCGGCCTTATTTTAATGAAAGCGTTTTCCGTCCTTTTCTCTTGCCATTTTGTCTTGGAGCTCTTCTTTTAATATTTTGCTTTCTTCTAAGGCTTCGAACCCAGCTAGCCCTCATTCTTTCTCGCCGAGTCCCTAAGTCGAGGCGACCCTTTACGCGGTTACCTTCTCAGGAATGACTAATGGTTTGGACCCTTGTCCCCTGGCTTTCCCTCGTCGAGTCCCTCAGGCGAGGCGACTCCTTCTAAGGGCTTGGACCCTTGTTTCCTAGCTTTCTCTCGCCGAGTCCCTCAGTCGAGGCGACCCTTTAGGCTTTTTCTGTTCTCAGAAACGGTTCAGGGTCAGTGCCCCGACGTTTCTATATATACTGGCCGAGTCTCTCATTCGAGGCGACTCCTTTTGGCTTTTTTCACGGAAACGACTAAGGGTCTGGGCCCTTGTTTCCTAACTTTCTCTCGCCGAGTCCCTCAGTCGAGGCGATCCTTTAGGCTTTTTCTGTTCTCAGAAACGGTTCAGGGTCAGTGCCCCGGCGTTTCTATGTATACTGGCCGAGTCTCTCATTCGAGGCGACTCCTTTTGGCTTTTTCACGGAAACGACTAAGGGTCTGGGCCCTTGTTTCCTAACTTTCTCTCGCCGAGTCCCTCAGTCGAGGCGACCCTTTAGGCTTTTTCTGTTCTCAGAAACGGTTCAGGGTCAGTGCCCCGGCGTTTCTATATATACTGGCCGAGTCTCTCATTCGAGGCGACTCCTTTTAGCTTTTTCACGGAAACGACTAAGGGTCTGGGCCCTTGTTTCCTAACTTTCTCTCGCCGAGTCCCTCAGACGAGGCGACCCTTTAGGCTTTTTCTGTTCTCAGAAACGGTTCAGGGTCAGTGCCCCGGCGTTTCTATATATACTGGCCGAGTCTCTCATTCGAGGCGACTCCTTTTGGCTTTTTCACGGAAACGACTAAGGGTCTGGGCCCTTGTTTCCTAACTTTTTCTCGCCGAGTCCCTTAGTCGAGGCGACCCTTTAGGCTTTTTCTGTTCTCAGAAATGGTTCAGGGTCAGTGCCCCGGCGTTTCTATATATACTGGCCGAGTCTCTCCTTCGAGGCGACTCCTTTTGGCTTTTTCACGGAAACGACTAAGGGTCTGGGCCCTTGTTTCCTAACTTTCTCTCGCCGAGTCCCTCAGTCGAGGCGACCCTTTAGGCTTTTTTTGTTCTCAGAAACGGTTCAGGGTCAGTGCCCCGGTGTTTCTATATATACTGGCCGAGTCTCTCATTCGAGGCGACTCCTTTTGGCTTTTTCACGGAAACGACTAAGGGTCTGGGCCCTTGTTTCCTAACTTTCTCTCGCCGAGTCCCTCAGTCGAGGCGACCCTTTAGGCTTTTTCTGTTCTAAGAAACGGTTTAGGGTCAGTGCCCCGGCGTTTCTATATATACTGGCCGAGTCTCTCATTCGAGGCGACTCCTTTTGGCTTTTTCACGGAAACGACTAAGGGTCTGGGCCCTTGTTTCCTAACTTTCTCTCGCCGAGTCCCTCAGACGAGGCGACCCTTTAGGCTTTTTCTGTTCTCAGAAACGGTTCAGGGTCAGTGCCCCGGCGTTTCTATATATACTGGCCGAGTCTCTCATTCGAGGCGACTCCTTTTGGCTTTTTCAGGGAAACGACTAAGGGTCTGGGCCCTTGTTTCCTAACTTTTTCTCGCCGAGTCCCTCAGTCGAGGCGACCCTTTAGGCTTTTTCTATTCTCAGAAACGGTTCAGGGTCAGTGCCCCGGCGTTTCTATATATACGTGCCGAGTCTCTCATTCGAGGCGACTCCTTTTGGCTTTTTCACGGAAACGACTAAGGGTCTGGGCCCTTGTTTCCTAACTTTCTCTCGCCGAGTCCCTGGGACGATTGGTTGTAACCCATGCACTTTATTTAGATTAGAATCCTCGGGCCCATACATGACCTATCATTGGCTACTGATAGAACCTTTTCAAGTGAGTAGCATTCCATATACGATCTATGAGCCTGCTTTCCATAGTGTCTAATTTGTAGGTTCCGACCTGGACTACAGCCGCGATGCGGTACGGCCCTTCCCACTTGACCGCGAGCTTGCCTCCTTCGGTAGGCTGGCTGGCTTGTCGATCTCGTAGCACTAGGTCGCCAACCTGGAAGGTTCTCGGGCGAGTTCGGCGATCGCGGTATCTTTTCACCGCCTGTTGGTACTCAACCATTCGGGCACTCGCGGCTTCCCTTCTTTCTTCTAGAAAATTTTTCTCAATCTGCAGGCTCTCTTCATTTGCCGCGTCCGAATAGGTGCGAACCCGGTAGGTGGGCTCGACCACTTCGACTGGAACCTTGGCCTCAAAGCCGTAAGCGAGCGAGAACGGACTCTCTCCCGTTGCACGCCGCTGGGTAGTGCGATAGGCCCATAGGACTCGATCAAGCTCGTCCGCCCAGTTTCCTCGGATGTCCTCGAGCTTTTTCCGGATTCCGTCGACCAATGTTCGATTCACATTTTCGACCTACCCATTGGCTTGGGGGTAGGCTACCGACACCTTGGTATGCTTGATACCGTGTCGGCTACAGAAATCGGCGAATGCCTGACAGTCAAACTGTCGCCCGTTATCGCTGACGATGTGTTCGGGCAGGCCGAAGCGACAGATCACCCTTTTCCACAGAAAGCGGCGACACTGGTACTCGGTGATGTTAGCCAGAGGTTCCGCCTCAACCCATTTGGTGAAGTAGTCGATGGCTACGACGCAAAACTTCAATCCTCCCGGGGCGACGGGTAGGGGCCCCAATAAGTCTATTCCCCACTTGGCGAAAGGAATAGCAGTGGTGACCGGTGTATAGAAGGTGGCCGGCCGAGTGTCTTTCCTGGCGAATGCCTGGCAAACGCCGCATTTAGACATTCGTTCAATACAGTCTCGCATCATGGTCGGCCAATAATACCTTTGCACGACCAACTTTCGGGCGAGCGTGTGGGCACCCTGGTGCGCGGCACAGATGCCTCTATGGGCTTCATCCATCACCTTCTCGGCCTCAGGCCTAAGTAGGCATTTCAACAAGGGCCCTCCAAACAACTGTTTGTACAGATGTCCGTCGATGATTCGGAAGGAGGGTGCTTTTCGTCGAACCCTTGCGGCGACTGCTGGGTCGGTTGGCAACTCGCCCGTTTCCTTAAACCGCCGGATATCTTCTATCCAAAACATCTCAGGGTTTTTCTCTCGGTCCCACTCCTCGACGTTCACTTGTTGGACCGCCAACGGTGCCTCTTCGATGCTCGGCCGACTTAGTTCCTCCTTTTGGCAGATCCTTATTAAGTGATCCGGCACCCCTTCCAGGGCGATTTTGGACAAGATATCAGCCTCTACATTGTCCGCCCGGGATATGTATTCTATCTCATAGGCTTCAAGCCCTTTCAACATCTTGGTGGCACATTCTTTGTATAACGCCATTCTCGCGTTCTTAGCTTCGCACGTCCCCGAAATCTGTCCGACCACCAGTCGGGAGTCGGTTTTGATTCGCAGCCGTTCGACTCCTAGATCTTTGGCGAGACGGAGGCCGTTCAATACTGCTTCGTATTCGGCCTCGTTATTTGATGTAGAGAACAGGTACCTCAGGGCATAATACAGCCGAAATCCCTCCGGAGAGATAAGCATGACACCGCCTCCGCAGTGCTGTCGACTTGATGCTCCATCCGCGTGCATCTCCCACCACTCGCCCAGATGGCTTTCCGAGGCGCGCTCCTTCTCTTCCTCACCCGCGGTACACTCGACCAGAATGTCGGCCAAAGCTTGGCCTTTGATGGAGGGCCTGAGTTGGTACTCGATCCCGTACTGAGTCAACTCGACGGCCCATTTTACCAATCGGCCGGAGGACAGGGGGTTCCGCAGCACACTCCCGAGTGGTTGATCCGTCAGGACTCGGACGGTATGAGCTTGGAAGTAAGGTGCTAACTTACGCACGGTGACTACCAAGGCATACACGATCTTCTCCATGGTGGTGTACCGCGTCTCGGCAGCTTTCAGCGAGCGGCTTACATAGTAAACCGGGTGCTGGACTCGGTCTTCTTCTCGGACCAACACAGAACTTACTGCCTTGGCTGAGGCGGCAAGGTACAAGAGTAAGGGCTCGCCCTCCTGGGGGTAGATAGTACTGGGGGAGTCGACAGATATTGTTTTAATTCTTCGAACGACTGCTGGCATTCGGTAGTCCAGGCGAATCCCTCCTTCTTCTTCATGGCTTCGAAGAAGGGCACGGTTTTATCCGCTGATTTGCTAAGGAAACGGCTAAGAGCCGCCAATCGTCCTGTCAAGCGTTGCAAGTCCTTGACGGTAGTAGGAGGTTGCATGTCAAGGATAGCCTGTACTTTCTCCGGATTAGGCTCGATGCCTCGCTTGGTGACCATGTAACCCAAGAACTTACCACCCTGGACGGCGAATGCGCACTTCTTGGGGTTCAGCCGGAGGTTGTACTTTATCATTACCTTAAAGCAGTCGGCTAGATCTTCCGCGTGCTTGTCCTCCTCTCGACTTTTGACGAGCATGTCGTCAACATACGCAGCCATCGATTTTCCCAGCAGGTGATGGAACAGTCGGGCAACCATTCGAGTGTATGTAGCTCCAGCGTTTTTGAGTCCGAATGGCATGACTCGGTAGCAGTAAACTCCGTCCGGAGTCAGGAAAGCGGTCTTTTCTTCATCCGCCGGGTGCATGAATATTTGGTGGTATCCTCGGAAGGCATCCATAAAACTGAGAAGCGCTGACCCGGCCGTTTCGTCGACTAGCTGGTCGATTCGGGGCAGAGGAAACGGGTCTTTTGGGCAGGCTTTGTTAAGATCAGTGTAGTCTACACACATTCGCCACGCCGGGGGCTTGGGTACAAGGACCACGTTGGCCAACCATTCCGGGTACTTAACCTCACGGACGTGCCCGGCTGCTAACAATGTGCTTACCTCTTTCTTCACGGACTCCCTCCGGTCATTCGCCAAATACCGTTTCTTCTGTATGACCGGCCGATGCTCTGGGTCTACGGCGAGTCGGTGTGATATGATTGATCGATCCACGCCGGGCATATCTTCGGGGCCTCAGGCGAAAACCAGTCGGTGCTCCTGGAGCACTTTCATGATTTCCCCTTTTAACTTCTCCGGAAGGCCGACTCCAATTCTTACTCGCCTGCTTGGCTGTGCTGGGTCAATCTCGACCTCCTCTAGCTCGACGGCCGGCTCTGGGCGAGGTATCACGGTTCTCTTAGGGGGCCTCTCAGTGATCTCATGGACCTGCATCCCACGTTTGCCCATTCCTCTACACGCTTGTAGGTAGCAGTCGCGGGCGACCTTGCGGTCACAACGCACTGTTCCTATTCCGTTCGGCGTGCGAAACTTCAAGCACAGGTGTTCAATTGAGATTAAGGCTCCAAGGTCTTCCAGACCCGGGCGGCCGAGTATGGCATTGTGCGAGCAGGCTAGATCGACCACGATGAACTTCATGCTCAACTTCTGTACATCCGGATAACTGCCGATCTCCACAGGAAGAGTGATGGACCCTTCCGCTTCCACTGAGTCTCCAGTGAAGCCGGCGAGAGGGGTGTTCACGGGTCTGAGCTGTTCTCGGGTCAGCCCCATCTTAGTAAAGGTATCCAGGTACAGTACGTTGACACTACTCCCGGTGTCAACCAGAATCCGGCGAACAACTACACCGTTGATATCCATGGCGATGACCAACGCGTCTCGATGCGGGGTTTCCCCGGCTGGCAAGTCTTTATCGGTGAACACGATGGGCTCCCGGCATATCTTTTTGGAGCTCTCCTCCCGGCCGTAGACCGTTCCGACATATAGTTGCCGAGCCCAGGCTTTCCGGGTATTTGCGGAATCGCCGCCTTCTGGCCCGCCGACTATCATGTTAATGACTGGCTTCTGGCGCCATTGGGCTTCGTCCTCCTCGGAGACCGGCTGCTTGCCCCGGCTATTTTCTGCGTCGGCGGAAGGCCCCTCGTCTCCTCGACTGGTCGACCTTCGCTTCCATTGGTTAGGAGGCGGAGTTCCTTGCTGGATAATCCCCTCCATGATCTTCTTTAAGTAGAAGCATTCTTCCGTGCTGTGAGTGTAAGATTTATGATATCGACAATATTTAGAAGTCTTACCAGTATCCTCGCTCGCTGCACGATCGTCAATCGGCGGAGGTGGAGGCGGGGCGACCACTTGTACCTCATGGACCGGCCGCTCTGGAGCCGGGCGATAAGTGTGGACGATGGGGCGGTCGTACGGTCGCCTGGCCTCAGGCCGCCGAGCTACGTCTGAACGTCTCTCTCTGGTCTCGGCCCGCGTCCTTTTTCCACTGGCAGATCCGCCGACCTCACGTTGTCGTTTGTGCTTTATAGCCTGTTCTGTGTTGGCTCTCTTGTTGGCCATCTGGATTGCGTCTGCGTATGTCGCCGGACGGTTGTCCCTCAGGTCCCGGTATAGTTGTCCGGACCGCAAAGATTCGATGAAGAAGGTGAGTGCTGTTTGATCCTCCACTTCTTCTATCGACTGGATCTCCTTTTGCCAGCGAGCCAGATAGGCTTTTAAGGATTCGCCCTCATCCTGATGGATGTCGCCCAAATGAGTCAAGTCTTTCTGTTGTTTGATGTTAGCGGCGTAGTGGCTCATGAAGCGGTCCGCCAGCTCTTCGAAGCTGTGAATCGACCCCGGGGGTTGTCCTACAAGCCACCTTTGCGCGGCCCCTTTTAACGTGGGCAGGAAGGCGCGGCACATGACCGGGTCCCGTACTCCCCAGACCTGCATTTTGGCCTGGTAGCTCAATAGATGTTCCCGCGGGTCGCCTGATCCGTCGAACGTGGCTTGTTCCGGGAACTTGAAGTCGCCCGGTATTTTGAAGGCCATGATCTCGGCGGAGAAAGGTAACAAGGTCAGCAGCGCTCGACCGGGGGCCTTGGTTCTCCCTTCTACCTGCTCTTTCAGATTTCTTACCTCTTGGGCGAGGTTTGCCATTTCGACCCTCTCATGGGTGTGGTTTCCTGTCGACTCCGCGCTTTCGCCAACCTCTGACTCGGCGGGTTGGTCATGGTCTCGGGCGGACTGCTCCACGCGGCGAGCCGCCGTCCGGCCTTTCCCCGCACGGTTACGCTCACGTGCTCTCTGCCGGCCGTGAGTTTCTACCGGAGCGCGGAGGGGTTCCCTTCGCCCTAGTCGTTCTCTTGCTGACCGTCGCTCGACACCAGGGCCTAGCCGGGAATGAACGGACTGGACAGGTTGACTCACCGCCCGGCGGGTTGATTGTTGATTGTTCGGCCATCGCGGCGGTGGGGGGTCTTGTTGCGGTACCCGAGTAGCGGATTGCTCCCGTATTCCCCGACTTGCTTCGGCGAAGGCACGTCCAATTGCGTGTAGCTGATCCGGGGTGAGCGGTACCGCAGTCGGCTGTGGATTTATCTGAGGTGTCGGTGGCGGTGTTGCATCGTCTTCCCGGCTTCGGGTGCTTCTCCGATTCAACTGATCTCTTAGGTCGGCTCCTAGCCCATTGCGTTGGCTCAATTGGTCTTGGCTTCCTGTCATGGTAAAATCTTTCAATTACTTACGACCAGGACTCTTCTTGATGATTTCTCCGACTCGCTTTGCTCAGAAGGCACGCAACTCTTTGTTTGGATCCCCACAGGCGGCGCCAGTGATGGTTTTTGGGTTTTCGGGCCCAAGGAGGTCCAACACAACCTTAAGCTGGAGGAGACACCTTTCACAAAAAGCCTTGATTTTAGTGAAAATAGGTTGCTCAATAATGCTCTCTATTCCCTCTCCGGGTTCTCGAATCTGTCTTTTACAAGGGGTGGAGGAGCCTTTTTATAGTGGCTCCTCCTTGACTGTCTTAAAGGCCCATGATGGCCGACTTAAAGGCTATAATCAATATGCCGAGCCGTTGGGCAACGTTACAGACCCGGCCAACGGCTCTCTCTAGCTAGTAACTGGTGGACCGCGTCCAGCTTTTAATGCTTCAACGGCTCCTTGCCTTGACTGCTTCAATGGCTCTCTGAACCGAGTCTTCCCCTGGGCCGGGCCTAGACCGACTCCTCGTCTTTGGGTGGCACTCGGATTGGGCTGTCCTTTGTAGCTCAAGACTGGGCCTTCTTCTTTGGGCCTGGGCCGAGTCCTGGACTCGGCCCAGGCATCCTTCGAGCCTGCCTTTCGTCAGCCCACCCTTTCTTCTTTGGTCTTTTCTTTCTGGGCCTCTTTTCTTGGGCCGGGGTTCTCACCCCATCACCAACATCCAATTCACCATTTTTTATTAATTAGGAAATGATCCACTTAAAAAAAAAATTAAAAATTGCACAAAATAGTTTTGAAATAAGTTGCGGGGATGAAATATTTTTAAAACAGAGAAACATTACGTTCACATATTTTCGTGCAACATAAGTGATAGCTAACTAGTGAAAATTGCACTATGAAATGCATTTTTGGTGCTTTGATTTTTTTTTTTGGTATATTTTTAATTATTACTATTGACTTTGAATTTTTGTAATCAGTTTTAATTCTTTTAGCGAGTTTATTATGATAAGTTTTTCGAGCAAACATCACCTAAAACTAGCATATGCACATGTTTGACTTAAAAATTCCTCTAAAAGAGTAAAAGTGATAGAAAAATTCAAATTTTATTTAGTGAAAAAAAAAATCAATTTTGGTCATATGACTATAGGGGCTTTGTTAATTTCAGCATCTGACTTTCAAAAGTGTCAATTTAGTACCTTGACTATGTAATTTTTATCAATTTTGGTCACTCAGGTCAAATTGTCAGTCAAATTTCGCCGGAAAATTTTAACAGTTAAAATAATAAGGGTATTTTAGTCATTTCTCATATATTCCCTCTTCTCCGGCGAATTCTTTTTTTTTTTTTCAACAGAGAACACCATCATCGCGATCAGGGTCGCCCCGGCCCGCATGAACACCCTGAGGCTCAACGCCGATGATGTTCACGCCAAACAGCCTCAGTTGCTTAGCTGTAGCCTTACTTTGGACCACCGGCACCAACTCGTACACCATTGCCCAGGTGCGCTCTTTGCGATGCCGTTTTCTCCGCTTCAAAACCTTCCAGAACCACTACAAACACAGAGATACATACCTGTGGGGACATGGTTGAGGGCGATGCCGGTGTTATTGAGGGTCTGCTGAACCGATGGCGAGATCTTGGTAGTATCCCCGTCGGCAGAGATGGAGTAGTTAGAAGTCTATGAAGAATCAGTTATAGTCATAAGTTGTTTCCTAAGTTTGTGTTACTTCCATGTATATTTAAACCTCTGTAACTCTCTACTGGTTCATTCATTCAATACACATTTTATAAACTCATCTGGTATCAACCTAACTTTTCGATCCCATGGCCGATGAACGTAATGCTCCTCCGGCTCCCGCCGCTGACGCCACTCAGGATTACACCAGCCGTGCCGTCACGGCAGTCACCGTACCTGAGTCTCGTTCCCCAAATATGCTGCAGCAAACGCATCATTACTTGTCCATCAAGCTGACAGCCACGAACTACCTGTTCTGGAGGGCGCAGCTAGTTCCATTTCTTCGTGGACAAAACCTTTATGGTTTTGTTAATGGCACCCACGCTTGTCCACCTGAGTTTGTCTCGTCTTCCTCAGCTTCTCCTGCGACTATGAACCCTCTTTATGCTCAATGGGTTCAACAAGATCAGTTTATTTTAAGCATGATTATTTCATCATTGGCAGAGGAAGTGTTGTATTTGGCGATTGGTCACTCCACGTCTCGAGTTGTTTGGATAGCAGCGGAAACAACACTTGGTTCAACTTCTCGCGCACGTTCGCTAAGCCTCCTCAGCCAACTTCAGAATCTTCGCCAAGGTGACTCATCAACGGCGGGTTATCTTGGCAAAACCCAAGTTCTCGTCGAACAGTTGGCTCAAGCCGGTCGGCCGATTGGTTTGGACGAGCAAAACTTGCACGTCTTTCGTGGCGTTCGTCTGGAGTATCGTGGACTTGTTGCATCACTGACCACGAAGAGCGCACCCCTCACCATTCCAGAAGTTGCATATTTGTTGGTCACTCATCAGTATCTTTTTTCCAGAAGAGGCGGCCGCATCACTTCCATCTGCTCCGTCTGCTTTGCTCATTCAACACCTGCAGCAGCAGCCTCGCTCGTAAGGTGATGCCAACCGCGATCGTGGACGTGGTTATAGGGGCCAAAGAGGTCGTGGACAATGAGGTCGTGTCGGGGTTCGATGCCAAATCTGTGACACCCAAGGCCGTACAGCACTTACCTGCTACAAACGCTTCGTCGACGTCTCCAACCACCGTCCAACTCAATTGCCGTCTCACCCCACTGATCCCCATGCAAATGTGGTGCTCTAACAACCTCAAGATGATCTCCAAACAACACCCTTTTCAAATGTTTGGTTCCCTGACACAGGTGCTAATGCACATGCCACCCCGCATATGGACGGGTTGAATGAACTCAAACCCTATACTGGAAATGAAAATCTACGTGTAGGTGATGGAACAGGTCTGTCAATTAAGCATACTGGTTCAGTTTCATTACAGTTAAAGTTTTGGTCACTGTCCATAAACAACATATTACATATTCCAAAATTATGTGCCTCGTTATTATCTGTACATAAATTCACAAATGATAATAATGTTTATTTCGAATTTCACCCCTCTCATTTTTTTGTGAAGGACTGTATCACCAATCAGGTCCTGCTTGAAGGTCTCAGTCATGGAGGAATGTACATGCTTAATACATCCACTCCGGTTGCTCTTGTGTCTGCTAGGGCGTCTCCTCAAGTGTGGCATAACTGACTTGGTCATCCACATTTCCAGGTCTTGCGTTAGGTCCTTTCTAGGTGTCCCGTTATTGGTTTTTCAATTCCTCCAATAAACTCTGTACAGTGTGCCACTTGGTTAAGTCTGCGCGCTTCCCACTGGCTCGTGTTGAATGCTCTAGTTCCTCTCCCCTACAGTTAATTTATACGGATATTTGGGGGCAGTCACCAGTCTCCTCAGTTGATAGTTTTAAGTATTTCGTACTATTTGTTGACGATTTTTCCCGTTACATATGGTACTACCCTATGCGTCTTAAAATTGATATATATTCAATATTTAATAACTTCCATTCCTCTGTGGGAAAATGTTTTTCACACCCCATTAAATGTATTCAATCTGACCTCGGGGGTGAATGTCGCAAACTCCATGACGTATTCACCGCCTCAAGTATTTCTCACAGGCAATCTTATCCGCACACACATGAGCAGAATGGTCGCGTTGAACGTAGCCACCGTCATGTTGTGGAAATCAGACTAACACTTCTTGCCCAAAGCCGTGTTCCATAGAAATATTGGCCCCATACGCCTTTTAGTCTGCGGTCTATTTAATTAACCGCATGTCGTCCTCAGTCACAAACAATAAGAGTCCTTACTCGTGTCTGTTCCAAAAATCACCTAATTATGAAATCGTGCGAGTTTTTGGCTGTGAATGCTTCCCGTGCCTAAGGCCATATAACAGACACAAAATGGATTACCGCTTGGTGCCCTGTGTTATTTTGGGCTACCCGGAATCCTTTAGTGGCTTCAGATGGTTGGATCCTGCTTCGGGTCGTGTCTATATAGCACGACATGTCAGGTTTAACGAAGAAGTTTTTCCTTTTTTTTTTTTTTTTGAATCTGCAGGTTCTCACACTGGCGAGGATGCTAATAATTCTGAGGTCTCCTCGCCTTGGGGGTCGGCACTAGTCCTTCAGCTGACTACCTCTATTGCTCCGCCACCATTGATGATCACCGCACCACCGTGTGACACCACCACCATGCATGTGCCAAATCCGGCGCCGCAATCCCAAGTTCAGTCCGAGTCTGCCTCAACCTCATCTTTTCACCCGACGACATCATCCAACACAACCCGGTCACGACGCAACCGCCCAACCACACTCACGCATGAGATGGCACTTCGGCGTACCACATGTACTCAACGGAGAAACCCGACGGCCATGGTTGCGTCTGTTGATGATGATGAACCGTCTTGCTACTCCCAGGCAGTGAAGCTTCCGCAGTGGAGGGCGGCAATGGATGTTGAGTTCAATGCATTGTTGATTAATAAAACCTGGCATTTAGTTGCACCCAAATCACATATGAACATTATAGGTTGTAAATGGGTGTTCGGTATAAAGCGGAACGCCGATGGCGCGGTTGAACGCTACAAAGCCCGCTTAGTAGCCAAGGGATTTAACCAAGTTCCGGGACAAGACTACTTCGCGACGTTTAGCCCGGTGGTCAAACCGGCCACTGTTAGGCTTCTTCTAACCTATGTTGTCTTGAACAACTGGACCATGCGTCAACTTGTTGTTCACAACGCATTTTTAAATGATCACATTACCGAGTATATCTATATGCGGCAACCGCCCAGGTACACAAATCCAAATTACCCGCAACACGTTTGTAAGCTTCAGCAATCCTTGTACGACCTAAAACATGCACCACGTGCCTGGTTCACGCGGGTTTCCGTCCCTCCAAAACGGATGTGTCTCTCTTTATTTATGAATCTATCCAGTCTCGTGCCTATATCCTCGTTTATGTTGATGATATACTGTTGCTTGGGGATGATTCTACCTTATTAATTGATGGTTTACTTTGTAAGATGGCCACAGTGTTCAAAATTGGTGTTCAAAATTCGTGATTTGGGAATACCCCACTTTTTCTTGGGTATTGAAGCGGTCTACATGTCTGAGAGTGTGGTCCTTTCGCAACGGCGTTTATGGTGGAACTACTTCGTAAGGCAGGAATAGAATCATGCAAACCTTTT
The DNA here is from genome assembly GCF_001879475.1 of Ipomoea nil. Lineage (NCBI taxonomy): Eukaryota > Viridiplantae > Streptophyta > Magnoliopsida > Solanales > Convolvulaceae > Ipomoea > Ipomoea nil. The sequence goes on from NW_017619558.1 coordinate 125,991, forward strand.
TCCACGCCTATGCCCACGACTCCCTCGACGACACCTGCTGATCCGGCTCAGTTAGAAGACCCAACACCATATCGACAACTCGTTGGTTCATTGATGTATTTGTTACTAACGCGCCCAGATTTAAGTTTTGCAGAGAATCGCTTGTGTCAATTTATGCACAGTCCGATGGTGGAACACTGGTCATCTCTTAAACAGGTGTTGAGCTACGTCAAGGGCATGCTTGATCTCGGGCTACGGTTATCTACATCCCAATCTCCGACCACGCATGCCTTTTCAGATTCAGACTGGGCCGGCTGCTCTATTGATTGGAAGTCCAAGGGTGGGTTTGCAGTCTTCCTTGGCTCGAGTTTGGTCTCTTGGGTATCACGGAACCAGCGCACGGTTGCGCGCTCGTCCACAGAAGCTGAGTACAAGGCCTTAGCTGACGTCGCAACGGAGATAGTTTGGATTCAGTCTCTGCTTCGGGAACTTGGCCTTCAACAACCTACCATTCCCGTCCTGTGGTGTGACAATTTGGGCGCCATGTACCTCTGTGCGAATCCCATTTTTCACGCCAGAACGAAGCACGTGGACGTCGACTACCACTTTGTGCGTGATAAGGTCTCCACGGGTACCCTGAAGGTTAATTTTGTTTCAACTAATGATCATATAGCAGACATTTTTACCAAGGCACTATCTGCATCCCGGTTCACTGATCTCCGTGTCAAGCTTAGCGTTGTCCCCTGTCCACCGTCAGCTTGAAGGGGTGTATGGAGTAGTTAGAAGTCTGTGCAGAATCAGTTATAGTCATAAGTTGTTTCCTAAGTTTGTGTTACTTCCATGTGTATTTAAACCTATGTAACTCTCTACTGGTTCATTCATTCAATACACATTTTATAAACTCATCAACGCCAAGCTAATATTCTGCGCGATCGAATCGCGTGCAATTGGAGTGACCAAAATTCGCCCGAAAAAAAAAAAAGAATTCGCTTGAGAAGAAGGAAGAGATGTGAAATGACTAAAATACTCTTATTATTTTAACTGTTAAAATTTTCCTGCGAAATTTGGCCGGCAATTTGACCGGAGTGACCAAAATTGATAAAAATTGCATAGTGAAAGTACAAAATTGACACTTTTGAAAGTCAAAGTTCTGAAATTAACAAAGTCCCTATAGTCATATAGCCAAAACTGAAATTTTCTCTGGAAAAAAAAATTATAGTTAAGAATTATGTGTAGAAATGACACAAAAGTTAATAAAATACATGTAAAAAAGAAAAAAAAAAAGAAAAAGAAAATAACTTTCAAGTTATAGTTGGGTATTTTTGGCTTGTTTGCACGCCTCCAATTAAAAAAATTCAAATTAAGCTTAAACTCGAATCATAAAAAATACAATTTATTAAATATATAATATACAGTACAATATCGTTACACACAATATCTTTGAAATTTTTATATAATTAATTGATCTGTAAGAATTAATTATCATGTAGTGTGATGGCGTCTTCTGATCCATTACCATTCAAATTTTGGTAGTGGAGGTTTACATTTTTGGGGGCGAAAATGTTTAATAAAATATCTCTGGGAGAGATTTTTTCTTTTATTCAAATGGTTTGGCTGGTAAAGTTTTGTACAAGAAAATCTTCCACTCGCATGAAGAAAATAAACAAGAGAAAACCGACCGGAGAGGCAGTAACTTCTTACTACCAAACGAATCCTAGAATAATCCTACGAAATTATGAAGACCGTCGTCGATCCACTTCACCATTTGATTCTGTGTCTCCAGCTCCGCCGCCGGAAATTGCAGCCGTCACCACCGCCCGTGGCGGCGATTCTGGACTGCACATTCTCAAACTCGGATATCCGGCAAGGAATCTGGATCCCGCCGGGATGATTGAACCCGTACACCGTCTCCGCCTCCCGCAACAAGTCCGCGAACAGCGGGTGGTTAAAGTAGATGACGGGCACCACCACTCTACGCGCCGCCGCCTCGGCCGCCGCGCCGTCCTCCTTCTCCCCGACGTACACCGCCAGGTGCCCCTTCGGTACACCCACGCCTCTCTTCGCCTCCGCCGCTTCTTGCCCGACCCGAACATAACCCGGACTACGCCGTTTCAACAAACCCCCCAAGCTCCGCCGCAGCTTAGAAAGCGCTCCTCCGTCCACGGCGGAGCTGCGCGGTTCCAGCAGCCGGTAGGAGCCCCCCGGCTTCGCCCTCCGGTGAATGACCCACGTGAAAACCCCGACCTGCTTCCGCCCAATCCTGAAACCTCTAGCTCTTCTCATATTAATTCACACAGATCAGAAGAAATAGAAGAAGAAAGCTTTGACAACAATGGCGGACACTCTCGGATCTCTCAGTATTTATAACAACAATTGTATGAATGGTCTTATGTAGATTCTTGGAATAGGAATGTGGTGTGGTGCCTTAGCTTCCCAGCTAGCTTTCTTATTCTGAATTGGTTGAAAGCTTTTAGAACTTAGAAGAGTCCAAACATGGTGGAATTGAAGATGGAATAATACATTGATGGATGGTGCGTATATATATAGATAGATAAGAGAGAGATTAGCGGTCTTGGTCGGCAGATGACAAGAATAAAAAATAATTATTCAAAATTTAGAAAATAATTGATAATTTGTTATAGTCAAGAGACCATTTCGGTCATCATATACATCATTTTATCTCTTATTAAATCGAAGAGTTAATTATTGAAATTGTCGCTTAATTATAACAAAATTATTAATTTGGTACCGAGTAAATGGACATGACGGCTAAACAAACGAATGACAAAATTGGTTAAGATTTTTAAATAATTAGGCAAAAAAATAGTCAATGACCAAATTAGTAATTTTGCTATAGTCAAGAGACTATTTCGATAATTAACTTTAAATTCAATTTCATACTAAATTTAAGAGGGTCCACTGACTATTATACATAAATCACATTTGATCATTGACTATTAAAATTTTCTAATTAGGTGCATGACTATATAGTTTGTATCACATTTGGTCATACCGTCCTATATCCTAGCCAATTATTGCCCCAAGTGCTCCTTCCGGAAGAAGCAAATGCAGTGCTCTTCTAGAAGTGCTCATTCCAAGGACGGCATGACCAAATGTGATATAAGTTACATAATTATAGACCTAATTAAAAAATTTTAATAATCAAGTATCAAATGTGAATTCATGTGTAATAGTCAGGATCAAAAGTGAAAATTTTCTCGGCAAATTTATCAAAATATTTTAATATGTTAAAAGAATATTTAACATGTAATTAGATGTGTTTATTATTAACATTCGGTAATTAAATTATGTGAAGGAAAAAAAAAGGGACAGAAAAATATTTGGAGGTAGGAAAAAGGTGAATGCGCTCCTCCGCGTCTCTGTGGAGTTTGAGGGGTCACAAATGAGCAAAGGACAAGGCTCCGTACAATGAAGAGGGCGGTAGGAATCATCATGAGTAACTCGGAGTGATTTTAACTTGCAAATATCTTTATTGCACAACTCTTTTTTTTTTTTGTTTTTTGTTTTGTTTTTTTTTTTTTTTTTAATTTGTGCGTGTCACTTTTACATATGAATCATGCTAGTTATATATATATATATATATATATATATATATATATATATATATATATCGTTTTAATTTTATCGAATGTCTCTAAAGAGACAATATAGTGAAATTTTTTAAAAATAAAGTGTTAAGAGGATTACAAGCCTGCAAAATTCAGCCTTCAATTTGTAATGTTTTTTTTTATTTTTTAAATAAAGTTTATTATTATTATTATTATTATTATTATTATTATATTTTAGGAGTAAATTACTAGTGCAGAGATGTAGAGAGAATAGTGAGTGAATTGTAAATATGATACTAGGTCAATATCTATTTTTGAAAGTAAGAAATTGAGAGAGTATTATAGGCATAAACAAATTTTAATATTGAATTATCAAGTTTAATATTTTACTTTGGTAATTTTTTTTTTCAAATTTAATTATTAACAAATAATTTTTTCATATTTTTATTTGGACTCATATACCAAATTAGGTATGGGGTTGGTTGTTTTCTCTTGACATATAGATGGCATTTAAAATTTATAGATTCGTTCTTGAAGTTAACATAGACATTATATAACTATGATGAAATTTAGTAAAATCATGAATGTCAATATATATATATATATATATATATATATATATATATATATATATATATATATATATATCATGGTTGCAGTAGGCGCTGGGCGCTAGTCGGGCGCCCGGGCAGCGCCTAGCGCCTAAGCGGCCTAGTCGGCGCCTAGGCGGAATCTAGGCGGTGCTAGGCGGTCGCGAAGAAAACAGTAGCAAACTTGCAATTTGACAATTTTAATGAGGCTGTTTTCAACATTCAATCAAATAACACATTCAAATAAATGATATAATGACAATTCATAAGTCATAACATCAAAAGAATATTAAAAAAAAAAAAAACTCAAATGAAATACCCAAATACTTCAATCATCCAAAGATTGAAAGTATCAAACTAGTCTACGAGTGTATATATGTCATATTATATGTATATGTCATATAAATGGACAAAATTAGCAAGGTCGAGTCGGTCGGGTTAACTCGACTAACTCGACAGAAATTGACGAGTTAACTCGGCGTAATCGGACGAGTTAGGCGCTAGGCGGCTGATTAGGCGCTAGGCGGGCGCCTAGGCGGGAGCCTAGGGCGGAAATCGCCACGGCCTATGGGCGCCTAGCGCCTAGGCGCCGATTACTCGGTGCCTAAGCGGGATTTTTACAACCCTGATATATATATATATATAGGCTTCGAATCCGGTGCAACCCCTATGCTAGATGAGTTCATGAGATCTCATGATATCCATAGATTTATTTCCCATCAATGGTTGAGATTATAAGAGATTGTGAAAGTAATTAAGGATATATTTAAATCAAAAGGATTAAATAGTAATTGTAGATATATGTTTAATTATGGATATAATTCAATTTGAATCTTAAGCATTATATTAGGGATATTATGAATGGAAATTGATATTTTAAATTATTAGTGACCCTATAAATGGTAATAATTAATTATATTTTGTACATCTGAAATTTTAAATTTTGGGAAATTTTACGGCGGCGTGTGCATGGGTGTGGAATGGTGTGTGCGTTTTATAGTTTGTCATGGTGTACACCTCCTGTTACAGAAAAATCGCACACGCTATTCAACAACCGCGCACACACCATCGTAAAATTCCCTACAATTTTTTTTTAAAGCACAACAAACCCAATACTATATCTACTACGCACTGATTATTTACTCAAAATTCAAAAGCCGATACTCAAATCAGATTCGTATATTTTTGTTTTCTTTTGGATACGTTTAGCACACGGCCGAAACTAGTAATATAAAACACAAACCAAAATGTGCATGCTTGTATCACGAAACGCACATACCAAAATGCATAATTTTATGAAAAAAAAAAAATGAGCACGCCATGGTGTGCGAGCCCTGTTACAGTAAAACGCACACACCATTCCACACCCACGCACACACCGCCGTAAAATTTCAAAGAAAATCACTAAGAGAGAGAGAGAGAGAGAGAGAGAGAGAGAGAGAGAGAGAGAGAGAGAGAGAGAGATATTGATTAAGGAGAGCTGAAATAACAATACAAATCTTTATAAACATGGAAATAAATTAAATGGAAAGTAATAAATATAGTGCTTAATGACAAAAAGACCCATGCTTCATTTAAAATTAGTATAACATAGGATCCAAGTGGTAATCAATCTGAATCGTCAAAAAATTAAAATCAACGATCAAAGAATGTGCTCACGGGCTCGACTGACTAGGGGGTGTGCACCGGATTCAAAATCTATATATATATATATATATATATATATATATATATATATATATATATATATATATATATATATAGATGTGTATTCAAATGAGGACAAGTATATTATAGAGGACTGTGAGGACAGATGTAGTGTGTGCCATTAGTCGGTATGTTGTGTGCATGACCGAATGTAGTCGTGTGCCACAGTTTGTATGTCGCGTGCTAGATTTGTTAATTTATAGAGCCTGGGTTCGAAACATGATGTTTACATTTATTCTTGTGTGCCATTATGTATTAAGTTGTGTGCCTGATATTAATTTGTTGTGTGCCCATTATTTGTCCTCACAGTCCTCTATATATTGTTGTCCTCATTTGAACTCAACCCTATATATATATATATATATATATATATATATATATATATATATATATATATATATATATTTTGACATTATTTGTCAAAAATTAAATATGAAAATATTACTAAAATTTAATACTAAACTTGGTGAGTTGTCTGGGGAGCTGATGGATGAAGATTTTGTTACTCCGTATTAATTACATCTGAAGGGACAGATTAGCTTGTTCTTTTTACCTTTTGTGTCTGTCCTTTTTTAATTGGTACAAGCCCCGCAAAAGCAGCTAATTATTTTACTTAATTAGGACGTGGCATAAAAGTATTATTTGACCAAACATATTGATATAGACCCGCGGCAGAATTAATTTTTTTGGTATAAATTACACTCTGGTCCGGGTGGCCCAAAAAAATCGTCACTTATGGGGATCGAACCCGAGTTATCTCAAATTCTCTGTCATAAAAAAATCTCATTTGCCACTTAAGCTACTCTATTGGGTTCGAGCAGAATTAATTAATCTAATAAGATTAACGAAATAAGAATAACAAAGATTATCTTTAACAACATGTTTGGTTCACGGAATGAATTTTGAGGTAATAAGAATGTTATTCCATAAGGAATGGAATAGGCAAGGAATAGAATAGGAATTGTATTCTATTGTTTGGTTCACTGAAGGAATAGACTTTAGGAATTATATTACATTGTTTGGTTGATTTAAGGAATAGAAATGAAATATGTTTTAAAAGACATAAATACCCTTATAAAAATATGTGATGGTGGCGATGGTGGTGGCGGCGGCGGTGGTGGTGGTGATGGTGGTGCTGGGGTGGTAGTGGTGGTGGCGGTGGCAGTGGTGGCGGTGGCGGTGGTGGTGGCGACGGTGACGGTTGTGGCAGTGGTGGTGGTTGTGGCAGCGGTGGTGGTGATGGTGGGGGCGGCGACAGTTGTGGCGGTGGTGGTGCTGCTGCTGGGTGGCGGTTCTTGTGGCGGTAGTGGCAGCGGCGGCGGCGGCGGCGGTGGTGGCGATGGTGGTGGTGTTGGGGTGGTAGTGGTGCTAGGATGGTAGTGGTGGTGGTGGTGGCAGTGGTGGGGGTGGCAGTGGTGAGGGTGGCGACAGTGACGGTTGTGGTAGTGGTGGTGGCGACAGTGACGGTTGTGGCTGTGGTGGTGGGGACGGCGACAGTTGTGGTGGTGGTGGTGGTGGCAGTGGTGTTGCTGGGTGGCGGTGGTGGCGGCGGTGGCGATGGTGGTGGCGATGGTGGTGATGGTGGTGGTGGCAGTGGTGGTGCTGGGGTGGTAGTGGTAGTGGCGGCAGTGGCAGTGGTGGAGGCGGCGAAGGTTGTGGCGATGGTGGTGGTGGCGGCGACGACGATGGTGGTGGTGACGACGACGGTGGTGGCAGTGGTGATGGTGGTGGCGACGACGGTGGTGAAATATGATAAATTTATATATATGAACAAAAATTAGGTTAAAGAAATGGGTAAAAAAGGAAATACATTCTAAAATCTATTCCTGAGCGTTCAGTAATAGGCTAATACCAGGGGGGGCCCTAGTAATAGCTATTACCTTATTTGAGGTAATAGGCTATTACCAGGAATAATATTCCTGGTAATAGAAATGGTTACCAAACAAAGGAATATGCCTATTACTGGGAATGCTATGCCATTCCCGGCTTATTCCGTGAACCAAACGGGCCGCCATAAAAGAAATAAGGAATCTCGTATTTGTAAGTTTTGTTTTAAAAAATCTCGTATTTGCCATTGAATATTGGGGTATTACAAAAAAAAAAAAAAAAAAAAAAAGTGTTAAAAACTTAAAATAAGTAAAAACGTATAGACGTCTATGGACTTAACTAGTCATACTAGCTCTTTAACAACTTCCACGCAAATTGGATGCTTTTGTAAGATTCAGCATTGTCCAACAATCATGTTGGTTGACCTAAGAGGCTAATCCTGGAGGTTGACCCATCTCACACTTACCACAAGACCGAGAGTTCGCCCTTTGTTTCTCGGTAAATTATATCATGTATCGGGATCTACCTTACATTATAGATCTTGGTTCAAAAATAACTTTCAGATTCTGTATTTATAATTGACACATTCTATATTTACAGTTGATAGTTTTTGTACATGTAACTATCATATTATATGTCAGTAATAATCAAGTCATATTCTGTATCTATAATTGACATATTCGGTAATCGGTACTTATAGTTGATAGTTTCTGTACTTGTAGCTATCATATTATGTGTAAGCAATTATCAAATTATTTGTTTACATGTACAAAAACTGTTAACTGTAGGCATAATATGTATTAACTGAAGGTACATAATTTTTGTATAAAGGGTTCACAATGCAATATGAACCCTGGTCCATGGTATAACAATTGTTGTTTCTCCTGGTAGCTTATTGGCAAATTATCGTACACACAATTGTGTGTACCATGAATATCAGATATATTTTTAATATATTAAAAGTATATTATTTTTGTACTGAAGGTACATTATATAAAATAATGTATCCTTAATATATTAAAAATATATTTTAAAAAATGTACTTTACGTACATAACATTAATATATTTTTACTTTTTATTTATGATTGTCTCAATGCAATAATGATTATAGCTTATTTATTTCGACTTTGCTTGTTGGGTTAGGCCTAATATGTCCATAATATATTTTAATGTATAATTATTGCTCTACTTGGTACCGCAAATTATGCTGTGCAACCGAATACACCTTGCAAGGTGCATACGGTTGCAAAACGGCGCCGTTTTGATTAAAAAAAAACGCGCGTCTCACTTAAAAAAGAAATCAGGTTCGATTCCTGACAATAACATTTTTATATATCCAGAAATTCATAACTATATAACCACAATTTCATAACTATATATCCACAATTTCATAACTATATATCCACAGTGAATGAATGAAGTAAAAATCCACAATGAATGAATGAATGAATGAAGTAAAAATCCACAATGAATGAACTAAATATCCACAATATATGATTGAACTAAATATCCACAATGAATGAACTATATAACCACAATTTCATAACTATATAACTACAATTTCATAACTATATATCCACAATTTCATAACTGTATATCCACAGTGAATGAATGAAGTAAAAATCCACAATGAATGAATGAATGAAGTAAAAATCCACAATGAATGAACTAAATATCCACAATATATGATTGAACTAAATATCCACAATGAATGAACTATATAACCACAATTTCATAACTATATAACCACAATTTCATAACTATATATCCACAATAATGCTATTGCTGAGAATCGAACCTGATTTTTTTTTAAAAAAAGTAGGACGCGCGTTTTTAGTCAAAACGACGTCGTTTTGAACTGTATGCACCATGCGCATGGTACATTCGGTTGCACAGCATAACTATCCACTTGGTACAGTATTTACAACAAAATTTTGTCCCATGTATTATTAAAAAATTTAATGCTTCCTAAATTTAACTCACTATTACCAAAATTCTTTATACTCATTGAATGTTTATGAATTGATCGATTTTATCATGAGTTAAAAAAACAGTAACATATAGGGCGGAAGTTCATTGATAAGGGTGATATGATGATGATGATTATTTAGTGGCAAGCACCTACAGTGAAGACGTTGTTGACTCTTCGTGCTTAATTAGACTACAATATAATAGAGTCAGTAACATTCACAAAAAAAAAAAAATATCACATTAGGTGTGACAAAAAATTGAGGGCTTTTCGTAGAAACATCTAACATTTTCATTTAAAAAAATCAGAAAAGTATTAAACAAATATTTTTCAAAACCTTTATTTTTGAATTAGAAAATAATATCTTCTATTGTTTATTTTCTAATTTAAAAAATAATTGCATTTGAACATAAAATTCTGTGTCATACTACCCAATGTGTTATTATTGTTTCTAAAATGTTGAATCTTTAATCATAAAGAACCATCACATCCCGGCCCGACAGAGTATCTTGGAGGATGTAAATCATGATAACGCAGCTAAACATAGAAGCTAGACCTTTGCTTACTGCACACAAGGAGCCCTCACTTTGAGAGGTTGCTCCCACACTGACGCTGGTGAGACTCGATCCTACTGGATCATTGTTTCCAAACTTCACCCCTGTAACCTACTGAGCTGCTCAAGCGGACTACCCCATGTGTTACTATTGTCGTGGTGCATGGAATATTTTTATTAATTGATTACTACTTTTTTTTTTTTTGAGTGATGAGAGAAATTTGTAATCATCATTTAAAGTGTGTATTAGATAAATCCCGATGACTATCTAACTAACTTAGCTAAGTTATTTTTTTTTTTTAACCATCATAATGAATGTTGACCTATAAGTAGTGATTTAATTTTGAAATAAGTTACCAAATATGCCTAAACACTCCATAATTGTTTGGTGCTTGCAAAATAGAGGTCCCTAATCAAGAGAACTTTTACAATATAATGTAGTTTATAAATTTTATGTTTTAAAGTATTTAACCCCTACTAACTTAATAGTAGAGCAAATTTCATGCTCAACGTACTATTATAACATTGCAACATATAATATATTCTTTTAATTGTTTCATGACTTTCATTTGTTTGTCGTAATCAATCCTCTGTTTAAATTTTGATCATTATGTACATCTTTAACAAAGATAGCTAATATGTAAATTTATCATTCAATACATACTCTTAGCTAGCCCTAACATAGTAACATGTAATTTTTCTCCTCTCTTGTAAAAGTAATTTTTAGATGAATGATGAAATTACATGTTAGACATATTTATTAATGGTGGAATGATATAAATTTAAACAAAACACTAATTTTAGGAGTCAAATGAAAGTCAATAATTTAATGATACAAAATTAAATGAGTAGAATTGAATGGGCAAAGTCACAATAGGTAATGATTAAAAGTGAAATTTGTTATTATCACGAAAAGGGTAATTGAATGTATGGAACACGACTCTCATACATGAAGGTTACAAGCTTGATTCTTTCTAAATACCCTCTTAATCAAGTCGATCTGTCTTTAGAATTTTTCTAGTATAATTTATCTTTCTTGTGTGATTTGCGAGTTGCGAAAAAAAAAAATTTCAAAATCAAAAGAGAGAGAAATGAACTTTGCTCTTAATAGTATTGTAATTTATTATAATTGATTATATTGGAATTTCTATGTAAAAGAAATTGAAATTATATTGATAAAATTAATTTGAATGATTATACTGCCAGGGCCGGTCCTATCATTTTATAGGCCCGGGGCAAGACAAAAAAATGGACCCAGTTAATATATATTTCATGCCTAAAATTTAAATTAAATAAGAAAAAAATTATTAATATCAATAACTTTAAATAAGATTAACAAGTTTTTAACAATTTTATAGCGACAATAATAATAATGAAAAAAATTCTAATTGTTTTCCTTAATGCAAAATAATAAATAATCGTATAAGTGCCTTCATAAATAAATAATTATTATAATTTATAAAAATGAATAAATAATTTAAAATCGAGTCAACTTATAAACAATAGCATTGTTATTATAATAAATAATAAATTAATTATTATTAAAAATTTATAAAACAATAATTACAAACATATGTGAAGCTAAAAATCTTTTTTTGACTAGGAGCAAGAAATTAAAATATTTCAAAACACAATAAAAAAATTTAAAAAGATATGAAACATAATTATCTAGATAAAATAGTTTGAATATAAAGCATATTTTAAATCACACATCTTCTATAGTTATATGATTCTTATAAATACTTTTTCTTTTAACTAGATAAATTTCAAACTTTTTTAGAATAATTTGAATACAATGAGACCTGATAGAAACTTCTATATTACATTGATATTCATAAAAAGGTGCGGAGTAAATTATCTTTTAATTTTTTTCATATTCAATCTCAAAATATATCATATAACCCCCTCCGTCCTGTTTTTATGTGTCTTGTTTGGTTAACATGAGTTAATTGAAGTTTTTTTTTTTTTTTAAATTTAATTTTTTCATAATATGTTTAGTATAAGTATATACAAATTTAAAAATTTAGAAATTGCATTAAAAATTTAATATAAAAATTTATATATTTAATATAAAATTTTTTCATACTATGTTTAGTATAAATTTATGAAAATTTATATTTTTAAAAACTACATTGAAAATACAACTCCGTATTAAACATATAAAATCAATAAAAATAATTTTTTAAAAGATACATTAACATATAAGCAAAGAAGTGAAGTTGAGGATTGGATCACCGGCCTTTGATTAAATGAGATTAAAATTCAAATGTCTCACCAGCCAAACTAATTCACCTTACTATAAAATATATGTATATAATTATTATATATACTATGTATAAGAGATAGGATGGGGCCCTCCACCAAGCATGGACCCTGGGCAAGGGCCCCTGCCCTTGCTCCAGGGCCGGCCCTGTATACTGATTGTAATTTATTAGAGCTTCAATTCAATGGATTTGAGATAGCATTAAGTAAAAGAGAAACTTTTTGGATTTCCGAAGAATCTGCTAACTTGTCTTTCCTCCGCCATGCATGGATCTGCATATTAAACTCTGTTCAGACAATTTGTCCAGGACAACAAGACGCACGTGTGACACAAATTAAATTTATAATTAATCAAAAAATATAATAATAGAAAAATATGCCCTACCTTGTTAATCAATTATAGAACATACATAATTGTTGTTGTTGTTGTTGTTGTTTTGTTTTGTTTTGTTTTGTTTTTGTTTTGTTTTTTTTTTTGTTTTTTTTTTTGTTTTTTTGTTTTTTTTTTTTTTTTGTTTTTTTTGTTTTTTTTTTTTGCAAAACATACATAATTTTTTATGTTCATGCAGTCATGTGAAAGTAGATTGATAGAGCATACATAATTGTTAATCAATTATCAAAGATGAATATATTAGATGAAAATTTGTCTTTCTTTGTTCATTCATATTGACCCTAGAGTTCGGGTGTATTAATCATATTAGAGAAATACATTGTGATTTCATAATAAAATATTTAAGACCTACTATTCAAAAATAAATATTGAGGGTAACATTGAGTTGAATGTATTTTATCAATTGTTTTGTCTCTTTAATTAATTAAGGGAAAAGGGTCAAATAGGCCCTCGAATTTTAACTTAAAAGTCAATTAGGTCCGTAAATTTTTTAAAGGTGCAATTACACCCATCAACAATTCATTTAGGTGCAATGAAGTCCAAAAGTAAGTTAATGACCTGCTATCACAGGTCATTAGGGTTCATGCCACCTTCCGGCGAATTTTCTGACAAAAAAAATGTGACCAGCAACCGATTCAGATTTGTCAAAAATTTCGCCGGTCACTTCTTTTGTCGAAAATTTTGCTGGTCACTTTTTTTTTTACCGAAAATTCGCCGGAAGGTGACTTGAACCCTAATAACCTGTGATAGCAGGTCATTAATTTTTATTTTTTTTTTGAATTTATTGTACTTAAATGAATTGTTGATAGGTGTAATTGCATATTTAAAAAGTTTAGGGGTCTAATTGATTTTTAAACTAAAGTTCAAGGGTCTATTTCACCATTTTTCCATTAATTAATGACATAAGCATTTGTTGTTTATTTCATAACACAAAGTAAAATATATAATGAAATACTCCTAATCCTAATTTGAAAGTTCCTTGATCGCTTCTAGTAGGTGATAATGAGGGCTCCGAATGTTCTCAAATTGCATGCACGTGGCCATCTTTGAATCAATTCCAATAGTTATGCTGTGCAACCGAATGTACCATGTGTATAGTGCATACGATTCAAAACAACGTCATTTTGACTAAAAACGCGTGTCCCACTTAAAAAAAATCAGCAATAGCATTATTGTGGATATATAGTTATGAATTTCTGGATATATAATTATAAATTTGTGGATATATAGTTATGAATTTATGGATATTTAGTTCATTCATTGTGGATATTTAGTTCATTCATTGTGGATTTTTACTTCATTCATTCATTCATTGTGGATTTTTACTTCATTCATTCACTGTGGATATATAGTTATGAAATTGTAGATATATAGGTATGAATTTCTGGATATATAATTATGAATTTCTGGATATATAAAAATGCTATTGCCGGGAATCGAACCCGATTTCTTCTTTAAGTGGGACACGCGTTTTTTTAACCAAAACGGTGCCGTTTTGCAACCGTATGCACCTTGCAAGGTGCATTCGGTTGCACAGCATAATTTGCGGAATCCATTCAATCTCTACTCTTACATTGTGAAAACTCTCATCCCAACAAATGCACTATCCATAATATATTTATACTAATATTTACACTATCCATAATACATTTAATTTATAATGATTGTACATCTCACAACTTAATTAATAATAATCGTATAGATACTAGTTCAAATGCGGACAGTGTTTCTCATGCGGTCAATGAAGATTCATTATTAGGTATACAAAAATGCATTATATAGTGTCTAGAAATGTACCACACCACCATACCTAACCTAATGGTGCATTTTCGAACACTTTGTGGTATATTTTTGTGTACCTAATGATAGGTAACCGCACGACCGCACGGAAAGTCCTGTCTGCACGAAAATCTGACTCTACTCATATATATATATATATATATATATATATATATATATATATATATATATATATATATATATTTCAAATTGTTGATCATTAGGCTTTCTTCTCATCACTTGAGGAGGGTCATCTGGAGAGTGGGCAGATATTTATAATTTATTCATGGTTTGGTCCGGTCAAACTAGTTATCCAATTAATTGGGAGCATCATGGCTTAGGTTATTGCCAACACACCATTGTTATAGACTTAAAGTGGACAAGGAGACAACTTGGTCTGTTTAATTCTGCCAAGATTGTCAACTATGTCTTACGTTTTTGCAGCAATTTGGTAGGGATGTTCACAGTTTACACTCATTCTATGTTTTTCTTCCATAAACTCTTGTGGTCTGAATGTTAGTAAGCGCACTATATATATTAATATAATGCATGGTCCGATCATCTCTTGTTCAAACCTTCAGAATCATATGAATCTTCCCAGCACTTTACCACTTGGCATGCATAGAATTATAAATAGAAATTAATTGCATTTTATTTAATTATTTCTTTCCCTATGATCATCTCTTGGGATTTGGTAATAATATTTATATTTTCTTCAAGAATATAAAGTCAAATGTGGAAAGTAGCTAACGTTTGGAGCCAAAGTTTTAGCTAAGCATTTACCCAGGTTTTAGCTAAGCATTTACCCAAGGTTTTAGATAAGGTTTGTAACAAAGGCTTGAGCTAAGATTGCGTTAAAGAATTGTGTCAGGAGTAGATTTGAATTAAATAAGTTAGATTGCATTAAATGTTTGCATGAATTGTAAATCTTAGACACAAAAATCTAAGGTTAATATTGTAAAGATTATGAACAAGTGATTTATTGATGAAACCACGGACAGCTATAAATAGCTTTACAAATGAGAGAAGATAGCTATTAGTTACAACAACTAGCCTAATAACTATTATACAGGAGCTAGAATAGGACTAAATATAATAAGAGAAGATATCAGCCACACATATCTTTAACACGCTCCCGCAAGATTGAGGATCCGTCGGAGACTCCAATCTTGGAACGAAATTGAAGAAACAAGGACCGGCCCAAGGGTTTGGTAAGGAGGTCAGCTAGCTGATCTTTGGAAGGGATGTGTCGAACAACTAGTGAACCATTAGCAACCAAGTCACGAACGAAGAAGTAATCAAGTGCGAGATGCTTCATACGTGAATGGAACACCGGGTTTTCGCACACATAGGTTGCGCTAAGATTATCACAAAACAAAAGAGGATGCCTCACCAGCTGCAACTGAAGCTCACAGATCAAATTCCTTACCCATAAGACTTCTGCAGCAGCATTTGCCAAGGCTTGGTACTCAGACTCCGTGGACGAGCGCGACACGGACTTTTGGCGAGCAGACTTCCAAGATATGAGATTGGAACCGAGATACACTAAGTATGCGGTGGTGGAGCGGCCATCAGCAGTGCAACCTCCCCAATCAGCATCCGTATACACAGTCAACGAAAGTGGTTGGCCAGCCCGGAGCAATAAGCCATGACAGACTATGCCCTTCAAATACCGAAGCAACCGTTTAGCAGCCTGCCAGTGCAGCTCTGTAAGTGAGTGCATGAACTGTGAAAGACGATTGACCGCATATGATATATCTGGCCTAGTGATGACCAGGTACTGCAACAAGCCGAGGAGACGCCGAAACTGAATGACATCAACCGGTGTAGAACCAGACGGTGCAGGGAGCAACTTGTCCTAGGCAGCTAGCGATGTTAAAACAACCTTTGCACCATCCATCTTAAACCGAACTAGAATATCAGTTATGTATTGACTTTGAGTCAGAAACAGTCTAGTTGACGATGGAATAACTTCAATGCCCAAAAGATGATGTAAGGAGCCAAGGTCTTTGAGAGCAAAACAAGCTGACAGAGTGTCAACAAAGCGATTAAGCCAAGAAACATAATTACCTATTAAGATAATGTCATCCACATACACCAGGAAATAAACTATAACATTATTAGCAGAGTAAACAAATAAAGAAGCATCTGCTTGTGACTTCACAAAGCCACATCGTAACAAGAACTACGATAGCTCCAAGTACCAAGCCCTCGGTGCCTGCTTAAGACCATATAGAGCTTTAGTCAGCTTGCAAACATGGGATGGAAACACTACAAGAAAAATGCACATAGACAACACTAGAAAGACAACAATTTTTAAGAAAAGTGTTGTCTTTTGTATAAAAGACAACAGTTTGGTCCAAAACCATTGTCTTTGATGCAACACTTTTGTCAAAGACAACGATTTTTACTTAACCGTTGTTATAAGTGTGTTGTCTTTGTGCATTTTGTGAAAAGACAACACCACAACGACAACGGTTTTTTAAAACCGTTGTCTATATGCGTTTTTTTTTTAAAGACAACGGTTTTTTTTAACCGTTGTCGTTGGTGTGTTGTTTTTAAGCGCACTAGAATACACAACACTAGAAAGACAACGGTTGTTTAAAACCGTTGTCTTTGTGCGCTCTTTTTTGTTAAAAAAGACAACGGTTTTATTTAACCGTTGTCGTTGGTGTGTTGTCTTTAAGCGCACTAGAATACACAACACTACAAAGACAACGGTTTTTTAAAACCGTTGTCTTTGCGCATTATTATTTTATAAAAGACAACGGTTTTATTTAACCGTTGTCATTTATGTGTTGTCTTTAATAGCACTTGAATACACAACACTACAACGACTACGATTTTATATAACAGTTGTCGTTGCGCGTTCTTTATTTTTTTAAGGCAACAGTTTTATTTAACTGTTGTCTTTGGTATGTTGTCTTTAAGCGTATTTGAATACACAACACTACAAAGACAATAGTTATATAAAAACCGTTGTCTTTGCGCATCATTATTTTATAAAAGACAACAGTTGTATAAAATATAAACAAAGATGTTAACAACAAGAGTTAAACCTATGACCTCAAACATAACAATTAAGGTTTAACCAACTAAACAACACAAGCTCCTATATACCAAATGTGCAACATCTAGTATATAACTAGGATGCTTCTGTGTTGTCTGTGAAGGGGTTAAGAGTGGTATGTTTGAACTCTATATTCACAATTACAGAACTCTATGTTCAAATTATGAATCTACTGTATAGCATTTATGAATCTACTGTATTTAAATTATGAATCTACGATTTAGAAATTATGAATCTAGAGTAAGATTTTATAAATCTACAGTATAGAATTTATGAATCTACAGTATAAAAATCTATGAATATCGCGTTCTATACCTATATACCCGATACTATTTTGGGTCTAGCGACCCGGGTAATAAAGCTAATATTTTCTTACCATGTTCTATATCTACATCGCCTGGTTTATGGTGGACTCGGTCCCTATAAAACCATGAATATACTCGGCCTACAGGCACCCTAGTCTAGTGGTCTCTAGTCTATACCCGGTCTATAAAGTGAAAATTTAAATTCCAGTGTTTGATTTACAGGAATAAAATTATTGAGAACTTCGATTCCAATGTTTAGTATAAATGAGAATTGAAAGGAAATAAGTAGTATAAAATCTAAAATACCCATTTTTATTGTCAGACATCAATTTTAGGTTAAAAAGAGAAATTAAGTGAAAATGGAATTTAAGTTCCCTCCAATCAAATGCCCTGTTAGCGAAAAAAAAATCAATTCCCTCCCGAAAAAAAAAAAAAATAAAAAAAAACCCACACCACCCTCAACTCAGACTTAATGTGAAAAAAATTTTAATACCCTCCCAAACAAAAAAAACTCCCACAACCCTAATCCCACACTTAGGGCTAAATAAAATCAAATTCCCTTCCACCCTTAGCTGGAAACTAATAGAATACCCAGTTCAGAGACCTCTGCAAAAACATTTAGTGAACTGAGGCACGAAAAAAGTAGCGAGAAACACAGACGCCGTTTCTCCCTCCCCGGCCAGCCACCGTCGTCGCCATCTTCCCTCCCCGGCCAGCAACCGTCGTCGCATCTTCCTTCCCCCAGCCAATAACCGCCGTCGTCGTCTCTCCAACATCCACCGTCGTCGCCGTCGCTCCAACCTCATCCGGCGTCGCTACAGGTTAGTCCTTAATTTTTTAACCCAAATCCCTAATTTCTTAATTGTATTGTTGAATTTCCATATTTGAAAGCTATGATTGTTCTTAAACCCTAGGTTAGTTGTGGATTATTTGGTTAGTTTATGAGAGAGGAGCTATGAACACGAGTTGAATTTACATATTTGAAAGCTATGGACCAACTGTGTATATTTCGTATATTATGGATTATTAGGTTAACAAAAATTTAGTGTTAGTCACTTATTAGAACCCTCTCTCTCAAACAAGTATTCCCGTTCTCAGCCTTCCCTTCCGTTAGAAGCTCCTTGCCGTCATGACAACCATTCCCGCCACCGTCCTATTCCAGTTGTCGTCGCTCGTAGCAGTTGCCATCTCTGCTAAGATAAAGGTTAGTTCTATTACTCAAATCCTAATCTCTAAATTTCATTTTTGTAATATTCTTAACTTTTCTAGTTTTCTTGTTTCCGTTTTGATTTATACAATTCTGTGTCTTCAATATGTTTATGTTTGCCTTTTATCATTACTTTTTTCTCATCGATTTTGCAAATTGGGCCAATTCGTGCTTCGTTCTTTTCCTTCATGCTTCTTTGTTTTATACACGATTTCTTTATCCTGCAGAGGTATAAGGCTCATGTACTTTGATTTATTATGCTCAAGAAAAGTTGAAACGTACAGTCTTGTTGTAGGTTAAGGACACAAAGAGTCAATTGTTGTTTCTGATTAATCATATTGAATGTGTTAGTTACTAATTACTATATCTGTTATCTTTTTTTTTTTCCATGTGCATTGAATCAGATAATTTGGTGTTGCTGATGAATTTAATTTAGTATTCTATTCATATTCAAACATAATCTATTGTTTTCTACTTCTTTTTTTTTTTTATTATGCGCAACTATTTTTTTTTTTTTAATCATTATAGGGGTACATCATAAAAAACATAGCAAAATTTTAGGTGAAACTTTTTCTTTTATAGTTTTTATAGATTTTCATTTTCTATGATTATTGTGCCTCATAATTTGCTAGAGTTGATTGGAATTGGTTTACCTTGATTGCCTGTTGCTTTCAATTTTTTAATGTTCTGAATACCCCCTGTAACACCCCGTGTTACGAGTCCTAAAACCAATTAATTAATTAACCATCTACCCGGAAAGAAAAGAAATAAATCACATTGATTAATTAGCTTTGAGCCCACCATAGTTCGTGGACCCCCATCCCTAAAGCCCAATACCTAATCCTAGGAGAATTAAACCCCATAGCATATAAATAGGGAACTTAGAAGGCATCTAGAATCCCCACCACAATAATCTCTCACCACCCAAAGAGCTCCAAGAATTTTCCCTAGGAGAAATCAAGAAATCAAGAAAGCTTAAAGAAAGATCCTTCATAGCCAAGGAATTAATTAAGGCTAAGAGGTAACCCATGTCTCAACAAAACCTATTTTTATAGTTATGATTCCCCCTTAGGGTTTCCCCTTATTATTGCGTTTTTTGATGATTGGTGATGATTATTATTGGTGATCGATAGAATGATTCCATGAGGAATCTTGATAATCTTGATATTGGGAGTTTCTTGATAATTGTGATGTTCTTGATGATTAATTGGGATTCTTGATGATTATGATGTTCTTGATGATTAATTGACACCCGTGATGATTATGTGTTGTTCCTACCGAACCTTGCAATTAGAAGTCTAATCGTATTCTTGTTAATGTAAAAGTGATTAGAACCCTAGGTTGTACCGTATGCTTGATTCTTGGATCATCAGGCGGGAAATCGCATGTTTGGGTGTTGATTATGTTTAGGAAAGCATGATAGGTTATGTGTCGTTCGTTTCTCGTAATTGATCCGTGTATCGCCTACGTGTTGCCGTTAATTACGTTGTAAAGCGTCTAAGCATGGTTTCGGGTTCCACAACGGTTCCCGGGGCGAAAAGTGATGAAAAGAGTCAGTGGGGGGTAGGTGGGGGGGTAGGGGACCCGCCACCTACCCGCGGCTTCTCGGGCAGCTCCGGCAGCGGGCAGCCGGCGGGCGGGCAGCTGCCCGCCGGGCACCCGCTGCCCGGAACAGTGACAGCCGGCGGGTGGACCCCCACCCACCGGCTACCCGCTGGAATTTCTCCCACCTTGGGATCCCGGCTTCCCCGTTTGATGATTCTCCGATCCCCGTGGTGTCCCAACGGACCCCGTTTGTCGTGCCTATGTCTAGTTTGATGCTTCAGGTACCGTTCGTAGGTTTATGAGTCTGTTATATCGCATGCTAGTTGAATTGGTATCCCGTCGACCTAGGTGAAAGAAGTATGAACCCCTTAGGGCTATTCTTAGTATGTGACGGATCACGCATAGGTTTGTTATACGCTTTATCCCCCTTCCCAATGTGTAATGTGGGTTGCATGTGCTTGCTATGTGTTATGTGTGTGTGTTACCCCAGTCCGGTTGCGATCGGATTGGTTATCCTGAGCTGCGGTTCAGAAGCTGGCTGCGGTCAGATTGGTATTCCTGGCTACGGTCAGATGACATTCTCTTGGGCTGCGGTCCACCATTTGGTTGCGATCAAACGTTTCTATGCGAGCTGCGGTTCGTCATTTATCCTGGCTGCGGTCAGATGACACTCTCTTGGGCTGCAATCCACTGTTTGGTTGCGATCAAACATTATGATGAGCTGCGGTTCATCGGTCGGTTGCGATCGACCTCCCCGTGTTGCGATACGGGGCATGGTGCTGCGGGGCTGCGTCAGAGCTATATGCGCTGACCCTCATGTATGGGCATGCGATCGGTCCCGTGGCGCCAACAATGTGCGTTATATGTTGTGATATGGACGAGTTGTGACTACGAGTGCCTCAGGATGTGACTAGGGGTTTCACTTTGGGGATTGTCTATGATGGGTTATGATTACAACTTATGCTTCGCCTTATTTGCCTTATCTATTATGAATTGCTTATGACTGTTAAAACTGTTGCTTGTGTCTGGCCTCATCTATCGAGTCATTCCCGGTTTCAAAGCTAGAGTTCGTAGGATATATCTTCATGCTCAAAATGGTTTTCGTATATCTATATATATTGCTATATGTATTGTATTTCAACGCGTTGGAGTGGGTTACCAGCATCTCTCGCTGAACAGATATATTTGGCTTTCAGGCACCGAAGATTAAGTCACTGGAGCGCGCTAGAACTTGGAAAAGTAGAAGTAGTTAGTTCCCCTTCGGCCTGCGTGCCACGTTTATGTATTTACGCTTTGAGGTTATTAGTTAGTTAGCCTGTGCACTTGGGTTCTCTAGCCCAGGTGTGGCATAGCACCCCGAACGCTTGTATTGTACCTTGGGATTTAATAAGATTCTACCTTTATTATAAGCTTTAAAATGTCTTGAAAATCGGGGGTGTTACAGTTGGTATCAGAGCCTAAGTTTGACCATAGGATAAGACTCTTAAGACCGGACTTTAGAACATTAGGCTTGAACTCTAGGTACTTAGAAACATAGGGCTTAGGGATCCTAGGACGCGCGGTGAGATTGTGAAACCTACACATAACCTCCCCTCACTTCATCCCCCTCTAATATTAAAAATCTCTACTCCACCTAGTATATCAAGGTGAACCACAAAATAACATCAACCTTTAATCACCAGGATGGCACCCAAGAGGAAACAGACAGGAACACCGAGACATCCCTCTCAAGAAATCTTGACTCAAACCCTACAGCGCCTAACCCAAATTGCCCAGGCACTAAGTACTATCGTTCCCCAACCTCTGCCAACAGACGAGGACTTGGAAATCCACCACCAAGTCTCGGCACACCAACCACCCACCCTCTCGGGGGACGAAGACCCCACCATCCTCGAGGAATGGATTGGGACACTCGACAAGGTATTCAGGACAACCCAATGTCCCGAACGCCACCGGGTCATGATAGCCTCCTTCTACTTTAGACACGAGGCCGACAGCTGGTGGGCCCGCGAGGGACCCATGTACGAACAGGACCCCGAATTCAACTGGGAAGGCCTAAAAACGCGGTTACGAGAACAGTTCTACCCCAACCACCTGAAAGCCGCCATGTGCGAGGAATTTCTCAATCTAAGACAGGGGACGGCCCCGGTCTCAGAATACTACCAACAATTCTGCCGACTGGCCCGCCTCACCCCCGAACTAGTACCCACCGAAGGGATCAAGGTCAGGACATTCCTAACAGGCCTTAAGCCCGAACACCAGAGGGCTTTGGCTGCCCAAGAACCGAAGACCCTCGGAGAAGCCTATGCCAAGGCATGTCAGCTACAACAGGTAGCGAACCCGCCTCCAGGGACGCAGCTAAGGTATAAAAGGAAACCCGAGAGAAGTCATCCAATTCTCGCCAAGGAACCTAAGAACCCCAAAACCGCCCCACTTAACCAAACCATCGCGCCGACTAACTGGGGAAGGATCCTTAACCTTAAGCAAGGCCAGGATCGGAGATAGCAACATAGTCTCCGGAACCTTCCTAGTACACGCCACCCCAGCCACCATATTGTTCGACTCGGGGGCTACCAACTCGTTTATAGCAACCGAGTTCGCCGCCCAGCTCGGCCTTAACACCAGCACCAAGGTCCGACTCCAAGTCAAGGTGGCCTCAGGCGAGATCATAAAATGTGATCGCATGTATGAACATGTAATGATCACCATTCAAGGAGTGGAATTTCCCAGTAACCTGATCCAGTTTCAATTAGATGGGATGCAGGTAATCTTGGGCATGGACTGGCTAGGGAAGTTCCAAGCGCAAATCCTGTGCGGAGAGCAGAAAGTGGTCCTACGAGGACCAAACGGTAAGAGGGTGTCGTACCGCAGTGCCCGCCAGGATCCAGGGATCAAGCTGGTAAACATGATGAAAGTTAAGAAGTATCTGGGCCAAGGAAACGAGGCATTCTTATGCTCAGTCGAAGACCTCAACGCCAAAACACTCGAGCCACAAGCCATCCCAGTGGTAAACGAGTTCACCGACGTCTTCCCAGACGAAATCCCCGGGGCACCCCCGGCCAGAGAAGTCGAGTTCACCATAGACCTCGTACCAGGCGCCGCCCCGATCTCTAAACCACCCTACAGGCTAGCGCCAAAGGAAATGAAGGAACTGAAAACGCAGCTCCAGGAACTGCTAGATAAGGGTTACATCCGACCCAGCACCTCCCCATGGGGAGCACCGGTACTATTCGTTAAGAAAAAGGATGGGAGCATGCGCCTATGCATCGACTACCGGGAACTCAACCAAGTTACTATAAAGAATAGGTACCCCCTTCCCCGGATAGACGACTTATTTGACCAACTCAAAGGGGCAGGGGTATTCTCAAAGATCGATCTAAGATCCGGGTATCACCAAATCCAAGTGGCCAAACCGGACATCCAGAAAACGGCCTTCCGGACACGTTACTGCTACTACGAGTTTACCGTAATGCCTTTCGGCCTCACCAACGCGCCTGCCATATTCATGGACCTCATGAATCGAGTATTCCGACCTCACCTGGATGACTTCGTCATTGTGTTCATTGACGACATCCTAGTCTACTCCCGAAATAAGGAAGAGCATGAGAAACACCTTCGCATATCTCTGCAAACCCTCAGGGAAAACCAACTTTACGCTAAATTCTCCAAGTGCGAATTCTGGCAAGACAGCGTAGCCTTCTTGGGCCACGTGATAACCAAAGAAGGGATTAGAGTGGATCCCGCTAAGGTTTGCGCCGTTAAAAAATGGACCACGCCGAACTCACTCTCGGAAGTCCGAAGCTTCCTAGGTCTCGCTGGCTACTACAGAAGGTTCGTACCCGACTTCACCAAGATAGCCCAACCCCTCATTAAGCTCATGAAAAAGGAAACCCCCTTCCGTTGGGACAACGGCTGCATCTCGGCCTTCCAAGAATTAAAGGATAGGCTAACCACCGCACCCGTACTAGCCATACCCTCCGGGACGGAAGGATTTGAAGTCTACAGTGACGCATCCAAGAAGGGGTTAGGGTGCGTACTAATGCAAAATGGCAAGGTAATAGCTTACGCGTCCAGGCAACTCAAAACCCACGAAGAGAATTACCCCACCCATGACCTCGAGCTAGCCGCTATCGTATTCGCACTGAAAATCTGGAGGCATTACCTGTATGGGGTACAATGCAAGATCTACACCGACCATAAGAGCCTAAAGTACATCTTTACTCAAAAAGACCTAAACATGAGACAACGAAGATGGCTGGAACTCATAAAGGACTACGACCTAGACATTCAATACCACGAGGGAAAAGCCAACGTGGTAGCAGATGCCCTAAGCCGAAAGACGAACCATTCCCTTAACACCACGTGGGTCCTACCGGACCACCTATACAAGGACTTCCAAAGGCTACACTTGGAAATAATAGAGCAGGGACAAACTCGCCCCAACGCCTATCTACTCAACACACAGGCCGTGCCCACCCTCTTCGAAGAAATCAAATCGGGACAACAACAGGACCCGGAACTAGACAGAATCCGCCACGACCTAACTCAAGGGAAAGAGGGCCCCTTCGAAGCACACCCAGACGGCAGCCTCCGTTACAAAGGAAGGTGGTGTGTACCCTCAACGCATCCCCACTTGAAACAGCAGATCTTGGAGGAAGGACACAACTCCCCTTACTCAGTTCACCCAGGCGATGACAAATTATACCAAGACGTAAAGAAATCGTTTTGGTGGCCGAATATGAAAAAGGAAATCGCGGATTTTGTGGCCAAGTGTTTGAATTGCCAAAGAGTAAAAGCCGAACGATGCAAACCCAAGGGAATCGTACAACCCCTTGAAATACCACAAGGAAAATGGGATTCCATATCCATGGACTTCGTCGGAGGGCTACCCCCAACGAAAACCGGCAAGGATAAGATCTGGGTCATAGGGGATCGACTGACCAAGACAGCGCGATTCATTGCCATGAAGGAAACATGGACAATGACGCAACTGGCCCAAGCCTACATAAACCGGGTAGTGAAATACCACGGAATTCCCCGAAGCATTGTGTCCGACCGAGATTCCAGGTTCCTCTCGCAATTCTGGAAATCACTACAAGCGGCGTTGGGGGCGCAACTAAAACTAAGCACAGCCTTTCACCCTACCACAGACGGCCAAACCGAGAGAACCATCCAAACCCTCGAAGACATGCTAAGAGCCTGCACACTCGACTTCCGAGGGACGTGGGAAGAACACCTAGACCTCATCGAGTTATCGTACAACAACAGCTACCACGCGAGCATTCGCATGGCTCCCTACGAAGCACTATACGTTCAGAAATGTAGAACCCCCTTGTGTTGGGAGGAAATGGTCAACCCGGTAACACTGGGCCCCCAATACCTACAAGACACCATAGCCAAGGTAAAACACATCCGGGAAAGGATGAAGGCCGCCCAAAACCGCCAGAAGTCTTACGCCGACCTAAGGAGGAAGCAAGCCGAATTCGACCTCGGGAACAAGGTTTGGCTAAGGATCTCACCCACACGAGGAGTAATGAGGTTCGGAAGGAAAGGGAAACTCAGCCCCCGATTCATCGGCCCCTACGAAATCATAGAAAGAATCGGGGACTTGGCCTACCGCCTCGCTCTACCCATCGAACTAGAACGAGTACACAACGTGTTCCACGTGTCTCAACTAAAGAAATACATACACGACCCCAGCCACGTACTCCAACCCGAGGTTGTAGATCTCGACGAGTCACTGATCTACGAGGAGAAACCCGTAAGAATCCTGGACACCAAGACGAGAAACACCCGGAACCGAGCCATAGAAATGGTGAAAGTCCTCTGGACCAACCAAAGGACCGAAGAAGCAACATGGGAACTTAAGGACACGATGAAGGAGCGGTACCCCGAGCTTTTCACACCAGGTAACTAAGGGAAAACCTTTCATCAAGGGCCAAGCTTCGGGGACGAAGCTTCCTGTTAAGGGGGGGAGAGTGTAACACCCCGTGTTACGAGTCCTAAAACCAATTAATTAATTAACCATCTACCCGGAAAGAAAAGAAATAAATCACATTGATTAATTAGCTTTGAGCCCACCATAGTTCGTGGACCCCCATCCCTAAAGCCCAATACCTAATCCTAGGAGAATTAAACCCCATAGCATATAAATAGGGAACTTAGAAGGCATCTAGAATCCCCACCACAATAATCTCTCACCACCCAAAGAGCTCCAAGAATTTCCCCTAGGAGAAATCAAGAAATCAAGAAAGCTTAAAGAAAGATCCTTCATAGCCAAGGAATTAATTAAGGCTAAGAGGTAACCCATGTCTCAACAAAACCTATTTTTATAGTTATGATTCCCCCTTAGGGTTTCCCCTTATTATTGCGTTTTTTGATGATTGGTGATGATTATTATTGATGATCGATAGAATGATTCCATGAGGAATCTTGATAATCTTGATATTGGGAGTTTCTTGATAATTGTGATGTTCTTGATGATTAATTGGGATTCTTGATGTTTATGATGTTCTTGATGATTAATTGACACCCGTGATGATTATGTGTTGTTCCTACCGAACCTTGCAATTAGAAGTCTAATCGTATTCTTGTTAATGTAAAAGTGATTAGAACCCTAGGTTGTACCGTATGCTTGATTCTTGGATCATCAGGCGGGAAATCGCATGTTTGGGTGTTGATTATGTTTAGGAAAGCATGATAGGTTATGTGTCGTTCGTTTCTCGTAATTGATCCGTGTATCGCCTACGTGTTGCCGTTAATTACGTTGTAAAGCGTCTAAGCATGGTTTCGGGTTCCACAACGGTTCCCGGGGCGAAAAGTGATGAAAAGAGTCAGTGGGGGGTAGGTGGGGGGGTAGGGGACCCGCCACCTACCCGCGGCTTCTCGGGCAGCTCCGGCAGCGGGCAGCCGGCGGGCGGGCAGCTGCCCGCCGGGAACCCGCTGCCCGGAACAGTGACAGCCGGCGGGTGGACCCCCACCCACCGGCTACCCGCTGGAATTTCTCCCACCTTGGGATCCCGGCTTCCCCGTTTGATGATTCTCCGATCCCCGTGGTGTCCCAACGGACCACGTTTGTCGTGCCTATGTCTAGTTTGATGCTTCAGGTACCGTTCGTAGGTTTATGAGTCTGTTATATCGCATGCTAGTTGAATTGGTATCCCGTCGACCTAGGTGAAAGAAGTATGAACCCCTTAGGGCTATTCTTAGTATGTGACGGATCACGCATAGGTTTGTTATACGCTTTATCCCCCTTCCCAATGTGTAATGTGGGTTGCATGTGCTTGCTATGTGTTATGTGTGTGTGTTACCCCAGTCCGGTTGCGATCGGATTGGTTATCCTGAGCTGCGGTTCAGAAGCTGGCTGCGGTCAGATTGGTATTCCTGGCTGCGGTCAGATGACATTCTCTTGGGCTGCGGTCCACCATTTGGTTGCGATCAAACGTTTCTATGCGAGCTGCGGTTCGTCATTTATCCTGGCTGCGGTCAGATGACACTCTCTTGGGCTGCAATCCACTGTTTAGTTGCGATCAAACATTATGATGAGCTGCGGTTCATCGGTCGGTTGCGATCGACCTCCCCGTGTTGCGATACGGGGCATGGTGCTGCGGGGCTGCGTCAGAGCTATATGCGCTGACCCTCATGTATGGGCATGCGATCGGTCCCGTGGCGCCAACAATGTGCGTTATATGTTGTGATATGGACGAGTTGTGACTATGAGTGCCTCGGGATGTGACTAGGGGTTTCACTTTGGGGATTGTCTATGATGGGTTATGATTACAACTTATGCTCCGCCTTATTTGCCTTATCTATTATGAATTGCTTATGACTGTTAAAACTGTTGCTTGTGTCTGGCCTCATCTATCGAGTCATTCCCGGTTTCAAAGATAGAGTTCGTAGGATATATCTTCTTGCTCAAAATGGTTTTCGTATATCTATATATATTGCTATATGTATTGTATTTCAACGCGTTGGAGTGGGTTACCAGCATCTCTCGCTGAACAGATATATTTGGCTTTCAGGCACCGAAGATTAAGTCACTGGAGCGCGCTAGAACTTGGAAAAGTAGAAGTAGTTAGTTCCCCTTCGGCCTGCGTGCCACGTTTATGTATTTACGCTTTGAGGTTATTAGTTAGTTAGCCTGTGCACTTGGGTTCTCTAGCCCAGGTGTGGCATAGCACCCCGAACGCTTGTATTGTACCTTGGGATTTAATAAGATTCTACCTTTATTATAAGCTTTAAAATGTCTTGAAAATCGGGGGGTGTTACACCCCCAACCATATTTTGGTCATCATTTTTGTTAATTGTTCAAAAAGTCTTTCTACATTTTCTTATAATTCTTATTATGCATGTTGTTTTTACTAACAAACCTTTCAGTATTTTTATTCCATGGCATATATTACTACCATCACCTCTGAAAGTTCTCCAATATGGCAAGATATGATATGACTGGGCCAGAAAGGATTTAGCTAATATTATAATATTCTTTATTATATAATGACATTTATTAGCGGTGTATTTCAAAACCAATTATTAGATTTAATGCACTTGCAAATGCCTTCAATAGTACTGATTATCTTATAGAACCATACACATATGTAGTATCAGTGTGTCTATATGTAAGCATACACTTTTACAGCATTAATGTGTCTATCGTGTTTTTGCCCGAGGAATTAGTTTTCCCTACTTACCTATAGTATTCACATGGTTACCTTAATAGTTTAGTAGAATAACACAGAGAGCTAGGTTTATATATTTAGGTATACTCTAAGATAATTTGAGTCCAATGGCAACAAGGAGCATGTTATGCAACAAAAAATATTAATTACAAGATTATTTGAAATTTGTAAAAAAAATTGAAGAGTACTCTCAAGATATACATGCCATGAAATGTTATGTGCCCTTGATATTATAGTGTTATTTGCAGAACCATGCACAATTGTGTTACTTATTCTATAACCATAAGTGTACTGTCAATATTTTTCACTACTATGAGAGTTTATTGGTTCTTCTACATTTTCATCAACTCTTGCTTATTACCTTTCCGGAATTGATAAACCATGTTTGACATATTAACGTGATTAGTTTAACCTATCAACAATCTTAGCTTGTCCTCAATTTATTGATACTAAGAATTGAAACTTCATTGTAAAGGAGTATGCATATATTCTTAATATTTAATAACTTGCTTTATCCTAATGATTTTGGGCAGGTAACTTACACTGTTGGAAAGGATCTACAGTACAGACGAAGTATTGTTGCAGAAGCTCTACCTCTAATTACTACCCCGACCTGTTATTGTAAGCAATTGTTCTATTGGTGGAGTAACTAATTTTTGGTTATATTGAATCTAAGTAAATTCTCTCCTATAAATGTTATGTATTTGTTTATTGTACTTTGAAATAGATGATGGGTTGTTGTGTATTTTGAAATACTTGCAGAATTGAATATGATTATACCAATGAAGTGATTATTTTTCATTTATGGTGTTTGGATATTTTGTTATTATTATACTATGCTTAAAATCAAAACAGGTTGAAGACAATGGATTAAAACCATTGTAGTTACGAATAAAGACAACATTTGTCTTTGATATATAAGGCAATGGTTATAAGCTTTTGTCTATGCGCGTAATTTTCAACAACACAGGTTTTAACAACATTCAATAGACAACAATTTTTAACCGTTGTCTTATATATAAAAGACAACGGTTAAAATTTTTTGTTTATGCGAGTAACATTCAACAACACTCATTTGACAACGGTTAAAATCCGTTGTCTATGTGCGTGACTTTTAACAACACCGGCTTCAACAACACTCAATAGACAACGGTTCAAAAACCGTTGTCTTTTTTAGAAAAGACAACGGTTAAAAATCGTTGTCTATGTGCGTGACTTTTAACAACACCGATTTCAACAACACTCAATAGACAACAGTTCAAAAACTGTTTTCTTTTCTAGAAAAGACAACAGTTAAAAACCGTTGTCTATGTGCGTGACTTTTAACAACACTGGTTTCAACAACACTCAATAGACAACGGTTCAAAAACCGTTGTCTTTTCTATAAAAGACAACGGTTAAAAACCGTTGTCTATGTGCATGACTTTTAACAACACCGGTTTCAACAACACTCAGTAGACAACGGTTCAAAAACCGTTGTAGTTTCTAGAAAAGACAACGGTTAAAAACTGTTGTCTATGTGCGCGACTTTTAACAACACCGGTTTCAACAACACTTAATACACAACGGTTAAAAAACCGTTGTTGTTTCTAGAAAAGACAACGGTTAAAAAACCGTTGTCTATGCGCGGGACTTACAACAACACCGGCTTCAACAACAGAAATTATACCCCTATGACAACGGTTATTAACCGTTGTCTATGTGCATTTTTCTTGTAGTGAAACGAAGGATCCACAAACCCCTGTGGCTGCTCCATGAACACCTCTTCATGCAATGTCCCATGAAGAAACGCATTATTGATATCTAATTGGCACAACGTCCAGCGGTTACTCAGGGCAACCGTCAAAACCACACGAATGGTCACCGGTTTCATAACCGGGCTATACGTCTCAAAATAATCACGGCCAGCAGTCTGGAGGAACCCTTTAGCAACCAGTCGCGCCTTGTACCTGTCAACCGACCCATCTGGCTTGCGCTTGACACGATAAACCAACTTGCAGCCAATCGGGACAACTGCTCCACGGGGAACCAATTGCCACGTTTTGTTACGCTGGAGTGCTTCAAACTCCTCATCCATCGCTTTCCTCCACCGAGCATCTTTAAGAGCCTGGGCGACGGTAGTAGGTTCTAAAGTGGGAGGCAAGGGATGTGACGTGACTTGGTTAATGACGTAATCGGAATACCTAGGATTAGGGTGACGCTCCCGGGTGGAACGACGAACATTACTCAATGGTTGAGACGCGTCAGAGGTGGAAACAAGTTGTGTGTCAGACACAGACTAAGCTGCATGTAGGGGTGGGCACATTCCGGGTCAAACCCGAAATTCCACGGGTTCGACCCGAAAATGCCCATTACGGGTCGGATTTGACCCGGATCGGGTCCAACCCGAGTAAAGCTTCGCTGATATGTTGTTGCTCGGTTCGGATCTCGGATTTGTAATATTCCGTTCGGATTCGACCCGAAACCCGTAATATATGGTTAGTATATATAAATGATAGTAAGGGTTTAGGGTTACAGAATACATACTGCTCTCTCATCCGCCTCCTCTCTCTCTCGCTTCTTCCCCTCCATCTTCATTCTCCGCCCCTTTCTCTCTCGAGACTTCTAGGCCTCTCAAATTTCACTCATCCCCCTTCTGCCTCTCCCTTGGACTGCAAATCGTACTCCTACTCCGGACTTCTCGAGTCTAGCCTTCCGAAATAAACACAACATAGATCTGGGGAGATATGCTTAGACTCCTCCACTTCTCCGGTGGCCGGCGGTGCGTTACTCTCGTTCGATGCAAAGGCCAAAGCCGTTAACACTCTTAACAGGTAGTTTAATAGTTTTTTGTTTTCATTTTTTTCTAGAAAATATATTGTCCCGTATGACCTCTTAGCAACTGGCTCTCTACAGATCCGGTGAGATCTCCATTGAGGCTTGTCCGTCTCTTGCCATGAAAATATACTAAGAGAAAAAGGTACTTTACTGTTACTTAAGTTTTTTTTTTTTTCATTTGTTTCTCAGTGAATGAAAATTGTAAGACTTTACAAAGTTTTTGAAAAATTTTCCTTTTGTATTAATTTAACTAAGATTTATTTTCAAAATTTGTAGTTGGTCATATAATTTCTTTTCAACAAAATAAACTGTATTATAGTGTTTTTAATGTTCTTCTAACATTTTATTTATAAATTTTTATTAGTTTTCACTGGTAGTTTTACATTATATAGTTTTGTTAATGTACCCAATACACAGTTAAGCCTCATTCAAAGATATGGAATGTATGGTCCAAGATGTGAAAGGATATCCCAATATCTTACTTAAATTACAGCCCTACATAATCAATTGTTTGTACTTAAACATGATTCACCCTACATCATCAATTGTGTGTAGTACTAATTTTAACTCTCTATGTTTCACTTCTAAAGTTCCAATCAACAAGTTGTGACTCTTCTTGAGACTATTGAGATCCATAGTCCAGACTTGCATTAGTTCTAGATTAGCCTACAAAGGTAAGGGTCCTCTATTCATGCTACATTATAGCATTACTGAATTGAATCTATACTGTTAAGTGTTAAAGCCTTAATTCTTTATGACAGGTTTTTGCAGGGTAATTATTAGAGTGGACTGATTCCTGATCAACTAGGAAACTTTCCTGATCTTGAAAATATGTGAGATTCTTTTCCTCATGTGACATGTCAGTTTCTTGGTATTTTTATGCTTATGCATGCTAGTTTCAGCATTCTTGTTACCTGGTACTAACTGAGTCAGACCTGGACAAGGTTACCTGGTAGTCTGGTACTGCACTGGCAGATGTTTCTGTTTCTTTCTAAAATTATAGTGAAGATAAGCATCAAATTCTTCACTGCCAATGTTCTTGAGGGTATGATAGATATTTTTATTTCCCAATTAGAGTGTTACATATTTTGACACTCATCAATCATCATCACTCCCAAGTTTGGTACTAGTAATATTCTGCACTCTTTTCCCAAAGATGTATAATTCTGTAGGTCCCCTTGTCAATTACTTCTGTTTATGCAAGGTTGATTTGGCTGTCAAAAGAAAGAGCATTCATATATCTCTTTGATGTACGTTTGTGTATATATTCATGCATTCATATTGATAATGTCAACCTATTACATGGCAATGAGTCCAACCTGTTTTAATGAGCAAAAGCTGTGGCACTTGGCAGTCCCCAATTAACAGCAAATCATGATAAATTCTGATTGGGTAGCCTGAGCAGTTTTCGGTAATCCAATCAATGACTTTCCGGGATCTTTAGTAATGATAATTTGCTTTGTGCAGGAATCTCTCTAGTAACTCTCTCAGTGGAAATGTTCTGCAATTACTTGGGGAGTTAGACAAACTCATATCATTGTGAGTGAAATTATTTCATATCAATTACTACTTTGAACACCACAATTCATTTTCGTTTTTATCTTTCTTTTCTCTTGATAATAATTTTTATTTTTGTTCATACAATGTGGATAGCAATGTGTCAAATAATTTCCTGACTGGACAAATACCTTCATATATTAACTCATAATAAACTATCTTTATTGTTGTTTGTTGTAGGGGTTCTAATGAGCAGACAAATGAGAAGTCTACTAAGAAGTCTACTAGCATATCAGTGGATCAATATTTGCTTAGGGGAGCAAACTAAATCCAATTCAGAACACTCAACTTTTCTCTCAAATCTTATTTCACTATGCTTTGTTTAGTTTGTCTTTTGTTGGTGATTGTAAATTTGTAATTTAACTAGGTAAAGTTTTTTGCCCTTTGGGTTGTCCTGTAGAATTATGTATTTTTATTGTTCTTCATATTTTATTTTATTAGATTGGTTTTAAAGTTTTTGGTTTGCTTTCAGAAATTTCTTGCCTAAGATTTAAAATTCAAAATTCGCAAAGGTTTTTGGAACAATACTACAAATTCGGGTTAGTTAAACCCGACCCGTCCTAAACCCTACCCGAAAGACCCGAACCCGAAAATACCCGAAGATATTCGGTTCGGCTTTCGGGCTTAAAAATAAGAGGCCCGAAATATTTCGGGTGACCACTATTGGCACGGGTCGAACCCGAACCCGACTCGTGCCCACGCCTGCATGTTGGCCATTTTCTGGAATAGTGGGAGACGTCGAACTGGACGCAGCTGATGGTGACGGAGTTGGGACTGGTGTTGGAACGAGTGTTGGAACTGGAGTTGGAACTGGAGATGGAACCGGAGTTGGAACAAGTGTTTGAACTGGAGTTGGAACTGGAGTTGGAACCGGAATTGGAACTGGTGTTGGAACGGGTGTTGGAACTGGAGTTGGAACACCAATGATCTCCGCCTGTGTAGACAACGAAGACGACCTGTACAAAATATTGCGTGATTCTGAACCATGGGAATCATAAGGTAAGCTGTTAGACGATTTTTGCAATTCATTATAAGGAAACACATGGGGCACAAATCTAACATGCATGGATACATAAATACGGTTGGAACCAGGATCCAGACATTTATAACCAGACTAAGTGCTGGAGTAGCCAAGAAAGACACACGGGCGTGATTTTGGTTGAATTTTCTTAGTGTTGTAGGGGTGTAACCATGGAAAACACAAGCAGCCAAAGTGCTGCAACTTATCATAGTTAGGGAACTGATGGAACAAAACATAAAGTGGAGATTTATTACCTAAGACCAGTGTTGGAAGCCAGTTAATAAGGTAAACAGCCGTCTGAAAAGAAAAGGTCCAGTACGAGGACGGCAGGGACGCAGTTTGAAGAAGAGACAAGCCAGTTTCAACGACATGCCTGTGTCGGCGCTCTGCAACACCATTATGCTCAGGAGTATGTGGCGGAGTGGTAAAATGAGAAATACCATGATCATTTAGAAATGGTACAAGTTTTATGAACTCTCCCCCATTATATGAGTAAACAGAAATAATCGAAAGGCAAAAAAAATTTTCCACTAATCTTTTGAACTGAGTAAAAATGGAAAACACATCTGACTTACGCTTCATAGGGTAAAGCCAAATGTATTTTGAGAAATGATCGACAAATATTACATAATAGTGGAATTCAACAATAGATTTTTCAGTTGGCCCCCACACATCAATATAGATTAATTGTAGCGGTTTAGTACTAACAAGAGTATTTTTTGTGAAGGACAACTTATGACTTTTATGAATATTCCAGGACGAACAATAAAATTGGCGAAGAGATGACATAGAAACTGGAACATTACAACATTGTAACACAAGTTGCAACACCTTATTGGACGGATGGCCAAGCTGTACTGTTGGTGCCATTGAGACAAACGCGACATTTGTGTAGTGTGTACTGATGGGTGAGAAACAACCGGACCATAGTAAACACCATTATTGTTCACTCCCTGTAAGAGTTTTTTCCACTTTTGGTCCCTTGACTTTACTTGTGCTGACAAATGTGATTCATGACTTATTTCAGACAAAATTAGTGCCTAACTTCAATTTCTTTTCCACATTTGGTCCCATCCGACCAAGAATCCGGCCAACCCACCGGAAATTTACACATCTCTTGTTTTTTTAAGGGTAAATTAGTCTTTTCTTGCCATGTAAAATAATTAAATAATAAAAACTAAGAGATATTTAATTGCTTCATTATTGTCTTTGCTCGGTGGCGGCTTCTGAGCTTTGAACTTTTTGCAAAACGTCGTGTGGCTGTTCAGAACCTCTTCATTGCCAATATGTCGCTCCGACCTCGCGCACGACCCGCATATCCACCGCCCTTGGTTCCGCTCTCGGACCTTCGCTACGTACGCCTCCGTGCACTCTTTCGTCAGTCCGCAGCACTCGCATTTCGCAAACAACATCACTTCGTTCATTATACATACATTTAGCAGACAATCTGGAGATGATTTGCAGCAACGATCCTCGTTTTCTGTTTGA
The DNA here is from genome assembly GCF_001879475.1 of Ipomoea nil. Classification (NCBI taxonomy): domain Eukaryota; kingdom Viridiplantae; phylum Streptophyta; class Magnoliopsida; order Solanales; family Convolvulaceae; genus Ipomoea; species Ipomoea nil. Next base: position 162,306 of record NW_017619558.1, read on the forward strand.
AAATTATCTTTTTTTCTCCCAATCGCCTTCTTCTTCAACAATCTCGCCGCCGATGATCAGGAGCTTGAAGATCATATACATTTCAGAGACCCCTATATGGCTTCTCGCGATGACTCTACTCCACCGGACAAAGCTTTTTTCTATCACCACCGTTGAGCAGACGCAAATATCAGTTAGCATAGAAGCTTCGGGAAGAAACTGGCAGTGACATTGATTTATAGGATGAGGATGAAGGTATAAATAAATAAATAATAGGAAGCAACTTTAATTTGACGAGAATGAAGAAATTAAATATTTCTTAGTTTTTACTAAGTATTATTTTACAAGGGCAAGAAAATACTAATTTACCCTTAGAAAAATAAGAGATGTGCAAATTTCCGGTGGGTTGGCCGGATTCTTGGTCGGATGGGACCAAATGTGGAAAAGAAATTGAAGTTAGGCACTAATTTTGTCTGAAATAAAACTCATGAATCACATTTGTCAGCACAAGTAAAGTCAAAGGACCAAAAGTGGAAAAAACTCCTCCTCGTAATAGAGAAATCCCCGTTTGAAGATCCTTAACAATAAAGTGGGAATCAAAAAATTCAACAGACACACGATTAGTCTTGCATAGTTGGGATATAGACACTAAGTTAGTATGCAACTGAGGAACAAGCAAGACATTTTCTAAGGTAAGACCAGAAGACGAAGTAGGAATTACAGACCGACCAATATGAGATATTTGTAGGGAATTACCGTCACCCAGGCGCACTTCATCAGGACCACTATACTCGGAGAGTGTCTGCAGCGATTTGATATTGGGGGTGGCGTGATGCGATGCTCCACTGTCAAACAACCAGGGTGCGATGTAGAAGTCTGGGTAGTGACAATGTTGTGTTCCCTTAGGAACCTAGCCAGCTTGCGACATACCTTCGTTTCATGACCTGCAAAGTTACAAAATTTGCATATAACCGTAGAGCGATTAGTCTCCCATTGTTGCCAAGACGTACGGTTGGGGCCGGAATTAGCAGTATTATTGTGATATTTCCGACCATAGTTCGATTGCTGGTTATTCCGGGAGGACGAGGCCCGCTGAGTGGCATTAGCTGTTGCCAATAGTGATTGGCGTGTATCATCAGCAACCTTCAACTGGCGTTCATGGTCAGTTAGAATATCCGCCAGCCCACCCCACGAGACGGGCGTTTCACGAACGCAAACTGCAGAGATAATGGAGTTGTACTCCTCTCCAAGCTACGTCAACACATACACGACCAAATCTTCATCAATGACTAGACACTGAGCAAGAGCAAGGTCATCAGCGATAGCCCGCATGTCAGTGAGGTACGCCGTAATGGACCGAGAACCTCTGGGATTTGTGGTGAGCTTTGCCTTGAGGGAAATGGTGCATCCTCGAGAGGCACTAGCGTAACTGGCAATGAGACGTTGCCATGCATCGCGGGCTATTGTGGCCGAGGAGATGACCGGCTGGATTGTGTCAGTACAGCTGCCCAGAAGTGCACTGACAATAGTTTCGTCTTGGTGATACCAAACAAAATGGCTCGGGTTAGCGACGGTTTTCGCGGAATCGGTGAACTTGGCTGGTTCCATGATGGAACCGTCAACATATCCCAGGAGATCAAGTCCAACAAAAGTAGCGTGGACTTGTCGGCGCCATACTGGGAAATTCGTAGGTGTGAGTTTAATAGGGATATGTGTAGTAGCGTGAAGCTGGATGGCTTCAGTGGTGGCCGGAGGAGTAGTTTGGGTGGTGGACGCCATTGAGTAGGAAGGAAGCAAGGGAGAGAGAGAAAAAAAAAAGTTTCTTTAGTAGGAGATTTTAGGCTCTGGATACCATGTAAAGATTATGAACAAGTGATTTATTGATGAAACCACATGCAGCTATAAGTAGCTTTACAAATGAGAGAAGATAGCTATTAGTTACAACAACTAGCCTAATAACTATTATACAGGAGCTAGAATAGGACTAAATATAATAAGAGAAGATATCAATCACACATATATTTAACAAATATTCACTTGGGCTTGCTATAAATAGGCAATCTTTTTTTTTCGTATTATTTTTATTTTTATAACATTTATTCCGATTATAGACTGATACATAACCAAACATTAATATTGGTAATCATTTCAATTCCACCCTACTATCAAATATGCGAAACACATTCACCAAAACTCATTCTAATTACAAACTACTTGATTCTCATTCCGATTTTGATTCCCTTTTTTGAACTAAACACATTCTTCATCTTGTTCATAATATTTTAGTTTAGTGTTTTTTTTTTCTTTTCCAAACTCCTTGCACAAGTCATTTTTCTCATCACGTACTCTGACTCTATGTAGCATTATTGGAATAGAAAATGGGAAATGGTGAAAAGGGAAACAAGAAATTAGAAAATAACAAGTTCAATAAATATATGGAACTAAATGTGGGGATATGTGTAAATAATATATATATATATATATATATATATATATATATATATATATATATATATATATATATATATATATATATATATATATATATATATATATTCGTATTAATTATTTCATGATTAAAAATATTACACTAATAAAAAAAAATAGTGCATCATATATGTTGCCCGTTAGACGTTAGCTCCTAACCTATGAACTTTGAAGGATAGATGATATTGAAAAGGAGAAATAGAGAAAGAAGGTAGACAATAGTATAGGGAGTAATCAAGATTTCATTAGCCAACCTCTAACCTTAGTACATAATATATGTGAGTATATATACTTACCATCATAACGAAAACATAAATAGGGACATAAATACTATCGTTACATAATAATGTCCGCATAATGATATATTTATAACACTTTTTCTTGGATATTATTTGTTCACGATCTTGACTCGTTAAAAACTTGTTAAGAAAATCCTGTGGGAAAAACCTGAACAAGAAAAGAGTACAAGGTATATGGATAGTATATTTGAATACATTCATGCCTCGTTAAAAACTAAACCACGTGGGAAAAACCTAATTGAATAAAAGAGTACATGATATTTGTAAAATCAAATATTGTATTGGTTGCCTAATTTAAAAACTTTAACTTAAGAAAACGTTGTGGGAAAAACTTAGTTAAAGAAAAAAGAGTACAATCATAAGCCTTCAAGGCATAATCTTCAGGATTTTGGGATTTGTCTATTTAAGTATGTATATGAAACTTCCCCATATTGACATTACTATATCATACTCATGTCTCGTTAAAAACCACACTAGAAAAAATCCAATGGAAAAAACCTAGTGATAGAAAAAACCTAGTGAGAAAAAGAGTACATGGTATGTATATGTTGTAAAAGTACAACTGTTAGTCTTTTAAGACCCAATCTACAGGATTGATTCGTGTGAATGTGTTTCCTGTCTCCCCCTGAAGATAACAATCTTCAAGTTCTACATGCCTTAAAGTAAAGTCATTGTTTCAAAAGAGTGCAGAGATGGGATATAGTACAATCTTCAAGATTGTCATTAGAATTTATCATTTTATTAAAATAATCTTGTGACTCTTCTTAGTCTTCTAGAGCATACGTGGGTTGAATATTTATATAACTTGTCAACTATCTGTCAAATATATCCACTTATAATCTGTATAAGACAAGCTTTAATTTATTATCTTCACATAGGATAGTGGAGATAAAGCAAAACATAACCAGTTGGGATTTGGCATCATGAGGGTCAAAACAAAGAGTCAATACCCAAGTAGCCTAGGAAAATCACACATTGCTCTATTGCATGAATTTCAAAATATTTTTATAAATCGAAGATACTGGATGATATTTGAATATTATTCTAATATTTAATTGTAGGAAGAGCACTATATGTTGTTAGTAATTTCTTTGCAAAGACAATGTTAGTCTTGATGCGATCATGGAATTTCTGATTCTATGTTAGTTCTCCACTACTCCACTAGTGATGAAGTAATGGACTTCTAGTTCCCAAAATGTCCTCATTATCTAGATAGTCTTTTATCTACTTCAAGAGATTATTAGACAACCGTTAGTGTGATAAGTCAGTAGTACTTATCCATAACGTGTCAAATACATTTTTCTAAAAATAGACTAATTAGTGTGTAAAATCATTTTAAGAAAATACTCAATCTACAGGTAGAGATAATGTTTGGTTTTCCAACTTCTTTATTTTTCAAAAAGGCCCCTTAATAAGTACCTAATGGTACATATCTATTTTACAATTTCATATTTTAGGAGGAAATTACTTAGTCAATTGCTTTACTATTTCAAGTTAAGCAAAGCCTTTGTACTTCAACAACAAACACGTTGTGATATTTACTTTCTTTTATTTTGAGAATTATTAATCTATCAAACATTTTACAAATACACATTAGTGTCTAACGACTTATAATTTCAAGGTCATGACTTTAATAAGCTACATATCTAAAATTTTATTATTCTACCAATTATGTAGAGAAAATTTTAATGAAATTCATTATGGGTGAGTATATATGTTTCTAGGTCTTTGAGTGAACCCTTGGGCTACAGACTCGCTTTATATCACACCACCATATCATTCTTGTTTCTCTTTCATACAGACATCATTTGTAACCTACAGGGTTAACATTTCAATGGTGTACAAAAGTGATATATTTATTAGCGAGCTGGGCTATATATATGGCTTAATTGCTCCTTCTATACGTTAATCAATCTAGGCACTTCTGGCACCTAGTCCTGGATCCAGATAGTCATATAATATGAGTAACTTAAATGCAATTTTGTTGTCGACAACTTATAATATTTTCATAAATTCCTCCCACATATATATATATATATATATATATATATATATATATATATATATATATATATATATATATATATATGTATGTATGTATGTATGTATGTATGTATGTATATATATATATATATATATATATATATATATATATATATATATATATATATATATATATATATATATATATATATATATATATATATATATATAATTCACTTGTCGGACCAGTGACCAGATTTTGATCGGAAGAACCAATTGTGGTAAGGATTTAAAAGTTGTTGGATCAAGTTTAAAAATTTTAATAATCAAGGACCAAATATGGAAATGGTACAATAATTGTGGGGTCAAAATTGGAAATTTCTCAATGACATTTTTAGTATTAGGACTGTATTATTAGTATTAGACTAGAACTCTATTTAGTATCTTTATATATCTGTATTTCAAACTTTGGTATTCAATACAACACAATCTATATTCTCATCTGGTATCAGTTTCCAGGTTTTCTCTCATGGAGAATCTCGGTGCTAATGATGACGGATCTGTTCGTTCTTCTGAACGGACCGTTACCGAGACCTCTCCGGTGCCTAATGGCAATAATCTTTCGTCGGCTCATCACTTTGTTTCCCTGAAGCTCACCTCTCGGAATTATCTGTTCTGGAGGACGCAAATGTTGCCACTCCTAGAAGGATAGGGCCTTCTCGGATTCGTTGACGGTTGGCACTTGAGTTTAAGGTTCGTGACATGGGTGTGCCTTCCTTTTTTTTTTTCTGGGTATTGAGACTGTTCCGTTGTCTGGAGGCATGCTCTTATCTCAGCAACGGTACTTGAAAGACATTCTCAAGCGAGCAGGTATGTTGGATTGCAAACCCGTGACCACGCCTATTTCACCCACCAAAGCCGTGAGTGGTCCTGAAGTGCCGTATGCTGATCCCACTCAGTATCGCAGTCTTGCAGGTGCTCTGCAGTATCTTACGGTAACCCGTCCTGATCTATCTTATGCAGTAAATCGTTTGTGTCAGCACATGCATTCACTACTACTTCTGACTGGGTGGCACTAAAGAGGGTGTTACGGTATGTTAACGGGACACTCAATCTTGGTCTTCATATATCATTGTTTGCCTGTCTTGACATTCATGCATATTCTGATACGGATTGGGCTGGTGATCCGGATGACCGGAAGTCAACCAGTGGCTTTGCGGTATGTTTGGGGAACAATCTTATCTCTTGGGTGTGCCGGAAACAACATACTGTGGCTCGTTCCTCAATTGATGCCGAGTACAAGGGGATGGCTGATGTTTCTCCTGAGGTCACTTGATTCGTCTCTCTGATGAAGGAAATTGATATTCCTCCTACTTCTGCGCCTAAACTCTGATGTGACAATCTGGGAACCACTTACTTATGTGCTAATCCGGTGTTTCATGCTCCCACGAAGCACATTGAGATCGACTATCACTTTGTTCATGATAAAGTGGCCAAGAAGGAGTTGCAAGTTCACTTTATTTCAACCAAAGATCACATATCGGATATTTTTACTAAACCTCTTTCGTCTATTCGTTTCAGTTCACTTCGTCACGAGCTCAAAGTTTTGGCTAGGCAACCTTGTGCTTGGGATGGAGTATTAGGACTGTATTTTTAGTATTAGATTAGAACTCTATTTCGTGTCTTTATATATCTGTATTCTCATACTTTCGTATTCAATACAACACAATCTATATTCTTATCGTTAGGGGGAATAACGCATCAGGCGAAAGGAAAAAACGGTTCGCATCTCGCGAAATAGAGTAATAACAGTTTTCGGTGAAACTGATCAAAACCTGGGTGTCGTTGTAGGACGCCATCGTCATCGCCGATCGCGACGCACAGATCGTCGTCAACCGGCCGATTGTAGCCGCCGTCGTCGAACAGCGCCGCCGCCATAACACCCGGCTTCACCAACCCAAGATCACAGTCTCCGGTGAAACCAGGAAGAAGGAAGCAGCAGTAGTGAGCTGCAAAGGCCAGCCGCGTCGTCGTCGCCATCTCGCCTCAGTCGCAGCCCACCGGTCGCCAGCGTCTCTCCATCCAACGCCATTCACGCCACCGTCGACGTTTAATAACCAAAAGAAGTTGAATCCAACGAACAAGCAGTAGGTATATTTTATTTACTGATTTCGAAAAAAAAAAAATTAGAATAACTTCTGGAAAATTTCATGTATATATGTACATAACTACATATATGAAAATTTTTATATTATGAAAATTTGTGTGGTTAAATAAATTGTTGTAGTATATATATATACTACCAATGCATAATATCAAAAACATAAACATATAAATTTACAGAATAGATGTACAACCGATGCATATAATCATATCATTATATGTATAAATTTACAGATCATATAAAATGTGATTAGAGGCATCCAAAAATAATAAGACATAAACAAAACTCATAAAATTATCATTGACTGAGGTTGAACGTGTTGTAACTCGTTATGCCCATTGACCGTTACCTCCTAACCGATAACTTTGTAGGATAGATAGATGATTGAAAAGGAGAAATAGAGAAAGAATGTAGAAGATAGTATAGGGAGTAATCAGGATTTCATTAGCTAACCTCTAACCTTAGTACATAATACATGTGAGTATATATATACTTACAATCATAAGAAAACATAAATAGAGACATAAATACTACCGTTACATAATAATCTCCACATAATGATATATTTATAACTTTAAAATAAAAATACAATGTCTAAACTCCAAAATATTTTTAAACTTAAATAATTAAACATTCTAGTTATTTATATTTCCATTAACATTTTCATAAAAATTTACAGAATTTAAATCATGCTCATTTAATGTCAAGTTGGCAAACTAAATGATGTTAATGACCCTGTTTGGTAAAATAATTAGTCTATCAGTCAATTTTGATTTATTTGATCGCTATTAGCTTTTTGACTTTGTTAAACAATCAATATGAGTATTTGATTAATTAGCTTTTTGCACTAATTTATTGTTCCAAAATGCTAAAATTCAAAAAGTTGCTCAAAGTAATTTTTTCGATAAGTTTTTTGAGAAGTCATTTTGCATGTAATCAGATATTAGCTAACAACTAATTTACCAAACACTTTTTTACAATCAGCTAATGTTATCGACTTGATAAACTAATAACTCAATCAACTAACAGTTATTTACCAAACACTTTTAATGTTTTTTTTTGGTCCAGATTTATCTTTACCAATATCTCACATTGTTTTCCCCCAAGAAATGCATTAACAACTTTTTTTTTTTTTTGTGTTCGAATTTTAAATAAGCGGGTCATAAATTTTTCAATTATTATTGTGTGGATCATGATCTACACAAATTGTATAGATCATATTTTGTCTACTGTAAAATAATGTACATTCAGTAAAAAAGTAATGTACATTTAGTACAAAAATAATGTACATTATATTCAGAAGATGTACATTATTTTTGTTCTGAGTGTACATTATATTTTATAATGTCCATTCAGTACAAAAATAATTTACATTTAGTATATTAAAAATGCACTTTTTATTATGTTCCACATAACATTGTGTGGACCATGGTCCACGCAATAATTTACCTAAATTTTCTAACTTGGGCTGGAAAATGTTTTAATAATTTGGACCGAAAGCTCGTTTCTAATTTAGGGAATGAGTTCGTAAATTTTTGATTAATTAGAGAACGGTCCAAAACTTTTTCAAATACTTTTAAGGGAAAACGACACTTTTGGCTCCTCAATTGTTTTACTTTTGGAAATTTAGTCCCTGTCAATTAATTTGAATAAACTTAAGCTTTTAATTGTTCATAATGTGACACATTTAGTCCCTCATATTATATAATTATAATTTTTTTTAATAATTTATTTTCATGAGATTATAATTGTCTAATCCTTTCAACCATTTAACTTTCTTCTCCTTCATCTTCGCGGAGTAGCTGATATTTGCTTCTACATGAAATTTTATGGTGATGGCAAGTTTTTCACAATGGATTTTTTGAAAATTCTGGAGGTGGGGTATCAAATTTGAAGCTTGAGAAATTAAAGGTGCTGAAGTTTCATTATCTGTGGATGAGCAAAGGCGCATGCTCAAAACTTGGTATAAAACTTTCAAGAATTAACTTTATCCAGTAAAATTATTGTCATTTTCTGTATGCATTCGACGATTTATAAGGTAGAGTATGCATTGGACGATTAAATATATATATTTGTTTGAGAAACAGTGAGTTACCTTCCACGCATACGTTAAAGAAGAAGGAGAAGAAAGTTCAATGGTTGAAAGGTTTGGACAATTATAATTTCATGAAAAACAAATTATTAAAAGAATTCTCATTATATAACATCAGGGACTAAATGTGCCACATTATGAATAATTAAAGGGTTAGATTTGTTTAAATTAATTGACAGGGACTAAATTTTCAAAAGTAAAATAATTGAGGGGCCAAAAGTGCCGTTTTCCCTACTTTTAATTAATTAGGAGATAATAATAAATAAAAAAATAAAAAATTAAAAAGACATTTCTGAAAAAGTTTTAACAAGTTTCAAAGACTCAGCAATTGCAAAAACAAAAAAAAAAAAAAAAACAAAAAATCATCAAAGAGTTTTCATCCAATAATTCTTTCACTTTTGTGACAAACATTTTCTTCAAAATCCAAAGAATTCAAACAATACAGTGGGGCCTCATGAACAAAAAGACGTTGTCCTAAGTCTGGGCTTTAGATAAGTTTAGAAATTACACTATGTTGACTTAAAAGCAGGCTTTGACTTATTAAGATACCCAATTGGGCTTCAATGGCCCAGGAAAAAATGTACTTCATGGGGCTCTCTGAGCCGAATTATAAATAGTAGGCAAATTATATCGTGCACCGTGTTGTATAATCAACTATGAACCACGCGTTATACATTACAGTGTGTCTAAATTGACACTGTTAAAATGGCGTCGTTTTATTTAACGAAAAGAAATAGAATCTTAGCAAAAAATAATTTTGTTCTTCAATTTCATTTTGTATACACTGCAGTTTCAGTTCAACATAACTACAGTTTTATTTCGATATAACTACAGTTTCATTCAATATTTATACACTCAAATATGTGAAAATGTTATTTAATTTATTTTATATACACTATTTTTTTGAATGTTACTGGCTATTTTATATACACTATAATTTCATTAAAACACAACTACATGATTATTTCAATATAATTACAGCTTCATTGTACAATATACACTCAAATATGTGAAATGTCATTTAGTTTCATTTTATATATACTGTAGTTTCATTTCTCTACAACTACAGTATCATTTTAATATAACTGTAGTTTCATTTGATAATATAAACATAATACGTGAGACAGTGTCGGTTTAGACACACTGTAATGTCTAGACGCGCGGTGCATGATTGATCATGCACCATGGTGCATGATATACCAACCCTAAATAGTACTCCGTACGTAGCATGTACATTATCTGAATAAAATTTATAAGGAATAAGGTTCAAAATGACCACTGAACGTCACCTGAAAATATAATTAGCCACTGAACGAAAAAAAAATGTAATTAGACCACTGAATATTCCAAATCTATGTAATTTCACCTAATAGCAGGTTACCATCAATTTTAGCAAGTTATCTGCTTACATGGCAGCTGAATTGGCATTTTAAATAATTTTTAATAAATTTTAATAATAAATTGAAAAAAAAAAAAAAAAGACGGGGTGGCCGCCGGCCACTCCATCGTTTTATTTTATTATTTTATTATTTTATTTAATTTTTTTTAATTTTTAAAAAATTATTGTTAAAAATTATTAAAAATTCCAACTCAGCTGCCACGTAAGTAGGTAACTTGCTAAAATTGATGGTAACATGCTATCTGTTGAAATTGCATACATTTAGAGTATTTAGTGGCCTAATTGTATGTTTTTGGAGTGCTCATTGGACTAATTGTACTTTTTTTTTTTTTTTTTAGTTCAGTGGCCTAATTGTATTTTTTTTTTTTTTTCGTTTAGTGGCCTAAATGCATTTTCAGGTTACGTTCAGTGGCTAATTTGAACCTTATTCCAATTTATAATGCGCATGATAAATTCTTATGGTTGAAAAAAATGATTGGCGTTCTATGTGCCGGGATGTCTAGCGTCTAGACATCCGTGTTTTTATTTTATTTTTTTAAAAAAATTATTTATTATTTATTAATTTTTAAGACTTAATAATGACAAACTATTTAATTATTTAATAGTTAATACTAAAATATTAAATATTAATCTAAAAAAATATTTAGGGTTTAAGCGAAATAACTCATTTAAAAAAAGGAAATAATAGGTAATCGGTCAACTATATATGCGGCCTAGTCAGCGCCTAGACCACTGATTATTGTGATAACCTAGGCTGTCGTTTTTAGTGTCTAGGCACGATCTTTGCAACACTATAAAGATATAACAATTGAAAAAAAGTATGAGTGCGACCTGACATCATTGCAATGTGAACTTTTTTTTTTTTTAGGGAAAATTATAATTTATGCCCCTCTATAATATGTCAATTATCAATGTTACTCCTGAATTATTAGTGGTGTAAATGTTACCCCTCAATTTTCCAAACGGTACATATATTGCCCTCCCGTAGTGTAAATGTTGCTCCTCAATTTTCTGTCCGTACAGTATGGGAGGGAAAATATATGTACCGTTTTGAAAATTGAAGAGCAACATTTACACCAATAATAATTCAAGAGTGACATCGATAATTGGCATATTATAGAGGGGCATAAATTACAATTTTTCCTATTTTAAATTTTTTGATTTTTGTTTTTGTTTTTAATACATAGATTTCCCAGGTTTGGAGGATGTAAATCAAAGTCAACCTCCGCCTTATTGTGCATACAATGCAAGGAGCCCAATCCACACCATACTTCAACTTGGAGAGCCTATCTCCATTGAAGTTTTAGGTAGAGTTCGAACCCCTACTTTAATACCTCCCAATGTGAGTTGAGGTATGATGATCATAATATAATTGTGCTAATCGTTATGTGTAACCTCTACTTATGATTATTCAATTTATTTGAATTTATGTTTTTAATATAGTTTTATTATTAAATACAAAGTATTTCTTTAATTTATAAAGTAACATTATTAATAATAAAATAAAAAATAATAGTTAAAAAGTAATTAATAACAACAAGAACAACAACAATAAATTGTAAAAGTATTTTAAAAGTTAAGTAAATATCACAACATACTTATGCTCTTATATGTCATTTTACATGTAATATAATTAACTAAGAGTAAATTAAACATCTGATCTAGGTGATTTTTGGTTGGGCACTTTTCCGCCATAAAAAAGAGTTCATAAAAAAATTAGAAGTGTGTTTGGTTCTCACATGAAAATCTGAATCAAATATTTAATAATGGTAATGAGTTTTGGTGAAAGTATTTTGCATGTTTAGTAGTACGGTGGAACTAGAATGATTACCAATATTGATGTTTGGTTATGTATGACCATATAATGAGTATAAAAGTTTTAATAATACAAAAAAAAAAAAAAAAAAAAATTCAAAGCAATTGATCCTAATATAATTAAATCCAAAGCACCAATATAAACAAAAAATCAAAACAAAAATTTGAGGGATGTAGTGAGGAGGCCATATATAGATCGGGAGGTGATAGATGAAGATGGATAAGATGGAATGATACCGTTTTAATTAGGGAATGTGAGTTTTAATTGAATGGGTAATCAAATCTCATAGTTGTGTTATAAAAAGTTATCAACCAAACAATAACTATGATTTTGATTGTCATTTCTGATGTATAAACCCACGAACCAAATACACTTTAGGTGTATTGTCTAGACGTAGCTATTAGAGTTAACAATTACATCTATGTAAACCTATATTAAAATTGTTAATTGTTTACTAAGTATCATTTCATTCATTAGTAAATTGGTGGTGTTACTCATGATTTATCAAAACCTATATTAGTGTAGTAAAAATTATATATTTGAAGTTATTTGGTGAATGTAAGTGATGATGATGTACATAATTCGGGCGGAAAGGTGACAAAAACTAACCGTGAAAACAACAAATATAAAGAGGGGCCATATAGATAGCTATGATGGGTTGGAAATAGTTGACCACTAAACAATTTTTTGCATCCGTCGCCACTCATTTCTGTCCATTTTATGATGGACAATTAATTTCATTACTCATTAGCCTCAACTTATTATATAGGAACACTAATAATAATGCAAAATGCATGTTTTATTCCTTTCACATTGATATCTAGAAACATAGATGCAGAAGAGTGTATATGTTTCATGGAGTGTTAGAGGCTAAGAATTGGATATGGATCGGAGTACCAAATTGGATAAGAATTGGATGCTTTAAATGCATTGCATGTAAAAAGACTATACTATTCAAAGTGCTTAATTAGATCAAGGTATCTAAGTAAGTGGTCAGGATACTGATAGGCGTTCAAATACTAAGATCCTAGCTAACTGTACCATAAAAGTTAGTTTTCATTTGGAATACATTGGAGGTTTAAGTTGCGGGAGTAGAGCAGTCAAAGAATGAACCAAATGATTTATCTTGTGGTACTATTTTTCCATTCATGAAGAAGGCGATATGAGATCGTATTGCTCACCGATTGAGAAGCTAATGTTGCGGTGGCCGACGCTGGACATTTAGCACTCCATACTCTTCTTGGCCCCCTTTGGACTTTATTAAGCATCGAGCCATCGATTGCCCATTCTTAGGTAACCTTCTTTGCCATATTGGCACATACGAGACAGTCTGCACTATGAGTGCTTGCTGCTCCGCCCACAGTGCTTGCTACCTCCCCTCCAAATTCTCTTACCCCACCCCTCCAAATTCTCGATACGCTCTCTAGTAGCGGGAATGTTTTGAATAGTTTTTACTCTAAACTCTTACGATGATTCAATGGCTCAGTAGACAAGGTCAACGACCTGACCAAGTGAGTTGGAGGTTGCTCCCATTTTACACCTAGTTAATTTAATAGAAGAGTGATTGACCATATGTTAATTGTAATTTGTTTTTATCCCAAATGTCGCTAAGTTGTGACGGAAATGATTGGAAACTCAACTTTTTAACCTTTATTTGTTTTGATTTCATAATCGTTTTATTACCACCATAATTGGAGTTATAATTCCAAAAGGGACATCTCCTCTATAAACAACTTTAATATTTCATGAAAAGAAAACATTAGATGCTTTTAAAGTAACATTCTCCTTTATATATCTTTAACTATTTAATGATACATCAACTCAACTTGACAACTTTTAATCTTCAATGACATTTAAACAAAAAAAAAAAAATCACTTTTAATTTAATCTCGCTCTCAATTATTTATTAGTTGAAAATTAGATAATTCTAAGTAATTAGATGAAACCACATTCCAAGATTTGATGCAAAAATTTATAGGCAAGTAGCTTTATCTCTTGCAAATATACCAATATGTGATTATGTACGTGTTTTGTTATTTACCCAATAGAATTAATGATTATGATCAATAAATCTACTTGTCCAAATGTCCTTACTAAATAAGTCAATGACCTTGTGGTCTAGTGTTACGAACTGACTTTTTCAAATGGGAGGTCAGATTCGAACTTCAGTGGGGAAGTAGTACTAAAAAAAAAAAAAAAAAAAAAAAAAAAAACACAAAGAATTAGACAACATCACACATTATTGTTGATCCTTTGATGTATGAGGTGAAAATTTATTGTCAACGCTCTCTCGATTGAGCTCGTCGCATATGATTTTCCTAGTGTCGTTTATCTCTCGATTGAGCTCGTCGTACTTCTCAGTGTCTTCATCTTTTATATTACCACCTTCAGGGTAGATTAATTTTTTCCTGCCCGCACGGGTTTAGCTCAATAGTTCAATAGACAATATTTCGAAGAAGATACCAAATTTGAACTTTAGCGGCAGCAGTGTGGAAATTATGTTCAAAGTGGATAGATCCCTTATGTCCACCAATATTTGACACTGTCTGCTGAGCTATTGAGTTACTGTGATTTACTTCCTTCCAAATACTCTCAGGAGGGAGTTAGGGAGTTAGGGATTCAAGAGAAGATTAATTTTCTCTTTTTGGAAGTAATGCCAAGTTACTAAAAGAGCTCCACCTTTTATCACTTCTAGTCTTTGTCCTTCCAAAGAAGAATATATAGTTGTTAGTGTCTGTACATACTGTGGAAATTAAAACAATGATCACGTGCCAAATGAAGAGAGGGCCAGCATAGAAAACCTTAATGATGATGGTGTTTAGGGGACAATGATAGATAATTAGTCCACACATATACGATGAAGCCCCTCCACCCTTTGTCTGCCGCGTGGTTTTGCGCATGTTACAACTTATACTATATATAACCATTCCACTTCCCATCCCAATAACCATATTATATTGCTCCCAACGCGTGGCCTGGTGGCTCTTTTTATTTTATTTTATTTTGATACATTAGATATCTCATCTTATCTTAGGTTAAATTAAACCTAATCTCTCAGAATCATTGCTCAAGAAAAGATGAAGGATGTAAATCTCTCAATGACACCCATTACTTGTTCCGAGTAAATTTTAAGTGATACTTTTCAATTACTAGATCAATACCTGAGACAGAAAACTTTTTTTTAACTAATGTTTGTATAGTATGATCAAGAAATTTTTAGTGTGGTGCAGAAACTGTGTGGTGAGAAGTTTTCATATTTAATAATTAGGATTTTCTTGTGATGTTGATTGGTATCACTGTCATTATGTATGTATTGGTATTATGGACATTTTAAAAAATCCTTCAAAAATATAATTTTTTTTTTTGAAGATGAAAAACTAATTCATTAAATCATGAATAAGAGAGTCCACAAGAAAAGATGGAGGGGAATCAAACCATTCCCCGCAACCTGACACAAAAAAGGCCTCCCTAGCTACAATATGGGGCGGCACTATTCGCAGATCGCTTTACACAGTAGAAATCTACATCTACAATCTCAAAAGCTAAACCTTTAATAATGTCCTCAATTAAAAAACCGAAACTAGAATTAAAAGGCTGCGAACGTAAAGCATTAAAAACAGTTTGACAGTCCGTTTCCACATCAACATCTCCCATTCCAGTAGCCTTTAACCAACTCAAAGCCTCTCGTATGCTAAGTGCCTCAGCCTCTTTAACCACATAAACCCCCGGCAACCTCACATTCTTAGCAGCTAGAAAAATTCCATTATCATCTCTCAACACCCAGCCTACCCCCATTTCATTACTTTCCTGCCTGAGTGCCACATCTGTATTCAACTTCAACCTCCCGTGCGTAGGTTTTGTCCAGGTCGCACGATCCGTTTGCTCCTGATTCGCTCGTGTTCCCTCATTCGCATTCCTCCAACTATCCAGGAACATCATAGTCCTATGCAGCATCACATTCATATCAAAAACCACACACTTTCATTCCTGCTATTCCACACACCCCAACAAGCCATTAGAAACTTAGGCAGAGAATCAACATCTAACATATTAATAGCCCAAAAAAACCAATCAGTTATACTATTACCAGCAAAACCATTGATTTGTGGTCATCCCAACTTAACCCAAAGCCGGGTCGCTTCAGCACATGCAGTAAACAAACAGATGAAGGGCTGATTCCTGCACACAACTGCACATATGACAAATCAAAGAACATTCAACATTTCTTAATTGCAGAATATCACGCGTAGGGAGATAAGCAGAAGCCAACTGCCAACAAAAATTCTTCACCTTCGGGGGAATATGCAAGTTCCAAATTTTAGTCCATGGGCGATCATCCGCATCTACCAATGTGAGTTGCTTGTAACAAGATTTAACCGTATAAGCGCCCTTTTGATCCCATCGCCATATCCACTCATCTCGTGGCCTTCGAACACTAACAGGTATGTTTAAAAACAAATTAGCATCGCCAACATTAAAAACATCATAAACACACTCAATATCCCACCCAGTACCATGCATATTCATAAGAGATGACACCGGAGTCGAACGGACCGAGGGATGCAAGTCTGTCTCCACATACGGATTATCATCAACCGGGAGCCATGGATCCAAGCCTATAGTAGTCTCACACCCATCATCAACTGCCCTTCTACACCCCTCCCTCAAACAACTCTTGACCTCCAGCATGCCTCTCCATACAAAAGAAGGATTACTACCCTCCCCAGCATCAAAGAAATCACAGCTAGGATAGTAACGTGCCTTAAACACGCGAGCCAACAGACTTATGGGTTTTGTAAGCAACCTCCAAGCTTGCTTGCCAAGCAAGGCCAAATTCATCTCATGCATGCGCCGAAAGCCCATACCACCATTCGCTTTGGGCTTAGACAACCCTTCCCAGGAACGCCACTTAATACCTCGTTCATCTCCAACCCTTCCTGTCCACCAATACTGGTTCATTATGACCTCTATCTCCCGACACATACCAATGGGGAGCAAGAACACCGGCATTGCATATGCCGGCATCGCCTGCAGCACATTTTTCAACAAGACTTCTCTCCCTGCTCTAGACAGGAACTTTGCATTCCATGACCGGACCCTAGACAGTATCCGGTCCTTCAAAAAACCCAGGATGGCCTTTTTCCTCCTCCCACAAGCGAGGGCAGCCCCAGATATAATTATTATAGTTACATAAAATACAAAATCTGTATAAGAAATTTAAAATTTATTACATATATAGTATATATATTGTAGTATAAAACTTTTTATTCACTTGTTAATTCACTAATAAGTCCAGCGTGAAAAATTAAAGGAATTTTACTCAAATAGGCTATTAAACTACATGTAAATATGTAATTGGATCATGAAACTTAAAAAAGTTGCAATTAGATCCTTGACCAATCTAAAATTATACAATTGAATCAAAATTGACTTGCTTGACCGATTATTGCTAACATGGCGGCTAATATATTAAAAAAAAATTAATTTTAAAATTTTAAAATATTTTTAAATTATTAAAAAAAAAACTTTTGTCTTCATGCGAGAGACGAAGGCACCATGCCAGAGACAAAGGAAGTCATTCATCTCCGGCCAGAGACGACTTCTTTGTCTCCAGCCAAAGACGAATGACATGTCTTCGTCTCTGACATGGAGGTGAAAGTTAATTTTTTTTATTTAATTTTTTTAAAAAATTGAAAAGTAATTTTTTAATAAATTAATTACCATGTTGCTGGCAATAACCGGTAAAATAGTTCAATTTCAGTTTAATTGCATAATAGGTTGTTCAAGGAATCAATTGCAGTTGTTTTGGGTTCAATGACTCAAATTTGAATATTTACATATATTTCAATGCCTATTTGAGCATTATTCCAAAATTTAATGATGTTAAACACTGAAAGCACAATTTGAATTGAATATGAATTAGTCTTAATGTAATGGAGATACTGAATGTTGTGTAAATAAATAACTAAATAACATCATAGCATTCCCAGTAATAGGCCCGTTTGGTTCACGGAATAGGCCGGGAATGGCATAGCATTCCCAGTAATAGGCTTATTCCGTTGTTTGGTAACCATTTCTATTACCAGGAATAATATTCCCGGTAATAGCCTATTACCTCAAATAAGGTAATAGCTATTACTAGGGGCCCCCTGGTATTAGCCTATTACTGAATGCTTAGGAATAGATTTTAGAATCTATTTCCTTTTTTACCCCTTTCTTTAACCTAATTTTTGTTCCTATATATAAATCTATCCTATTTCACCACCGTCGTCGCCACCACCATCACCACTGCAACCACCGCCATCGCCACCGCCACAACCAGCATCGTCGCCGTCGCCACCACCACCGCCACAACCGTCGGCGCCCCCACCACTGCCACTGCCACCATCACCACTACCACCCCAGCACCACCACCACCACCACCACCATCGCCACTATCACCACCACCATCGCCACCACCACCATCGCCACCACCGCCACCTAGCAACACCACTGCCACCACCACCACCACCACAACTGTCGCCGCCCCCACCACCACTGCCACAACCGTCACCGTTGCCACCACCAGCATCGTCGCCGTCGCCACCACCACCACCACCGCCACAACCGTCGGCGCCCCCACCACTGCCACTGCCACCATCACCACTACCACCCCAGCACCACCACCACCACCACTACCATCGCCACCATCACCACCACCATCGCCACCACCGCCACCTAGCAACACCACTGCCACCACCACCACCACCACAACTGTCGCCGCCCCCACCACCACTGCCACAACCGTCACCGTTGCCACCACCACTGCCACCCCCACCACTGCCACCGCCACCACCACCATTACCACCCTAGCACAACTACCACCCCAGCACCACCACTATCTCCACAACCACTATCGCCACCACCGCCACCATCGCCGCCGCCGCCACCACCACCACCACCAGAATTGCCACCCAACAGCACCACCGCCACCACCACTACCGCCACAACTGTCGCCGCCCCCAACACCACTCACACAACCGTCACCGTCGCCACCACCACCCCCACCCCCACCACTGCCACCGCCACCACCACCACTACCACCCCAGCACCACCACCACCGCCGCCACTACCATCACTACCACCGCCACCACCGCCACCACTACCACCACCACCGTTGCCACAACCACCACCACTGCCACACCTGTCACCGTCGCCACCACCACCGCCACCCCCACCACTGTCACCGCCACAACCACCACTACCACCCCAGCACCACCGTCGCCACCACCATTACCACCACCGCTGCCGCCGCCGCCACCACCATCGCCACCATCACATATTTTTATAAGAGTATTTATGTCTTTTAAAACATATTTCATTTCTATTCCTTAAATCAACCAAACACTGTAATATAATTCCTAACGTCTATTACTTCAGCGAACCAAACAATAGAATACAATTCATATTCTATTCCTTGCCTATTCTATTACTTATGGAATAGCATTCCTATTATCTCAAAATTCATTCCGTGAACCAAACATGCTGTTAATGTAATGGAGATACTGAATGTTGTGTAAATAAATAACTAAATAACGTCAAGTTAGCATGTGTAAATTTTACATGTAGAATTGACTCAATTGAGAATGGGACTGTAATGCAAAGTCGTGCCCATGAACAAATTGATCGAATCATATAATGCATTTCAGTCCAATTAATTAATACAAATATTTCATTCAAAAAATTAATACAAATATTTAATTTAACTAATTAATAGTTTAACCATGACATTACAAACTCTTAATTATTTTCTCTTCAATCTTTTAATGTAAGGCATATAATAATATCATAAATTAAACTGGATGTATGGAGTCTTGTTTACACTATGTAAAGATAGAGACAATAATATAAGATAAAATACTGACAGGGCGTTTGGTTCACTGTAATTTAGTTGTAGTTGAATTCTAGTTGAATTGAAATTCAATGGATGTCTCAATTACGTTGTTTGGTTAGAGGGAATTACAATTCCACGGAATTGAAATTCCCTTCTTTTGTTGAATTACAATTCATGGGGGTACCCTCATGAATTGCAATTCAATGAATTTAAAAAAGGAAAAATATATAAAATGACACTATTACCCTGGGTTGTTATTACTATTAGGAAAATTGTCAAATTGTCCGCCTAAGTTGATCGAATAGTGCAATTGGTCTCCTAACTAAAAAAAAAATTCACTCAGATCCCTAAACTTATAAAATTGTTCAATCAAGTTCAAAGTGACTTGTTTAACAAGTTAAGTCTTTACATGGTTACTAAGTGTTTTTTAAAATAATTTTTTTTTTGTTTTTTTTTAATATTATTTTTTTATTTATAAAAAGTAAAAAAAAAAAACACAGCCGGCAGAGGAAGTCTCGTCGCGTAGGTGGCTGTGTTTTTTGTTTTTTATTTTTTATATCTAATATTATTCTTATATATATATATATATATATATATATATATATATATATATATATATATATATATATATATATATATATGGATGCACTCAGGTGCGACGAATAAGTGCCTAGGAAGGAATATGCGAACGAATCAGCGCGCGACATGTATCCAGATCTAATAACTTTAAAAAAACGCGGTGGTATTTTCGTAAATAATTGAACATCGAAGTGCAAGTAAAATCACTTATAAGTGCATCCACTTTCCCCTATAAGTGCATGTAATTTTGCCTTGTTAGCATTCACTTTCCGCAAACATTCATGCACATGGGTGTGCTTATAACTATATGTGCAACTATTTATAACTATTTGTGCAACTATTTATAACTATCTGTGCAACTACTTATAACTATAGGTGCACCTACTTTCACCTATAAGTGCATGTAATTTTGCCTTGTTAACATTCATTGATCTGAGTTAGCGGGTAGTAATACCCCTGAAAACCACTCACAAACATTCATACACTTAAGTGCAACTACTTAGAACTATAGGTACAACTACTTAGAACTATAGGTGCAACTAAGTATTGATGCTCAGTGTAAATTTTAACTTGCACCTATAATACATTTTACATGCACTTGTAATACGTTTTACTTGCACTTCGATGTTCAATTATTTACGAAAAATGTCACCGCGTTTTCTTTAAAAATCAGTGTTTCTCATCCATTAGATCTGGACACGTGGACGGACAGAATTCATTCCTATTTCGCGCCTAGGCGAAGCATTCGCACATTAGTGCGATTATATATATATATATATATATATATATATATATATATATATATATATATATATATATATATATATATATATATATATATATATATATATATATATATATATATATATATATATATATAAAATTGCACTTTGGTATGAATGGAGCGCCCATGTGCGAATATGCGAATGCCTGATATCTGTCCACGTGTCCAGATCAAATGGATGAGAAACACTGATTTTTTTTTTAAATGTGGTGGCATTTTCGTAAATAATAGAACATCGAAGTGCAAGTAAAATGTAATACAAGTGCATATAAAATGTATTATAGGTGCAAATAAAATTTACACTGAGCATCAATACTAAGTGCACCTATAGTTTTAAGTAGTTGCACCTATAGTTATAAGTAGTTGCACCTATGTGCATGAATGTTTGCGGGTGATTTTCATGGGTACTACCACCCGCTGAACTCCCCGCAACAACAAAAACGATGTCAAACAGAACGACATAGATCAATGAATGTTAACAAGGAAAAATTACATTCACTTGCAGGCGAAAGTAAGTGCACCTATGGGTAAAAGTAGGTGAACCCGATCAATGAATGCAGACAAAAACTTCATACACTTGCAGGTGAAAGTAGGTGCAGTTGTAGGTGAAAGTATGTGCACCCGATCAATGAATGCTGACACGTGGTGCGCGCTGATTGGTTCGTATTTCTGTCTTGGACACCTATTCGCACATGAACGCTACTATATATATATATATATATATATATATATATATATATATATATGTGTGTGTGTGTGTGTGTGTGTGTGTGTGTGTGTGTGTGTGTGTGTGTGTGTGTGTGTGTGTGTGTGTGTGTGTGTGTGTGTGTGTGTGTGTGTGTGTGTGTGTGTGTGAGGTTAGGTTTTTCCGTGTGGTCAGTGCGGTATACACCATTAGATATGCATAAATGCACCATATAGTGTTTGAAAATACACCAGAATGAAATGCCAAAAAATACACCACAAAAAAACAAAATACACCACACATAATGTTGTATTTATGCAAACCAGCTTGAAGTAGTTTGTACTAGGAGTGATAATGCAAACATTTTCACGAGTTGTGAAAGAAGAGTGAAGTATGCTTCGTTAACAGCTGAACCACTATAAAAATCTCTCTCCATATCTCTTTACTTTATGCTATATTACTTTCGTGCATTGCATACCATATCGACCAAATGCTAAATCTTTTTAACGAAAGTGTGCTAAGACTATCTAAAACCAGGGTTGTAAAAATCGGTCT